>NC_081199.1:34649015-34984848 GCF_902713425.1 Acipenser ruthenus
TGTTTCATTAATTCCAGTGTTTGGATCAGAAAAAGCTCTTTAATATGTATCTGTTTTAACTAAGAGACAGATGGCTATAATTAAGCATAGTGCTTTCATTTGGCTAAAAAATATTTATATTTTGCTTTAGGGATTGGTAAGCAAGAGTGTTTGACAATTAGACCTGCTGTCCTATCATTTTATTGCAATCATATCACCATTTACATATATAATATGGTGTATTAGACCTCTCTAAAAACATGCTTTAAGTATCCTTCCAAATTAAAAGATAAATAAATTGGTAGGATTTCAGATCATGCCTCATACTCTCTTTTTGTATGGCGTTTGCAATCATTCTGAGTTCTGCTGCTCTAATATTGATATTAAAGTTTGCTTAAAAGATCTGAGCTGTCAGGCATTGAACAGACTACCTCATTCCATTCTGGCCCCACCTATACTACTGTGCAGTGGTGTGGGGGAGTAACACATTACATTTTTCAATAACCTGTAAATGGCTCCTTTTTCCGACAGTTGCTGTACGTGAGAAAAACGTAGTTACTTTATGTTACATTTCAAAACTGGACTACGGCTAATACTTAATGTCAAAATCATAAAACACTTCAACAGTTACATGTTTAAATGAACATTATTATCTATTTTGTTTTGCATTACAATAGAAACCTTTTAGTCCATCCTGCCACAAGGTGTTAAGTGTGGGATCAAGCATTCATATTAATACAGCAACACAGTTGTTATCACGTTAGGTCATGTGTAAAATCAATGGCAAATCATCACATTATTTATGGTACCTGTGTTAAATATCTTTGGAATGCATCTCTGTTGTTACATTTATTTAGGAAATTAATAATTTGCTGTATTATACAACACTGGGGGCAAAGAACTGTTGCCTTTCATTCCCTTTAAAAACTGGATTTAAAGATGGTTTAGAGTGCCCAATTACCCCCCTCCCCCCACCGGATTTCTCCCTAATTTAGAATGTTCAATTATGTTCCCTCACGGCAGCAAGTCCCCACACAGCTCAGGAGAGCTGAAGGTTCAGTGTGCATCTTCCAACTCCACGACCAAGCCAATTTCTTCTTTTACACCCAGGACCGGATGTCACAAGCTACCAGCCTTTAAAGGACAAAGGCCAGCCCTGCAGGTGTCCATCTGAGCTCAGTTCCTGGCCAGTAGGGTCCGCTGTGCGTGATGAAGAGAGACACCCTGCTGGTTTTGACTCCAGCACCACATAGCTGTGCTTTATCAGGTGAGCCACTCGGCAACCCCCAGATTTTTTTTAATTCAAACATTCTTTCTTCATAATGCTGTTGGTACCGTATTTTTTTCCGGTACACTTGCAGTTCTTTGGTTATTTGAAAGGATGTCAATGTATGAGAATAATACAGGGTGATTAGAGAGTAAGTTTACCACATCAACGCACCATGTGTTGATGTGGTAAACTTACTTTCTAATCACCCTGTACTTTAGGGGAAGCTGCCGATTGGGCCTAGTTATTCTCTTTTCAAAAGTTCATTAAAGACTGGTGTGAACACTTTGAAAATATGCCCTATAATGCTTTAGCTATTACTTCAGTGCAGTCAGGAGCAACATACCCATCCTATATTTATGAATGTAAGGATTTTTGCTTGTTCACTAGTTTAGTGATTTTAATTTCTATACAAGTAATGCAGTTATTTATGACAACAAACTTTATATTTCAGAATAGGGATCTGAGCTTTCAAAGTGGTGTGTTGTGATAATGATAAGTCTTTTTTATTTCAAGAGTAATCCAATGCTTTAGGTTAATACATTATTTTAATCTATTCTTAACATATAAACAAAAAATATTATATATAAAACTTGCAGGAAATTTCATATAGTTCTGCCTAATCCATGCTGACCTAAAAAAGTCAATCACCAACAATACTGGTTTGAGTATGAGAAAATGTTTTGAATTAAATGTAATTAAAATGTTATATAGGATGGAGGTATCCTCTTTTTTACAACATTGAATTACTGCTATGTTAAAATAACTGGAAGCTCGGAGCTTGGCTGTTTGTGATTTTGTGGACAGCAATAGATTTATGATTTATCCTTGAGTGGTTGCAGATATCGGGTCTGAGTGTCCACCCAACATTCTGCTAACAGCTGCTACCCTAAGCCCTGATTACCTTTGTGTTGATACATTAATGTCTGCTTGCCGATGGAGTGAGCTCCTTAGATTATTACCCAAGTTCAAAGACATACATAGTAACCAGCTAAAATAGGGACTGTATTCAAAGCTTTGGATTCGCTGTTTTGTTACACTCCACAATATCTGGTCAATTGCATGTGTGCTGTAAGTCTGGTATTATTGTAGCCATATGTTTCTGCAAGATCATTTTCACATTTGCATTTCACTTACACTTTTATTGTGCTTAAGAATATACCAGCCATCAGACTTCTTCACTGGGAGGAGGTTGGGAAGTGAAGAGGGGAGGATGAGGTGGATGAGGGGAACGGGATATAGATTACAGTAGGACATCTGTTGTGTGAAATTGAGATTAAATGTATATACTGTTTCACTGAGAACTATATTTAACTAAATATAACACCATTTACATTGTATCAGGATGTCAAAGCATCATAGAATCTAACATGGTTAAGCTAATATGTACATGCATAAAACTGGACAAAAATATGGTTTTAAAACTGATTTAAAAACAGCAGCAGAAGCATGGGGTCCAAATGTATTAATATGAAAAATCTGTACGACCTTTTAAAGCTGAAGCAGCAGGAATTAGGTCCCCGTTTTAGTTATTTAAACCCCTAAATAATAAATTATTGATAGCTGCCATAATGAGTAATTAACAAAAAAAGAGACAACAAACATCTAAAAAAAAAGTATTTGTAAAGATCTAAATTCAACTAGTGGCTGAAAAGTTTAATACAGATTCAGGTCACAGGAGTAATGTATACAAGTCCAACCTGTGTATCTTTACAATAAATATTCTGCATGCCTGAAAAAATGTGTTTGTTTGGTAGACATATTTATACAATTATATACAGTATAATGCAGGCTCAAATTCTACAGAACGGTTTGGAAACACAGACCTGCTGTGCAGTCAACACAAATTACCATTTTATCAAAAGTCTTAAGGCTGAGCAAAAAATGTTAATTGGTCATTACAGGGTGAGCCCTGAAAGCTATAGGATTTCTTACACTAAATATATATATATATATATATATATATATATATATATATATATATATATATATATATATATATATATATATCCTATAACTTGTATCCTCATATAACTTGGCTATCGTATAATTTACCCCATGTGAAATGACCAGTTTACTGTTTATTTTTTGTCAGTCAATACAGTCTTTTGTGTCAGCAGAGATTTCTTGACTTAAATGTGCTCACAGGCCTTGCTCTTTCCTCCATGCAAGGCAAGCACTCATCATATCCCATGGGTAAGGTCCTGTGAAAATCGCGGGAATTTTCTTTAAAATTCACGGCAGTGTCACGGGTAAAGTATCATTTTTCGCGGAATGTGCACGGAAATATGTTATAAATTACGTGTACAGATTATTATTATTTTTTTAAACAGCAAATATACAGATAAATGCACTGACATCAAAATTAACATCAAAGTTAGTCAAGCACTTTACAATAGCTTGTGAAACGGTGTTGTAATTAACAGCCTGTAGGTAAAGTGTATCTGCAAGGACAGCTTTCAGTTCTAGTACGTCAGGTGCATGGTCACCATTTAGGTCTTGCAAAACAAATATAATGTGTAACCCATACCGATCTTGTACATCAGTCGACTCGTCAGTGTAACCAGATTGTTTTACCAATTCCATAATCTTCTGCTTGTGATACTCGGCAACTTTAGGTAAGTATTCACGTCTCAGCTGGAGACGTCTGAAGAATTTCCGTAGCTTTTGGTTGTCCAATTTTTCAAAAGAGATATTTGCGCAAACAAACACCTCTGTCAGGTCAAAATTTAATAAGTGGACTTTTGGAATATGGAAGACCATTTTTTGATCCTTTGCAAGTAGAGCAGTCACAGAACTGCTCTGGATTTCCGCCTTTCTCTTTTGGTGAATACTTGCTGTCAACAGATGAGTTTCGGTATTGATCTATGGTAAAGTTGCAGAACGTACAGAAGAGCTGACCTCCATTGCTGTGTAAACTCCTGCTGCATACTGCTTTACGTGATCTGCTGCAGACACATTTTTAGCCTTTTCAGAGACATCCATTTTCTTGTTTACAGTGTGTAGTATTTTAATTTCCCGCTTAGATTGCATATAGTCACATGACATAATCACTGCACAGCACAGTGTACATGGTGAATATTACACGCAGGCACATATCAGAGCTGTACAGTTTTGTTAATGTGATTTTTTTTGTATGAAATACAAATAATTATGAAATTATTTTTATTTCTTAAGAATATTGTAAAAATCGCGGTATTGGGCTAATTTCACGATTTCTGCGCAGCCCGTGAAATCGTGATTTTCATAGGGCATTACCCATGGGATAATCACCTTTATATCATATGCAATCAAGCTAGAGAAGATTGTCACATCTACGAGGTGGACTCTTATCCCAAATGCTTTTTTTTTCTGAGATTTACTTTTTAAAACTTCTGAGGCGAAAGATTAACACAAGTGTACTTATATGCTAAGCAACCATGTCAGCATGTTTGCACTGCTATAGTAACACTTGCATACATTTCGATCTGCGATTGAAAGTACACAAAATATAAATCTCCTGGGGTGTTCTTTGGTTTAATATCCTGAATTGGTTATAGTAAAGTATTTAAGATTTGTATTGACTGACAAAATAAAATGTTAAATTATCTGTAAAGCCTTAAGATTTTCATGATAGTGCAAATACAGTAACCTCATGTTTGGCCGCAACAGATTTATCTTACATCGATTTATCTAAAAAGTATTTACAAAATATAATTGCCTGCATATCATTATTGCTACTGTTTTCGTAGGAAAGTTTGAAATGTTTAAAATGTGTAATCTTATACTAGGGATGTAAGCTATTGATGTCTAGCAGCTTTTGGAATTCAATATATGATTTAATATCTCATACTATACTTAATGCCAATCATCTGTGTGGTTTTTTTTTTTTTTTTTTTTTTTTTTACATCAAATCATCCAGCTTTAAAAAAAAAGTTGGGTATTTGAGATACAATTTTGGCCCAGCCTTAACAAATGCCAGCTCTGCCACAAGATAAACTATCATTAAATCCTAAGAACAAATATTAAACAACAAAAAACCAAATAGTTAATAAACTGTGAAAAAAAACAGGTAATATAAGTTAAGGCTAAACATTTGGCTCCCTCCACTATCTCCCTTCTTCTCTGTTTCCATAAACAAAACATGCATTCAAAAATATTATTTCTAAAACACAATTTCACATACAATTAAATAATTAAAAGTAAATCATTACTTACCCTCTTCTGCATCTGTTATTAACATACATCTCCTTTATTTTGGAAGAGGTTTAGAGCAGAATGTGGCTCTTAGTTTTCTTTTTTAGTGTTATTTTTTGCAAAATAAACATTGTACTTATAAATACCATGCCAGATAAAAAGTATATGCAGTATTCCATGCGCTTTGTGTTACTTACATGCCAGTTTATGGTAATAATTACCTTAAAAATTAAAAAAGTCTATTTTAAAGCATTTATACTTACAGCCAAGAATGTAATGCTAAATTCCTCTCCCCTACTAAATAATAAATATATATTTTCTGTTCTCAAATTTCAGAAACTTTTCAGATTTAACATAGTGCCAAGAGAAAACAAGGTATTCTTGTTATGTAAATCGGTCTGAATTCATTTTTCTCAGTTTCGGGGGTAGATGCCCCTCCATTCTCCCTCCACCAGCAAGTCTTTGCAGTTTAGGTGGCAAATCTGCTACTGATTGGCTCATAAGGTCAGAGCTCATCTTTGTGGTCTTTAATACAAGTTTTTCCTCTGAGTTCCCAGGGACAGAGCTGATACGCTGAAGCTTCATGGACAAATCCCCAAAGCTGTAGGCTTTTTCGGAGGTTGTGGAGCTCATCCTTAGCAACTTTCTGGGCAAGTCACCCCTTCCTGTCATCTTCTGCAGTTTGGATGGTAGCTTGGTACTTGTGTCCTCGAGGGTGTCCAAGCAGTCAACAGAATTATTCTTTTCCCTACTGCTGCTCAGGGAAGGTGCCATCACAGGAGAGGATATTAGAAGCATTTCCTCCTGTTCTTTCACGCTGTACGCGGGTGTTGGAACTTCAAATGTTGCATGGAACTGGGAGTAGTCAACCTTAAAGAATCCTTCTTCCAGGGAAATAACTGGGAAAAAACGATGGCCCCAAAGAACCTCATCTTCAGTGTAGGAAGTCCGTGCCTGACAAGTCATGCCTGAAAAACATTTTTTAAAGAAAAATCAGCGATGGAAATGCCTTTTTATGTCAAACTGAAAAGAACCAGTGATTTGTTGCCCTTGCTTGTCTCTTGTGAAATGAGTTCAGGCAGTCTAGTCCCTTGTGTACTAGCAAAAACTACTCTAAATTAACATTAATTAGGCACAAATGCCATTTATGTCTTTACTTTGAAGGGGTTACGTACTGCGATTTTTAATGTTAATTTTTGCAATTTTGCCAACATAAGAATCTGCCTGCCTAATCTTTTGTGAAGCAACAATACATGTTCCAGAAACAGACATTCATGCATCAGTTTGAACCCCCCCATTGAAACACTGATGTAATATTGGGCTAATACATTACATAACCATCATTAGTCAACCAAAGTGACCTCATTCTGAAAGACCTTCTTTATAAAATATATAGCTTCTTGGGACATACATCTGCTTTTCCCTCCCCCAAAATGTATTTCTTAAATTGCTTTATGTCAGTTACAGAATTGTTAACCAGGAACTACAGCATATGGAACCTTGCACTTTATTGAACAGGTTGCACTGGCTCGTTCAATTCTAATGGTGATGCAACAGTAATTCTTCATGGCTCAGAGGGAGTGTTTTTTGGGGGGGGGGATAATACCAGCTGCTTATTGAGGTAACCGCTGCTTATTAATAACCACTTAGTTTAACAGGTTTTTCAATTCAGCCATGCAATTTAATTTAAATATTCACTAGTAATGCTGATTAACTAAACATCTTTGTTTAATTACAGTAGTCCCTCGCTAAAGAGGACATACCTGGAGATATACATGTCTGAAAATAACGAGGTGTCCGGTTTAAAAACACATTTACAATGCTCAATTTATTTTATTTGTGCTGAAATAACATGAATGTGTTCTCTGCTATATGCCTCTTTTAATCATGTTCTTAATTTGTGTGATTTAGCAGCTATTTGTATTTGTTCTTCTGTTTATTTTCATCCTGTCTGGTGTCAGTATAACAGCTGTTTTCTTTTTGGTTTTTTTTACAGTGTGTCTAATTGGATCATGCAGTTCAGTGACCTAGCATCACACTTGATCGTTCATTATCGGGGGAAATACGTTGTATCTGGCATATCAGAATGTACAGCATAACAGTGTTTGCATTAGCGTGGGACTATTTAAATCTTTATTAAAATCACTCATTTAATAAGGGCAGCCTTTAAAGGCATTAAAACTGAACACAGGGAGCAATGTAAATCTGGTTGTGAATCCTAGCTCAGCATCAAACTCTGCAAAACTCAGTACCAGCGTAATGGTAAAGAGAATTTATTTTGGATAGCATTTACTATTATTTTTAACTGCAGTTCATTCATTTTGGAATCTTGAAAAAATAACAAAATACACTTCTGCTTTGAAGTTTTGTGTCAATGTTCTATAGTTTTCATAATGCTGTATTTTATCCTCTTTAAACACACTTCACTCTCATTATACTAATACAGCAGGAAGCCTTGCAAAATCTGTGTTAGAACAAGTTGCGTTGAAGGAGGTTGGCATACTGCTTATTGCATTTGTGAATCAATGAAGTGGTCTTATATTAGACAATGACCTAAACTGCTTGCCTTGAACAAATGTGGAATGTTTTTGCCCTCTAACAAGCATGTAAAATCCATGCCATAAGGATCACTCAAAAAGTAGTTTTAAATATATTTGTATAAAAAAATACACTTAAAATAGGCAATAAATGTTCCAGCTCAGCATCCATCCACACATACACTTCTCTGTATTTAGGCCTGGATGAAGGGAGTTACAAATAGATGGTCGGGGTTATTCTTTCCTAAACATCTAAAATATTAATAATTTGGTCAAAGGATTCTACATTTCTGTAACGTGGGCTATTATATAATTTCACCAGAAAGAACTGATTTTATGTGTAGAAAATGATGTATCAAAAGATGTAGTTTACAATGGTAAATATGTAAATGTATTCTTCTGAGGATCCCAATACCCTAATACACATCTCTGTGTAACAATCCAGTCATCAAATTGACTTTGCTAACTACTAGAAAGGCTTGAGATTAAGATAATCAAATTACTTCAAATGAATACATTATGAAGAGCACTTGCCCTTCTGTCTAAGCTTAGTACTGTGCAATACAGCAAAACCATTTCAAACAACGCAGAGTTTGATTTACTTATTCATTTGTTATTTTTGAATGACATGCTTTTGCTTTGTTGTCTACATCTCTGCATTTCTTACTGAACATATGCATTATAAGATAATTCATTAATTTAATAAATTCAACCTGAAATTCATATTGTAGATTGGATGAAAAAAATACATTTAAGGTTGGTTTACTTTGCTATCCAATTATGTTCTTCTTAGGATTCAATTTTGCCACAATTGCTGTTAACAGTGGTCTTTCCTATACGTATATACAAGATATCTAGTTTGTTCCTTTGGTCCAGTTATATTTATCTTTTTTTTGTATGTGTTCCGTATATAATGGATACTGTAAATCAGTATTGCATGGATTTCAGAATGGATTTCAGCAACACCTGGATTTTTGTACTGTTCGCATTTTATCCCTTGTGTGACACAATGCCTATGATACAAAAATACAGTGCTTGTCTCTTTTGTTGCATTGTACATATATTGAGCACAGAGATGTTTCTGCACAAGGAAAAACAAATGGCAGTTGCCATACAGTAGTATCCATAATGACACTGCTCCACTAAGCTTTTATTTCAATTGATCCTAGACTAATTTAAAAATAATTGAACATTGTCTGCTTGTATACACTAGAGCCAGCCCACTACTGAGGCAGGCTCATAATACCATAACCATTTTTTTTACTTGCAGACCAGCATCAGTGCAATGGCAACTGGCCTCTGAGGTACTAGGATCGAATAATAAGCATCTTAATTAACAGGGACTACTTATACTATATGAGCCTTTGTTTACTAATTGCATTGATATGATTATATTCTGTGTATTACACACCACTGCTTGCGTAACGTTAGGTTACTTACCGTATCCTTGGTTCCCTGAAAGAGAAGACGACCACCAACATACTTATGGAATATCCCTGCCTTAGGTAGGTATTCACTGAGCATTTTATATCAGAGCTGCCGATAGGCCCCTTCCTGGGGTGATGTCCTCGGTCCTGCCTACCGAGGGATTAAACAGTCAACCCACGGAAGCCATTTTCTCTTTTGCGACGAACCCGTGAGGGTGACCGATGCGACCTCGCTGGTTGGTGGTCGTCTTGTCTTTCAGGGAACCAGGGTTACGGTAAGTAACTTAAAGTTCCCTTTCAATTCGAAGACGACCACCAACATACTTATGGGAAAAGTATACCAGAGCAGTCCTGAGGGAGAAGAAACGGCAGCAGATGAGGGAAGCATCAGAACTGCATAAGGTTAGCGGTGCGAGCGTGCAACCTCAAGGACCCTTGATGGTCCAGGCCCCAGGGAACACGTAACGCTGATGGACATGCACCAGCTCCTGATACAGGGTTAATCTTCATATGCTCTAAAGTACATTGCAGCTAACTAAAGCATTCTTAATTATAAAAGTGGCTTTATTAAAGCATAAGAAAGATAGAATCTCAAGGACTGGGCTCCATTATAATAAAGGTTTAGCAAGTACCGAGAGCATTGCAGAAGAATAACAATAATGCTTCAGCATTTCATATTCATACTTTCACACACATTTCCAAGGTTGATCTTGTAAAAGCTTGATGCTTTTCTTTTGCTAGCAACAAAAATGTAGATATTTATTTGAAATCACTTAATGCACAGCAATTAAAATTCCCACAAAACCATGTACCATACTGTACATCACAAGAGTTTTTAAAGCCATTGGAAAATAGATTTATACTAATACACCTGGACTTGACACCAATATATAAACCAATATAAACCAGTTGTACATGTTATAATACTGTTCATGGATACCAGTAGATGATTTTATAGTAAAATTAAACACATGACTTCTTAAAGTGAAGTATAAAGTGAAGGAGAACTGATGCAAAAGTCAGGGTTTATCAGCATGAACGGAGCAGGCTACCTGCATTATTGCTCTCTCTGTGCAACAAATATTGCCAACAAGAATTGGACACTGAGCATTTCCCATAATGCCAATTTTTACCTTGTGGAATATATATTAACTGAAATGTATGTGAGTTCTTCAGACATGTTGTGCTTGGCTCGAGATTTTTTTGTAAATTAATGATGTCTTCCTAACTGACATTATTATTATCATTATTATTTATTTCTTAGTAGACGCCCTTATCCAGGGCGACTTACAATCGTAAGCAAATACATTTCAAGTGTTACAATACAAGTAATACAATAAGAGCAAGAAATACAATAACTTTTGTTCAAGTGTGACAAACCACAATTCAATAATACAGCGGATAATAGTGATAGTTACATCAGGATATGATTAAATACAAAATACTACAGGTTAAACACTTGGCAGATTACAGTATTCTGAAGTACAGGATTAAATGCAGTAAAATAGGGGGCAGATAAGAGCAAAGTAAAGCACATTTAAATGAAGGGTGATAGTGTCCCAGGATACAAACAGAGGAGTTCTACAGGTGCTGTTTGAAGAGGTGAGTCTTAAGGAGGCGCCGGAATGTGGTCAGGGACTGGGCAGTCCTGACATCTGTAGGAAGGTCATTCCACCACTGCGGAGCAAGGGTGGAGAAGGAACGGGCTCTGGAGGCAGGGGAGTGTAGCGGAGGTAGAGCCAGTCTTCTAGTGCAGGCGGAGCAGAGAGGTCGACATAACCATGTTTCAGATTTCATTTAGAATGGATTCTAAAATAAATCAGTCCAATGCAACATATGCATGTACGGTATACAATTGTATTGTACTAAGGACTAGCTTATATTTATAATAATTCATTATTTAATACTTTGAACGGATCTGTGATTGGTCTATGTTTCTTTATTACCATACCTGTAAATGCTACAGTCACTTCATTGTCAAACATCAGTTTTAAACCATGATGACCTTCACAAGCGACTTAGTGATTTTCATGATATCCCTTGTGTCACCTGCTGTGATTTTTTTTATTTGTTTGTTTATTAAATGTATGTTTTTTTTTTTTTAATAATCACATTTATATTAGAGAGAACAATATTCTAATTCAACCCATCAAGTCTTAATTGTAATATTGCCAGACAGCACTCGTATGAATCATGCTGGGGTTTACTGTGCAGGATAGCCAAAAAAAAAATAAAAAAGGCTGTTTAATGATATGCTGATTACAGCTTTCACCATAGTTGCAGATGTGCAGCACTGAACATCAAGGGATATCTGCAGGCTGTTCTCAAAATTATTTCTGCTTCAAATGCTAAGCATTTTCAAAAGTGTCATTTAAAAATAACTAAGCCATGAATATATAATATATGCAAACTGTACTGTAGAGAGAAAAGAATGTTATTTAGTTTTTTTTCTTTTTTTTTTTTGGAATTGAAATATTATGTTGTATGATTTGTTTCTAGCAATGTTAAAATAAAAATAAGTCAAACTAATCTGTTAATAGATTACATGACTGGAACATCATTTGCATGCTCTGCATTATCGGTACAAATTTTTTTAAAGTAATGTATTTGTACAGAGATGGCATCATTAAACATGTTAATTGTGCAACAGACTCAAGTATTTCTGATTTGTTGTTTCAAAGTTAAGCATGAGCTCATTAGGTCGTTATCGGAGCACTGTGCCAGTATGGCGTAAGATATGATTGATATCCAACTTGCTTGTTCTAGAAAGTTTAATGACGTTTCAATGAAAAAGCCAAGTAAGGTCAAAACAAAACCGATTCTCCAAAAGATATTTTGGGCACTCAAAATTAACACCGAAAAGTAGATGACATGTATATTTTAGTACCTAAACATGCATAAAAGCATAACTTTTGTGTTTCATCTAATCAACATCTGCTGCATTGAAATAAGAAAATAAAAAATGAACATCTGGTTTTACAACAATTACTGTCTTGCTTTGAATTTTTGCCATGACTGCATCTGAAGATTTTAAAATCACCCTTTACATTCCTTTATCTGGCTTGATAAATATTAATATCATCAATCCTAGAAACAATGTCATCTCCAAGAAAACATATGAAACTAGCTTGCAATACTGCAACTTGTTATAACGAAGTACATATTTTTTAGTAGTCAGTTTCAGACATTGAACAACCTGTACAATCACAGCCTTGTTCACCATTACTGTTGTAAAATGGTCAGTACTTGTAAGACCAGATCTGCTAAAATAATTGGTCCCAGAGGGTTAGGACCACATTTTCACATATCTTCAAAGTTAAGGTCTACCAAAGTGATTGGGTTTTGTAGGCCACTGGGCTAGGATCATAAAATAATCTCTGCAGTATTGGTATACATCCTGTTCCTGAATTAGTCATTTCAATATGTAAATTAACATATATTTCTGACGTTTTTTTTTTCAGAGATGAATTTGTGTTTTTGGCTGGGCCATCCAACAAATTTAAAGATACTGAAACAGATATTACTTTGTGACAGTAATGACCTACATGGATACCCATCAGTAGTACAAGCATACATTAAATCACTATTTGTTTTGCATGCAAGGGATCCAGCTATGACAATTTCAAAACTATCAACAGTGAGTTTTGAACATTGGTGTGGTGGTGAGTTGTACTAGTTAAGGGATTCATCTATTTGGAAAGTTTTGTTATAATAGCTAACTGTACAAAAATAAGACTGTTGTTCCTATGACAACCAGATCTACCAATGTGTGCCCTGGAGCTCTAACATCAAGGTGTTTTGAGTTACCAAGGCATATAATAACATACTTCAGATGCACAATAGCGCATCTGGTTCCCAAATTACAAAGCAAACAAAGCAGCCATTAGAATAGCCATAGGCCCATTTCAAAGGACAATTAAGATGCACATAATTGAAATATTGATGTATATGAAATTACAGTGAGGTTTTTGGCTCATCGCTTTTCTTGTTTACAGACACATATTTGTATGTAGAACACTTGCTGGGCAGATATGCTTGTTCATGCAACAAAGCCCATTTAAAAACGTGTTTGAAATACTGACTTACACAACCCCATATTCAACAGCATAGTCATGACTGAGCTTGCACTGTTTACACTTGTAACCAAATTAAATGTCGCTTCGTCCTGCCTTTGTCTCAGACACTCTGTTGCTGCCTCTCCATCTCTCATTCTCTTGCTCTCTATTATACAATTTAAAAAAAAAACAATAGCTTTTGCTTAGTATGGCTTGGAATGGAGACACATGTTTGTCTGACCCTTATTGACATATTTCAGGATTAACCCCTTTGAAGCCTCCATTGGCGATGTTCGATTCCCCTAGTGGTCTTTGGGTAGCCATAAGCTATGTTCGTTTTTGTGCTACGCATAACTACAGCATTCCGTCATGAAACTGCACCAAACGTCATACAGAGACAGTCAAGCTTTTTGCAAACCTGTGACACGAGTCTCTGTTTACTTAAGTAGCTTGATTGATAGGCTGTTCGCTTGGAAGATAGAGGCTTTGATTGGTGTTGTAGCTGTCACTCACCCGCATTCCCAGATCGCCTGAACAGTTTTATTTTTTGGCCCAAAGAAAACTTTCTATTTCTATTTTTTATTTCAAAGGACAACGAAAACATCTAATACATGTAAGTAACTAAATGTGTGATATTCTAAACTGTCTACAAATATGTTTATTTAGAAGAAAATGCATATATAAACTGTAACACCCCATGTACAGCAATCTCTGTATTTTACTGTATATATTAATTCTTTCAATTAGATGTATATTTTTATTGTATTGCTTTATACAGCTAGATCTGTATTATAATAACTATGTTAATACATTTGCTGAATGTATGGGCTGATACTATGTTTTATATAATTTATATATTAGGGCTGTGTCCAAAGGTTCGAAGGTTCGTTCACTAGCCAGGGATTCGAAGATTGTTTTAAACCCACGAAGGTTCGTCAGATGGGTTCACGGACTGTATGTTTTTTTTTTCTTCTTCCTGTTAACAGAAACTGTTTGACAATGTGTGAATACTATCAATCACGCATTAAATGTCACTCACATGTTGATACGTATAATGCTTAGAATCTGCTACCAACTCATTATACATTACGTACAACTCTACATGGCGCCGCTGCTATGTATGAAGCAGGGTAACAGTATCCAAAGCAGTGGGCTCGTACCTCTAGTGGCTATATTGCTTCAGTAAAATCTGTACTGAATACCTAGTGTACAAGACAGTGTAAGAGAAGTGCTATGGTTGAATATATTTGAAACATACAAAATATACACTAACACTAATCATTTTCATTTCAAAAAGCCCCTCCAGCTCGTGTTAACCAGAAGCAAATTTCTCCACAGCAAAGCGCTGTATAGCGTAAGCTGTATTGAAAGAAATGTCTCGAAACCCCTCTGCTGTATGGTATGTTTTTTGTTAAATGCCCAGACGACCAAAAAAAAAAGTTGAATGCAAACTGTGCAAGCGTCTCGTATCATGGAGGCATAACCAATCTCTGGGGTCACTTGACAAGTGTAAGTTCATATTATTAGTAGTAGTAAAATGTGACTGATAACCTGCTTGGAACGGTGACTGTTAAATAAAGCTTTGTCCGCTGCAGTTGGTGCTGTTCTATATAACGTATTTTTAAACTACATGTAAATGTTTTATTCCATTTATATTGATTACCTGTAAAATAATAGGATAATCAATCAAATATAAACAAGTAGCTATGGTGATGTCACAAATAAATTATGCAAATGAGTACCATTCAAGGTTCAAACCTTCCTTCGGTAATGTGTTCCGAACCTTCGAAGGTCAAAATGTACCCTTCGTTGTAGCCCTAATATATATGCAATTGATAGTTATATTGTTATGTCACCTGTAGACATTTTCATTGCAGTTATTTACTATTTTACCATGTGGTGAAGTTGGTTATATTGAGTATAATAGCTACAGGTTAAATAATGAATGTTCAATTGTGAAGAAAAAAAAAAATCCCTTTAGTTTACCCCAGGGTATCTAAGTGAACATAATTTATTTTATAAAAGTGCTCTTGTTGAAACAATAACTTTTTTTCATATTTTAAGATCTTCAAAAAAAAATGTTTTGTTAAGGTGAAAATGTAGTCGTGTTCTGGCAATGAACTGGAAATAAACACTCTACTGTCTCAAATATATATTTTTTATATAGCATTTTAAAGACAGTGTGGTCAAAACAGTCATAAAATGCTTGTGGGATGACAGCTATGGCAAAAATGCTTGGCTGTAAAGGGGTTAAAGAACGGTAGAAGTCATACTGTCTTCTGCGTCACTATCTTATGGCCCCAGATGCTTTTAAATGAAGGAAAAGAAAAACAAAATCTAATTATATAAACTGATAAAGTTATTATCTTGACTAATCAAATTCTACAACTGTTCATCAATAAAAAGTAATGCCAACAGGATTGATGTTAATTCCATAATTCCAATATAAACTGCCCTTCATCTGTCTGATGATTTATTTTATTAAGGGTGGCACATATCTGGCACTGCTGTACGCATATGCATTCAATTCTGTATACCCATCAACAAGTCATAATATTAGACTAATAATAGTGCTTGGAGCAAAAGTACAGTACCCATCACCAGGGATTCAGAACAGAACGGGAATCGGAATGAGAAACGGAAAAAAAACTGCCTCTGTGTAATTGGATAAATGTACATTTAAGTAGATGTGCTGAGTTTGAACCGCATACAAGAGGAAAAAAATAAAAAGCGACATTGTTACTCTGTCCTCTCAACCAACAGAGAACCCGAAAGGGATCATTTCAAACATTATTTACAGAGAAATGCGGGTATGTGACAGCGAGAGATGACAGGTTTGATGATCTGTTAAGGTTGAACGCCTTTCCAAATTCAACGCCATTGAAAATGTTTAATTACTTCTGACTTTCCGCACAGGGTGAGAGACCCTCGACTCCGACCAGAAATTATGTCTGTCAGAAGTATGTACTGTAAGTTTTGTAATCTAAAGTAACATTTAAACTCATCAGCAGTCAAAAGCAATAGTCTTTATATTACTGGTTTTGGTGTACTATTTAAAAGCTCTTGTGTATGTTGATGTAGCTAAAACTGCATTTTTGGTCAACCTGGCCCATGAAATGTACTAGAAATGACCTTGCCAAAATCGTAGCCTTAGTCATACGTAATTGACTACTTGGAGAGGAATTTTTTCTGCATATCTTCTGTTTAAAACTAGCGATGCAATAAGAAATATGTAGGTTATGGTTAATATATTATGCTTTGAAGAGATGTTTGTCACAAAAATGTTTTTTTATGGTATTACCTTTCAAATATATGGCAGATGTGTAGAGCCCTGGGGTTTTTTGTTGTTTTTTTAAGGTAAAAAACACCATAGAGTTGAAAGGTGGAACAGAATGGAGAAAAAAAAAAACAAGTGGCATATTTGATGGAGCCGTGATCTCGATTAGCTACAGAGTTTATTTCAGACAAACATCGCAAACAAGTTATTACATTGAATGTAAGGGCGCTAATCCATCAAGATTGTTGTGAAATGTCGTTGTTTTGAATTGTTTAAAAAACAAACAAGTTGTAAACTCGAACTCAGACTGCTGTCATTTTCTTTTAAAGGCTGCAACGTAGGCATTGTTGTTTCTATAGGAAGTAAGTGCATTAATTGATCTAGACCTAGAGATAACCCTATCTAAACAGCAAGACCACAGTCAAATATCTGTCAAGGAAATGCTTCTTTTAACGAGTTGTCTAGATTCAAGACTCTTTCTGATGATTGGAGCATTTGAAGGCACATTATAATTAAGTAGCATGCCCACAAGTCAGGAAAACAGCCCTGGTAAGACACAGTTATATGAATGAATCCTACTGGATATCCAAAAAGCATGACTAGATCTTGTCACTGCCCTCAGGGTCTTACATTATATTTTAAAATCAATTGGGGTCAAAAATTGGAGGGTGGCTATGACATAAGTCATAAGTATACAGTGATATATGATGCAGCAGTCTTAAAAGAAGTGGGCCAGAGGAAATGTTTGAGGTTACTCTAGTCAATCAGAGAATGTGTCAATTAAGTATCTAAATGTGGCTGAGAAAATTGAGGATGTGTACATAAATTACATTGTATCTCTTGTAACCCATGCCTATCACTGGCTTTCAATTTCCTCATGGTGTAAAAATGAAAAGCTTTAATAGTCAAACAGTTTCAGACAGTGCCATGTTCACAAAGCATTTATCCTAGGTCTACGTTTGTACATTTTTTTTTGCACAAACTGCTAACTACTAATGCTACAGAACAAATAAGAATCAACTATGAGCTCTTTGATTAACTTGCTAAGTTATTTAGTTGAAGCTTTGTAACGTCAGCGTTTTTTCTTTTTAGAAAACAATATGTGTACACTACACTTAGGACTGGGTTTGTGAACATGACCCATGGCCTTTAGGCTCAGCCATTAAACATTTCATCAATGCTTTTATTGGCCAAAGCAACCGAGACTTGCATCTCCCACCACAAATCAACTTTGAGTATGCATTTGTTATATTCAATGCATTTGTTATATCTTCAGTAGAGTAGTTTTACACTGATATAAATCTATTTTTCTCACCAAAAAATGTGATCATTGTTTACATTATAGTATCATTTATTAGATCTCTGTTTACAGATGTATAGATCATTACATATAATGCAGTCAGATGTTCCATACCTATTGATCTATTAAAACAATTAAAACAAAAACAATTAAATTTGAAAATCGTTAGCATGTGCAGTCTGTTAAATTTGAGTATTTTTAAAACTCTATGTAACACATAATGTATATGCTTTGTTTCACATACTCTACCTGTATGGGAAAATGTCTGATTTTATTGGAAAATTATTTTCTTTCGTAGTAATATTGTGTCATTGTGCTTTAAGTCATTAAGCCTTAACATCAAATAATTTTCCAAAAATGACAGGATCTGTAAGATCAAGCCTGACTGTTCCTGATCAGCAAAACATTTGCTTTAATTCAGTCACAAAATTCAGCAGATGTTGATTTGCTGAGTAACAGGAGTGTTCTGTCTAAATTGATTGCAGGAAAGTTGTACAACTCCCCCTTTAATGTGAGCACACATCACAGGCACTTTAATTGGATTTATATTCCCTTCAATTCAGCTGTCGAGAGATCAAATGCTATTTTCTGTGATTGTTTTCTCCTTATAAAATATATGATTATGGCACCCACACATATCATGATTTTATAGTAAGTGTACAGCTCAACACAAATGCATTTAATTCAAATGAAGCAATTTATTTCTCTCTGATGCCTTAAATCAACAGTTTATCAATATGGATAATGGCCACTTCTGCTTGGTTGTCAGACCTTTGTAAGTTAACATAAATGTATATATATATATATAGTGGTTTCAGGCTAATACAGCCTGTGGTTCATAAAATGTGTAATCAGTTGTTGTCCCAGAATATAGTAACCAAGCAGCATTTGCAAATACAATTCCAGCATGTAAGCTTTCTAACCTGTTTCACTAATACCCACCAGTGTAGCTCACTGAACAAGACTCTAGTGTCAAGTTTGCGTTTGGCAAATGCCAAGCAATTGTAACCGAATATGAATCACAAGATGTACATGATGTACAGCAATTGAATTCATTGCAAATTCATCCCTACATCTGTGACAGGGTAGCCGAGTGGTGATGACGTCCCCAGACCAGATACGGAAGCTGACAGATATACAACACAGCCAGGTACTCGGGTGAAGAAAAAGAAAACGCACTGCGGCACCATTTTTATTAAGCAAAAATAAATAAAAAGGTTGAACAAAAAAAAAAAAAAAACACAGCTCACAGAGTGTTTAAACAGAACAAATCCTGCCCACTGACACCAACAAACAAATAAACGAGTACCGTGCTGGTGCTTCCAGCACACGTAGCAATTGTTATCTTTTACTTCTTACTTTTGTTTCGTTTTTTATTTCTTTCTCTCTCATACACGCTCCTCCTCTCGAACACCCACCCTGAGTACAGAAAGCTGCAGGCTTATATACCGGTGACCATCTCCAGACTAGCAAGAAACTAATCAATGAATTCATCTGGAGATGGTCACCTTCTGCACAAGTTTTGTGGATGGGCTTCTAACCTCATCCACGCTGCCACACAATAGCAAACACAGTCATATTTTTAAATCAACACAAAATGCATTTAAATCATACATTTTTAAATCATAATACGCTGTGTTTTAAGTAAACACAAATACTTTTTAAATAACACAAAATACACCCATTTTAAAATAAACAATACATATATTTACACGCAAGGCTTTGCCCTGCTCCCTTTAATTATGTGCAGGGCTTTTCTCCTGCCCTGCTACAACATCTATTCTGACAAGAAACAGAAAGAAAGAGTACATTTTCACACAGAGTACCTGTACATTTAAATAAATCTCTAAAATAGACAGTAGAAAAAGACAACTGTTTCAGTAAAATTTCATTTTAAAACAGATATGTATGATTTAAGTGGTGACTCTTTTGTATCTATTGTAACTCAATTAATCAATTTACAAAATACTGTAATAGTGTAACGCTAACCTGCGCAATATTATATAACAATAACAATAATACCAATATTCATAATACATTATTTGTTCATGTTTACGTTCCAAATTCCAGTTCAAATATTTTGCCTAAACCATTTTTTAGTAATAAAGCCAATATTATAAAGTTTGCGAGGTTTTCAGCCAGGATATCTATAGTATCATTAATACAAATGCTGAGTACATCATTGGTCAATCTATAAAAAAAATTACTGGCAAGTTCCCATCAACCTGTAAGGTATATAAACCTATGATGGAAACTCAATCCTGCCCTGCTTTCAAATTACTACCTCCTCCCCAACCACCACCACCTCACTTCCAGCCTTGTCTGAAGGGGGGGAGTATACGATGCTACTCTGCCTGTTATTTTTTGTTCACCGGGTTGAACACATCGCATCGATTTATTATTTTATTCTTTGTTTTTTTAGCAGGCGGCACCGTAATGCTCTGAAAAGGCTGTGCTCCAACCATTTTTACTCTGTTAGATTTTGTAATATAATAAAGGTGGTTATTTTATGCAAGATTGTCCTGACTGAAATTGCCTTGATCATAGTAGCAAATCCAATTTTTGTATTTTCATAAACTCAAACAACTTTTTATTCTACAAATGTTTGTGATGAAGAGAGCCCAGTCTCTGGCAGTATTATTTTGTTTGTAGAGCCTTTACTCGTGTCATATTAAGCTTGACAGACATTCACCTTAAGAGATTTAACACAAAATATGGTAAATTAGAACCAGAGTTGGGTAGTTTGAGAAGGAAAAATACACCTCACCATGCCATAAAAGCAGCTATTACAGATACATCCCATACAGAGATAATCTGTTTCTATGGTGACCATCATCAAGTATTAAACATAAAAACCTACTATAATGGTTTTAGTGCCTGGCTTATGCAGCATTATTCTCTCAAGGCTGAAACCAGCACAGTTCTACCCTGTGTATCAGCTGGGCTAAATATGGCAATCGAAGTTGGTGTAAACAGTAGAGCCTTAACTGTTAAGTTTAATTAGAACATATGTGAAATATTCTTATATGCAGTGAAGAGAACAAAACAAATCTGATGACAGATTAATAAAGCTGTGAGTAGGAGAAAAGCCCATAACTGAACCCCATCAAATACTTGCAGGATTTGGTTATGAAAATGTCATTCACTCAGCAAGAAAATTCCAATTTCAAAAATTGGACCAATTCTCTCATATTACTGAATTGCAAATGGTACGTTGAAATTTCGTTCTGTTTGATATTTTATTTTAAAACACTGAAACTCAAAATCAATTATTGTAAGGCGACATTGGTTTTATGTTGGGAAATATTTTAAGAAAAATAAAAAACTGAAATATCTTGCTTGCATAAGTATTCAACCCCCACACATTAATATTTGGTAGAGCCACCTTTCGCTGCAATAACAGCTTTAAGTCTTTTGGGGTAAGTATGTACCTGCACACAGTGTTGGAGTGATTTTGGCCCATTCTTCCTGGCAGATTTGCTCCATGTTGTTCAGGTTGTGTATATATATATATATATATATATATATATATATATATATATATATATACAGTATATATATTGTGGCAGGGCAACTAGCAACTAAAATGTGTGTTTGTTGCAGGGAGAGAGTTAAAATCTCACTGCCAAACTAAATTGTTAATTATTTTATTGTTTAATTATCACCCGCACCTGGTAATTATTGTAAATTAGTGCCAGGTGCAGGGTTTAAAAAGGGTGCAGCCAGTTTGTTCTGGGCTGCTGTGTGTGAAGAAGCCCGCTTGATAGTGTGCTCAAGCTTATAGAAAGAAAAGGTACTGTGGGAACCTTTTGTTTCATGTTTGTTTAAAAACTGTGTGTCTATTGTTAATATGTCAGGTAAACGGCTTAGCCATCCTGCAAGATAGTTTCGGTTCCTGACGTGTTCAGTCAGCACTCCAAAAAAGGAGTTAGGTTTTTGTTTATTTTGTTATTAAAAATAGTGCATAAGCACTTTAAAACCTCCAGCCTGTGAGTTCTGGGCCTGTTTGAAAGAGGCAACGAACCAGAGTGAGTTGCAGCTCGGTTACTATATATATACAAAAAACATAAGGCTTAAGGCATTATGGTTTACACAGAATGATGGCTAATACTGTATTACCATTTATATTCAGTAACAAGTACCGTAAAGGGTCATCCAAAATTATGATCAAATACAGCAAGCATACACAGCATGTTTTTTTTTCTATCTGTCACGCCTGTTAGTTCCGGTGTGTATACCTAATTTAAAAGTGAGCTGTATTTAGATACAATTAAACTAATGAAGCAAAAGTATCAAAAGAAAATGAAAACATTACGGTCGTGAACCTGGAATGAGCGAAAGGGATGCAACAGACACGGGCAACCTCATCCACAAAACAACATGATAGTGATTTGAGGAAGACTGGGCTTTGTTAAAAAAGTGTACACTGCCCATGAAACCAAGGACTGTGTGACAGGACTCTGTAGAAATACGGTGCCGTGCAACCCACAAGGGTTTTTTGCAACAGATTTTAATTTTTAGTGACTTTCTTCAGCCAAAGCCTGTTTTCATAATAATGATGTGCTTGCGCCAATGTCCCTGAGACAACACAAATAAGAATGAAAACTTACATATAATTACCAGTGTTCTCAAACTTTTTGTCCCTGGGGGAAATTTAGCGCTAAAGGATAGTGGTCTTTAACAGCTACTGTAAAAACACAGACCAGATGTACTGTGAATATTATTTTTTAACAGCCACTGAAACTTTATCCTGGCAGTCAACCAGAATTTTCAGATGTTGTTGCTGTCTTTGTGGTAAATTCCATTTACCTCTGCACTGGCCAGATATCTCATGGGGTTGTAACAGCAAGTATTCATTTTTTCAAGAAAGCAGAATCTAAATTGGGTGGCATTAAAAAGCAGTGGAACCTAATCCCCCAATTTTTACTTTTATCCAACCACCCTGTGCCCTTTCTTCTGAGCACCTGCATTTCTCTTATCCTTCTTTCTAGCTTCTATGCTAATCTTGTCCTACTTTTAAGGGTCATCTTATTTTTTTCAGTGCTATACTCTGGATTTAAATCCCAGAAGTCACATTCTGGAGAACTATGCCATTGCTGATGTCACACACCACTTTCCTATATTTTATGTTAAACTCTATAAAGCAACTAAGGACAAAGGTTCAGGCTCTTGGATGAAGAAAACCAACAAACATCTAAAATAGGAAAAGAGCAAAACAACCACCAAACAAAAACGAATTAAGCACAAGCAACTTGAAACAGAATCTCTCCAAAAAGCAAAAGGTTGATGTAAAATATTTTAGAGAAATTTTGAGATGTTTTTCAGTGTTAGAAGAGAAACATGAAATTGAGCTGATAGTTTTGGTAAGTGTGAGAGAAAATGTCAAGCCTAACAAAGCTTAACAAGAAAGACATATGCTGATTGAATTCATGGTTACCAGCCGACGGTTTTCACAGGGGAACAAAGTGACAGACACCTTCAACAGTACAAGGCACCTGTACACTGACCCAGGGCTCATTAGCTTTAATCAGAGCCTCCTGTATTCATCTGAGCTGATGGCTGACTTCCCAGCTGAACTGATATTAACCCTCTGAACTACCAGATGTAGAGGGCTCTTGCTGAATCCATAGCAAAATTCCTGTTAAATCTGTTAAATGATTGCGGCTTTCAAGTTTTTTTCAAAGCTGTACTCCTTTATACACCAGGAGGAAGAGTATATACATCACAATGTATGGCTGTATGGGAAGCAAGCTGCAATGGTTGCTACAGTGAAAGTGTGGCACTTATCAAAGTCAGAGTCCTGATCGGCAGTAACAAATTATTATTTTTATTTTCCCAACAAAACTTAATTCACAGCCAGGATTCGAACTTGCACTGTATGACTCACCCTGCAGCTGTGCTTTTACCAGGTGAGCTTCACTTTCCGCAATTTGCAAGGGTAAAAAACATAAATACATATTTGTCCAAAATGTTATTGGGGCAAAAGCTTTGAAAACCAGCATGATATTAGAAACCTTGAATTACTGCCAAGAGAAAAATAATATAATGTATTATTTACAATTTAGCACTAAAAATGCTAAATCAGCCAAAAGCCATAACTAGAACCAGGATGAGTAAAATCATCCCAGTTTTATTTTTCATACAGCCATCAATCTCAGCATATACAAAATCAGACGTAAAACACAAAAGAATCCCACTTACAGTTTACTAAAACTGTAAGAACACTAAAAAGACATCAAGTTGATATATAGATCTGGTGGATAAGAGTTGGCGATCAAGTACCTCTTTCATTCTACTCGTCTTTTTCAATCCAAGCACATGCAACTTACATGTCAATTTCGACGTTTCTTTTTTTATGATGACCCCATAGCGACCCAATATGACCACCTGACATCATGACCTCATTACCAATCTTATACAATACAGTTCCAATTGTATGCAAAGTCTCTATACAAAGAGGTATGCTAACAGCACAAAATAAATACTTGTGAGGGGCTGAGCCAGTGGTAATCTGCTAACTCGCACCGGGGATGACAATTAGGCTAGTGGGGTGATGTTAAGCCTAGGCTAATTCTCACTAAAGGGTGATGGTTAGCCTAGGCTAAGATTCACCAGGGTGAGAATTAGCCTAGGCTAAAATTCACAGGGGTAAGAATTAGCCTAGGACAAGATTCACGGGAGTGACGGTTAGACGGGGTGAGGATTAGGCTGTGACACAGGCAGCATATGCAACAAACTGGGCCAGTGAAAGCTTAAGCTTGCTACAGGTGTCTGGGAGTTATCTAGATCAATTACTCGCCACTGAGTTAGAGGAACCTGAAACTATAGAGGATATCATGTCAGGCTGCATGTGTTATGAGAATTAAGTGTAACTGAAGTAGTATCTGAAGTACCAATGCTGGATCAGCAGTCACCTGTAGTAGAAAGATCAAGGGGCCCGTTTCACAAAAGCGATTTGCAATGATTCGCAATCGCAAGCACTTCACAAATAAAAAAAAATGGGGTTACATAAAACTTTTGCAGGGCTGCGGCATCGCCGATTTTCACCAGAAACCTGCGATACTGTTTTAGGACATACCATGTCGCTCATACTACTAGCTCGCTGTGGAACTGTATGTACACTTTATTGAATGGATTGCTCAGGCAAAATATTCTGATGACAATATGAACTTGTCTCTGTATTTTATAACCCCCCCCTACACACACACAGTACTGTGCAAAAGTTTTAGGCAGGTGTGAAAAAATGCTGTAAAGTAAGAATGCTTTCAAAAATAGACATGTTAGTAGTTTATATTTATCAATTAACAAAATGCAAAGTGAGTGAACAGAAGAAAAATCTACATCAAATCAATATTTGGTGTGACCACCCTTTGCCTTCAAAACAGCATCAATTCTTCTAAGTACACTTGCACACAGTTTTTGAAGGAACTCGGCAGGTAGGTTGGCCCAAACATCTTGGAGAACTAACCACAGTTCTTCTGTGGATTTAGGCAGCCTCAGTTGCTTCTCTCTCTTCATGTAATCCCAGACAGACTCGATGATGTTGAGATCAGGGCTCTGTGGGGGCCATACCATCACTTCCAGGACTCCTTGTTCTTCTTTACGCTGAAGATAATTCTTAATGACTTTCGCTGTATGTTTGGGGTCGTTGTCATGCTGCAGAATAAATTTGGGGCCAATCAGATGCCTCCCTGATGGTATTGCATGATGGATAAGTATCTGCCTGTACTTCTCAGCATTGAGGAGACCATTAATTCTGACCAAATCCCCAACTCCATTTGCAGAAATGCAGCCCCAAACTTGCAAGGAACCTCCACCATGCTTCACTGTTGCCTGCAGACACTCATTTGTGTACCGCTCTCCAGCCCTTCGGCGAACAAACTGCCTTCTGCTACAGCCAAATATTTCAAATTTTGACCATCAGTCCAGAGCACCTGCTGCCATTTTTCTGCACCCCAGTTCCTGTGTTTTCGGGCATAGTTGAGTCGTTTGGCCTTGTTTCCACGTCGGAGGTATGGCTTTTTGGCCACAAGTCTTCCATGAAGGCCACTTCTGACCAGACTTCTCCGGACAGTAGATGGCTGTACCAGGGTCCCACTGTTTTCTGCCAATTCTGAGCTGATGGCACTGCTGGACATCTTCCGATTGTGAAGGGAAGTAAGCATGATGTGTCTTTCATCTGCTGCAGTAAGTTTCCTTGGCCGACCACTGCGTCTACAGTCCTCAACGTTGCCCGTTTCTTTGTGCTTCTTCAAAAGAGCTTGGACAGCACATCTGGAAACCCCTGTCTGACTTGAAATTTCTGCCTGGGAGAGACCTTGCTGATGCAGTATAACTACCTTGTGTCTTGTTGCTGTGCTCAGTCTTGCCATGGTGTATGACTTTTGACAGTAAACTGTCTTCAGCAACCTCACCTTGTTAGCTGAGTTTGGCTGTTCCTCACCCACTTTTATTCCTCTACACAGCTGTTTCTGTTTCAGTTAATAATTGTGTTTCAACCTACATATTGAATTGATGATCATTAGCACCTGTTTGGTATAATTGTTTAATCATACACCTGACTATATGCCTACAAAATCCCTGACTTTGTGCAAGTGTACCTAGAAGAATTGATGCTGTTTTGAAGGCAAAGGGTGGTCACACCAAATATGGATTTGATTTAGATTTTTCTTCTGTTCACTCACTTTGCATTTAGTTAATTGATAAATATAATCTATTAACATGTCTATTTTTGAAAGCATTCTTACTTTACAGCATTTTTTCACACCTGCCTAAAACTTTTGCACAGTACTGTACATATATAGTACACACATATACTGCAGTATACCTTTTTTTGTATATATACAAACGGTTTAAATAATTACAAAACAAAATTATTTATTTAATGACGTGTAACCCAAAGTTATGTGGGTGAAAAATAACAGTAAGAGAGCCAAGGTCATGTTGTAAAAACAAACACAGTGTATTTATTAAATACAATCATATACCAAAAGTACCGATTTATTCAGTATGATAATAGCATTATTGAGCAGATTGCCTTGTTTTAAACTGGTGACAATGTCGTGCAGCAATTATTACTTGAATAATAATAATACAAACAACATTAAATATGTACAATAAATAAGTTAAACAACACACAAACATGATACAAATAAATAAAATGGACCAAACTCAAGTGGCAAAAATAGTGACAAGCGCCTCCTCTCACTAGATAAAAGCTATCTAAAAGAAACCCGCCAGATCCCCAAATCACGGAAACAAAAAGCACTTTCCTCAGTTCATCTCAGCTACAGTTCACCACAGCAATAACAAAGCTTTATTGCAGCAGCCACCTCCGTGATATCACCTGCCACACACGTTTAAATAATGAGGCTAAACGCAGCTCGATTATCACACATGCCCCCTAATAAGGACTAATAAAAGTATCAAGGTAGCGAGTGTGCATTTTGGCCAAAAGACCCTTTTCAGCTGTGTAGAAACATTTTCTTTAAATATGTTTGCTGCAGTGTTGACTTTTTTTTTTTTTTTTACACAGCTGAAGAAGGGCTTTTCTTATGTATGTATGTATAGAACTCCAAAGTACAGCCTGTCAATTCTACGCAGCTCCAAATCTCTGTCGACAGTGAGGTATTTTGGTTTTCCTCAGCAAACTTTAAAGCTTGCAATTGCGAATCGTCGCAAATCGCCTTTATGAAATAGGCCCCAGGTCTTTTCAAAACAACTTTATTTGTAGACTCAACTACAGTATTAGTGGATGACTGTAAATATGATTTTCACAACAGTGTTGGACATTTGTTTTCTGAACTGTTGTAATATAATTAAGTTTTCCTGCTTATTTTAATGCCAGCAATGAGCAAAGTGATGTTTATAAACATTATGACATGTGTCTTCAGGTGCTTTACTTACTATTACAGCAACAGTCTGATTGAACATCTTGACTTTAATTGAAAAAAGAAAGAAAACTGTGGTAATATTTATTAATTTTATTTCTTTTACCTATCAACATTATAGTTATGTTCAAATCCCATGTTTAATTATCAATAAATTGATAAAGAAAAGTGGGGAAAAATGAAAAAACTAAATTGGTCATTTCTGAAAAACGGAATTTGCTATTTCCCATAATGGAAAATATATATAGTGATAAGGCAGGGAGGTTAAAGTCCTCCCTGCCAGAAACGTGTATTTGTTTATTTATTTATCTGTTTAACTGGTATTTATTAGTTAATTATCACCTGCACCTGGCTATTATTGTAAATTAGAGCCAGGTGCAGGGTATTTAAAGAAAGCAGCCAGTCTGCATAGGGCAGCTGTGTGAAGGCACCTGATTGAACGTGTGAGCCCCAAGAGTTTTAGTTTATAGACAGTAAGAGTTTAAGATGTTTGTGTTAATAAAAGGTTTTTAAAACATGTGTTTCATGTATTTTCCTTGAGAAACTATATAAAATAGGTTTAAAAAAATGATGAAAAAATGATTTAAATCAATGATTTTTCTTTTAAATCAAGTCGATTTAAATCAACCAACCCTGGTTTAGCTGGAGTGGCTGCACGGACCTCTGAAGGGTTAGGACTAAATTGCAGGATAGTCCTGTCGTTTTAATTCTCCCCGGAATTTCGCAGGGCCCCAATATATATTACTACTACATTATTATTAACATAAATTTGTTGCAATAAGAATGTATTTGCTGCTGTTACAGTTTATAATAAAGTATACACTGTTTTTATAATTGACATTATACAAAACACTCAACAAAGATATTTGTTTGGACCAGCTTGAGAAGGAGGTTTAAGTTAAAATGGTCTAGTAACTGAAACCAGCATTTCTAACATGTACTTTAGTAATATAATCAAGACAATGTCAGCTATGAAAGTGCTCCAGTGCAAAGTGTTTCAGCTTCGATAGTCAATCTAAGGGCTTTATGTGAACCCAAAAAGTGCCTTGCTAGTTTTGTACATGACATGCAAAGACTTGGTAAATCTGACCCAATTACAGTTAATGTTGCACAGAAAAGAAGATGCTGAATGCTGAAATGGATGACATGTTTTATTACAAAAACACATGAACATGTACTACTAATAATAATAACAATAGTAACATCCCTGTAAGGACTCTGCAGTCAATGTAATTAAAAGATGTAGCGTGTAGCAACAAAGGGACCTTGCTCATAGCGACTTGACCGTTAGTCCCTTAGGGAGCAAAAGGCCATGACAACCTTGTCATTTAGGAGAATCGTAAAATCAGCTGCACAGGGAATATGCAATTAGTCATATTAATATCAATAAATACTTTACATAAATATAGTCTAGAAGTTTGTATATATACAGTAAGCAGAAAGCAAATGTAATTATACAACTATTTATCCTGAAAGATGATTTACCTTAATGAAAAAAACCACACATATGAATCCACTTCACATTTCACCTCATGATTAATCATGAAAAGTTTGAAACCACTTAAGAATCGGACAGTGACAATGAAGTTTAAACAGCTCACTTTTTTCGTATGTTCCTAATTACCCCAGAGTGGTATTCCAAACTAATTAATGAAGGAGCTGTGTTGCACTGCAACTATGCAATTGCAATTATGAGATTATTTACTGTTCAGTAGGTAAACACTATCCCCAAAACTTGATTCACTTAGAAATTTTATTGGATTTCGTATGATGCATATAAACCTCTACACCTTAAACCTGCTTGTGCAAGGGTTGTCTCCCAAAGCACATATGCAACTATGTGATACCCTCTTACACCATCACCCCTTGAAATCTTCCAGAATACAGCTAATATTGTGTTACAGTTACCATGAGATTGTACAGCCGATTCAAAGTAGTAATCTTTGAGGGTAGTACTGCTGTGTGTTTTTGATGAACAGTCCTTGCCCTGGTTATGTAATGTTAACAGCACAAGCAGCACCAGTCTCATCCTTCTTATTGTACATTTTCAGTTCAAAGCCTCTGTTTTGTAATAGTGCATAGGCCACACATAAAGAAAACATGAACCACTCAAATAGTTAATAGAAATGAGCACATATTTAGAATATGCTTCGCTGCATGTTGCAATAGTAACCCAGCCAGCATACCTTTATATCAGTCTGTGGGTTTTTTGTTTATTTTCTCTGCTTGTATTTGGCAGTAGGTGAAAATTACACCCCGGGGTAACATGCAATAACATTTTACATTTTGCAATAGGTACACACAGCGGAAGAACAACCTAACTTCTTTAATCTCTACTGTGTTGCGTTGTGACTTTATGACGTTATTTTAAATTTCGGCCTAATGCAGGGGTGTTCTGGGCATGTTTACTCCAACCTTGACAGTATTACCACTTACAGTATGTGACGCGATTGCATACAATTATGAAAATCAGGCATCTATTGTGAAACTCGTTGAGAGCACCAAAACTCATAGCAGCCAGAACAACATCCTGTTTCCACATGGTATACTAGTAAACTGGGATTCCTCCCATAATGTTCCCATCTACACTACTCTTTTTTGGTAGTATATATTAGCTATAGAATCAAACTGTGCTCCTACATTTATAAGGCATTAAAAAGGTGAATACATCTTTAATTTAAAGATTGTACATGTTTACAATTATAATTTTATGCACACAAAATACCATACTTCCTTCTGTTTCCTAACATAAATTGCACATGTTTAATTCAGAGACATTACCTTTCAAAGATGACACTGACAGAGCAACACACATGAGAGTGATACACTTGACCTTTCTGTCTTGAAATTTAAAGTAAACTTTTAATCTGCTCAACTACAGAACTATGTACTTGAAGAAAAGTACTGCTTCTCTGAGGGGGAACAAAAACTGCTATTGTAGAGAAAAAAATCTTGAAGTGTCCATATACAGTGCAAACATTATTTTCTTTTAAGACAGCAAAACAGCATATATTTTAAACTACTGTATTAATCCAGTATCTGTATCGAGTTTCCCTAACTGGAAATATAATAATTTAAGTAAATAAAGGATCAGCTTGGCACTTTATGAACACACAGTGAAGGACATAAGCCGCTGCAGATCATTATTGGACTTTTCAAAGTCAACTACAAAGTATTACGCTGGTGCATTATTTCCTATAACTGTTTTTTCATGATGCAATACAACTATGATCTTGCACAATTGTAAAAGTTATAAAAACAAAAACAAATTTAAGATGCAAAAAAAAAAACATCTACAGCTGCCAGAATGTAATGTTGCTGCTGCTATATGAGGTACTCCTGGCCGTAGAATCTAGCGCCATAGCACCAAAAGTGCCTATTTATTACACTGTAATTTCATTGGTATACATGTTCTGTAATCTAAAGTGCTACCGGAAGGAAGTTCTTCTCCACACTTGTAATTTTCAATCACACTAAGAAATATTGTAAACCATCTGAATTTGACATTATGTTATTATTCCTTTCAGTTTGCAGCCTTTAATTAAGGTTGTATAATTCTAAACAATAACATTAAACAAAAAATTAAAGGGAAACAAATGTTTTCAAAGGTTATAATAGATATATTATATGACATGCATATTCGCTTCATAATTTCTAATTCAGATATTGTCCAAATCTTAGGACAACTCAAAACTAAAAGTGTTAGGAAGAATTTTCATATATAGTATATACTGTACTAAGTGGTAATAATATCAACTTCTATCAAAAGCATTTAACATTAAAACAGTAGGAGGGTGTCAATATATTTCAACTCCATATAAAAAACTTAGATCCTGTAAACAGAAATAGCTACTGCAGAAGGATTATTTGTAACATTTGGAATGAAATCCATTCAGCCATTTTGCAGCTATGGCAATAACAAGTTTTCTTAGGTCTATCCAATTAGCCAAATTTCCCATGGGTATCTGCTTAATCTAACTGGTCCTACGCCATTTGAAACCATGTTTGTCCTTGTAGGATAGAGCCTGGCCAATATAGTTAATGGATAATTTTGGGGATACCACTGTAATATATATATATATATATATATATATATATATATATATAAAAATAATTTAAAACATTACTTAATATCCGCCAAGATATTTTTAGTCCTAAATATTAATTTCCCAACCCCTTTCTTATGATAACACCTTCATCCAATTTTCTTTTTTAAGATTATATGCACATGATGGAAAGGCTCTGTAGATTTGTTTGCGTCATGAAGAATCTAGAAGAATCTAAAAGAAAATCTAGTCATACTTACATGTGTTTTAAAGATTTTAGCACAGGATTGTTGAATGAACAAAGCAAATCTGCGTCAGTCCATAGTACACAGCGGTGTCAATCATCAATGCAAATGCTTATAGTCAGTGTTAGTGAAATGCTATTGGTTAAATAAAGGTGTATTGAGTCCAATAAGTTTGCTCTTGAGGTGATCCTGGGAACCTGTTAGGGTCCATCTGGAGGGAGGGATTTCCGGGGGGATTTTGGTCAGAAACCCATGTGGTGGCAATGGGAGCTAGCAGAGAGCCAGGACTGACAATGTCTAAAAGTCAATAAATAGCCACAAATTGTAAAAGTTTACCTGAGTCTGTTGTCCCCTTACCCCAAAATGTGTTTTCTATGCACAGCATGCGCATGTCAAGGAGGTGAGCACACTATTTTATCACCAAAAAAGAGCTTTACCAAGCCGCCCTTCCTAGCATGAGGTACATTCATGGCAACATCATCATGAGATAATATCACGAGAAACTCATTTTGCATGTTACTTGTAAACCTTGCCACTTGTCAACCTTTGTCTTTGCTACTGAGGGTTATTTCACCAGAACCCACAGTTAGGTGTACAAAAATTATTACTTGTATTATTGTCTTGACCACATATACAAATATTCATATTGACTGTGATTTTGGCTTTCAATTTACAGTAATAATGGTGCTTTAATTCCAGAACAGAAAGTACAGTACATTGATTTGGAGTCCCTAAAATAACAACCAGCTTAAACATGTTCCTTTTCTTCAAAAATTATAACTTCAAGCTTAGTGCTAAGGCCTTGTGATTAAAGGCAAAAAAGACGGTTACTATGGAAACAGTGTTAGAATGGAGTGAACTGTATTCTATACAGCAAAGTTGCTCAGTGTTGCTGTATAGGGCTGGGACAATGGATTGATGCATCAAATCGGTCCAATACCCATCGATGGATAAAATCCCCATCAAAACTAAAATATTTATTCCAAACAGATTACAGTACGTTGGAATGTAATCTATATAAACTAGACACGAGTTTATGAAAAACGTATTTTTTTTATTTTTTTATTCAGTGACAGCTGCAGCATCACGCATTGCATCTTGTTAATACTGTACCACATAACCTTCACGTTCATAGTAAAATTGGTTTAATTTACGTTTTTTTTTTCTTTCTATTGAACAACTAAATGGGCATTTAAATGGTAAATCTTACTTTTTCATTTAAATGCCAAAGCGACTCATCTTTATTAATTTAAATACAGTTACTCGTCATAACGATTGTAATAGTGTGTCCAGCAAAACACTTTATTTTTCATTATAGCTTTAATAAAGATTAGTCACTTACTAACATGTTGCAATCTCGTATGTATGTGACAAATGAAAGCTTGGCCTATTTAAAAGCCCATTAAGTTGTTTGACAGAAAAAAATAACTAAATTAAATCAAATAAATTACTAAATTAAGCCCTATATATAAATACATGTATAAAAACAGTGAAGCAATATGAAAAAAATAATAGCATCGGCGGTAATGGTCTGTTTTGATTAGAGGGTGAGCATTAATTGCATTATTACAGAAATGGTGGAAAAACCACCATCATCCCAGCCCTACAGCTATATATGCAAACTAACTGTAACACTTATACAAGTATATACAGTGAATGTCACTTAGGATCAAGCCCGGTGGTAACTACAATATCAACATTTTGTTATGTCCAGATCTTTTTGGGCATTAAACTCCATCAATATTCCTCCAGTTCAATTAGCTTTTTTTGTGATTTCAATCTTGTTTTGCTGCCTCTTAGCGTTACTACAAATGCAGTACTAAACACACAGTATATGAGTGCGATTACAATGCTGATGGTGTAGCCCTCTTTAGATCAGATCTTGGCTTAGACCACTTGTATTGTCGCGTAAAAAGACACAGTGTAAATTCATTTCAGTTCAGGGTTACTATATTAAGCACTGCACCCTCTCATTTCCAAGGTGTTTATAAAACAGGTCCCAGGATGCCATGGTCCATTTGGGCTTTTAGCTGCCAACACTACATCTTGAATATGTTAAATTAGTTAGTCTTGCTCAGATTCAGATTTTTTCAATTTAAAGTACATATGAAGTGAACTCCTTGGGGATGGATGTTGTTCGTAAGTCTGAAATGTCTGTAACTCTGAACATGAGTTTTCAATGGTTTTAATAAATGTACACACCTGTTCCCTACACTCTCAATCTGGTGACTAATACAAGGACACAGCATAGTAATGCAATACTCATATCAATATGGTTCTGTAGCAGAAACACAGATTTAAACGTCCAGGAAAACATGGCGTTAGTGTAGTTCTTGTTTTTATTTTATTTTAAACAAAATGCATTCATGCATCTTGCTCAGTCATTCAGTCTCCTCTGGATTGAAAAAAAATGTGCTTTGTTTAAAACTAAAATGTTCCTAGTAATTTGTCTGGATACATTTATTTGTGAGTAATTGTGCCTTCTTCATGACCAGCACACCCCTTATAAGAGTGTATATCTGGTTCCATTCCACGCATGGTTGAGTGATGGCATACTTCCGACGGAAAGTGGGATGTTGGATTGACCAGTCAGTTAGTAAGTTTGGTGTTCGTAACTCTGAGGTTACTTGCATACATTTATGTATGTGAAAGGTTCACACAGCATACAACATACTGGTCCATATTTATTCTGTTAATATTTCCCCCAAATTATTACTCCTAGTTAAAAAAAAAAAGTTTATTGAGTTGGGCTCTAAGTGCCAGCAATTACTGAAGAAATAAAGAATACAAAAAAAACATTTATCATAAAATAATTGAAAAGGGGATTTTGTGCCAGACAATGCTATCTCAGCTTGTTAACAGTACATATTAATATTGCCCTTAAACTGTCAACCTGCAAACTGATTTCATTTGAGTTCAAAGACAACAATCTGCCTTTTCTTCACTGAAACCAATTTCTAAGGTTTTATGCTCCCCCGCGACTGATAAAAAGATTTTGAAGTAACATTTAATTAGCTTTAAGAGTGAGTTCTCGGTACAATTCACTGTGACTGAGTTTAGCTCTGAACTGACGAAGGTTCCAATTCTGATTAGCCATTCTCTACTGTACATAATCCATTTCTTCACCTTATCAGTAACTTGCAGGTAATACAAGTTGCTTAAATCTATACACCCTTTCATAGCTGCAAAGATATTTCTACTGTACAACCCAAGACATCTTGCAGTTAAGATTATTGATGCAATTTCCAGATTGTAGAATCACATGAACAGGACACAACATAACTATATTTCTGTATGAAACTGCACAATTAAAGAAGAATGATCTAAATTACTGTATGTTTGTGTAGTATTTATCAATTAAACAATAGGTATTTTAATCCTATAATCTCCCTAGTTTATTCCAATGCAAGGTCATATAACCATGGTTAACATCACAGTATGCTTACACAAATTAATTTACTTTTAAGGTGATTTTACCATATCTATTTCAAATGTACTTTTTTTTATCTTTCATTATCATTCAGTATCATATGCGCACCATCCCTGGCTATAGATAGAACAAGCAAGTCAATATTGGAGAGGGCTTTCATACAGTATAAGTGATTACCTCATTATTGTAAAATTACCACAAGTAAATTTGACAACTGGAAACTTCTAGAAAAAATCAGAGGAACAGCACAGCTGAATATTTAATAAAAGGCTCAATTTAAAATATTTAAATTAAATGACATCTGTATATGATATATCCTTAACGTACAGCTACAGGGGGGAAAATAATGTAGCACTGTTACATGAAACCCAGGCTTGGAACGAAAAGTAGAGTACACATTTACATTCATGTAAATTAAGCATATTCAGCCCTTAGATCTTGTGAATCATAAGCAAAAAAAAAAAAAAACCTTCATGTGAATACTGCTGTGTGTAAATTATTCAAAGTCATTATATAACATGCTGCAGTATAAATAGACAACCATTTAAATATTTAAAGGCCTTCCTTACAGAATCACATTGATAAATAGTGAGTAAATAAGGTAATAAGCTGTTACCATTAACTTTTTAAATGTAGTTTCTTATGATGTGCAGTTTCTATATGCTTTCTGTTGCTAAAAGAAATCAACGTTTTATATAACATAAAAACACTGATATCATTTTATTTTAGTAATAGCCTGTACAATCCAAATTAGCCGGTGATTGTTTATAATAGGCATTACTGAGACTTTGTTGATTTGAAGCTAACTATAATATGTTATAACTATATATGTGCTAACTATAACTAGCTGTCAATAAGTGTTTTCAGGTTACAATCCTGAGACGTCACAATCAAAAGCCTAGAACACTGCCTTTTGCACGGGAGTTTGGAGCTTTTTACTTCAGTAATCCTGGGTTTATTAAACTTCAAACCTCTGAATCTACTGTGTATATATATATATATATATATATATATATATATATATATATATATATATATATATATATTCATTTCAAATTAATTTAATCACAACAACCCTTGTAGATTGTAAATCCTTAAAATGCTGTTTCCAAAATCTGCCATTATTATCAATGTATTAAACATAATTCTTAATAATTGTATAGTTGTATAGATCTATATAACACAGTTCCATATAAAAAATGCACATGCAAGTCATGTTTTCAAAAGTGTTTGCTATCAACACTTCCTTATTTAGAACAGTATAACAGACTATATATAGTCAGTATATTTAGTATGGAGAATTGGATTACTTACCAGTGGTTTCCACAATGCCCTCCAAGATTACAACAATTTCAAACTGCTCGGTCTGCATGGATCTCTGGGAGAGTTCATAGAAGGGGCTCTTGGTATCGATCACATGACATATTGTAAGGGGGGATACGAGGAACAGCTGATCAGCCCCGGTGCTAAAGCCCACATCCAACTCCAACTGATCGAGGGGGAGAAACTCACCCTCAGGCGTCTGCCGGGACTATGCAAGCGTGCAGAGAAAGAAAGGAGAAATATCAGCATAGCCACAGCAATTCTTCAAGACACCATGACAGCTATTCACATTTTGTCAGCATTTTCTGCAATCAAAAATAAACTCAACAAATCACAACATTGAACAATTACAGGGAACATCAAATACATACTTTTAAAATCTATGTGAATAACTGGAAAAAGCCATTCCATTTGGTAGTTATAGATTTTTCTGTTACCTAGAAAAGTGCCAACATTTTTAAATGACTCTTGGGAGGTACTGGGAAATATGTTTACAGTTAGAATGTGTAAACCATTGTCATAAATTACTGTAAACATTGACTCTTCATGCCCTACATAAAACACTGCTACTTTTCTCACCTGCTGTTAACGTGACTGTTTAACCTGATTATTATTTCAGGGTGTCCTGAATTTTAATGAGGATTACAATACTAGCAGTGCTCCTTAAAATGTGATACAGTACTGCTCTCTTTCAAGGTTGAAAACTGTAAACAGCCATCATGATTTTAAACAGTGCACTACAGTTTGCTCTGACATTAAACATGTATGTCAGAATTTGGTACAGAACTTCAAAAGTGAATAGCCTAAGAATGATGGCAATTCAGACAACACAAAAAATAACCAACATTGGTTTGCTTAATATTACAATTGTATATTGTAAACCAAATGTAATTAATGTACTGTGGGTTACGTTTTGGGTTAGAATAGGGTTAGTCAGGCTAAAAAATCCCCCATCCAAATGTTCCACCAACAGGTATTGGGGCAGATGAATGCCAAACACTCTTGACAGTCATCGCTTATGGGGGGTAAAATGAAGCGCAAATGCCCTCCCTAGTCCTTTTGTATAGAAGTAGACCATTAGTAGTAGGTGCATGCTATTTGGGCTACCACAATGCTTGTGGAAGAATTGCTCATTAAAATGAATGATTTTCTGTTCAGGAATACCTAGATATTTAGTGAGCAGGGGGGTGTCATTCTGCATTCCTAAAAATAAATGGATAGTATTTGGGGGTTATTGTATCACTTTGCTTTAGATCTTTTTCATGTATTTGAGAGTGGGCAATTATCAACTGAGGGGTAACAAATTATTGTCTAAACATAGGGAAGGAGGAGGTCTGGTCTTGTCTGTGGACTTTAAATAAAACATGTGGTGCATATTATTAGCCTACATTTAAAGGAAGGAAGGAAAGAAAGAAAAAGAAAGAATCTGATGATCTTAGTTTAAAATAGGTAGTTTAAAATATAAATAGGTAATAAAAAATACCAGATTAAACTATTGAGACAGTATGTTGTACTCAAAACAAGGCTGACTACAATTATGTTAACTATTGATTCATATAAAAAAAAAAGAAACTTACATTAAAACACTACAGTAGATGGCAAATATACATGAGATAATACAAATGTATCAGATCTCTGAGAACTTAAGAAAGAAAAATGGATCAAGCTTAAACAACTAGGAAAGCAGTACAGGTGTGTGTAATAAAACATGCTCTGTAAAACCAGAATAAAACATACATGGTATACAGTCGGTTTTAAACAATGTTGTGTTTGTTTGTTTTTACAGTAAGTGTTTGAGAATATACTTTAGACGAACAAAATACGTTTTAGAAAAACAAACATTCTTAAACATCTGATGTACTATATGGGGAGTTGCAGTGAAATACTTACTTTAAGCAATTTGCAGCGGATTTGAGCTGATACCATGTGGCTGTTGCGGAGATTGCCGACCCTGAACATGAGTGTCAGTTTTCCATCTCTCATAGAAATAACCGCATGTTCACTAAACATCAAGGTCTCTGCTCGCTTCTTGGGTTGAGACATCTTTATAAACATACAGCCGATCAAAAAAGCATCTACTATGGATCCAAGGATAGACTGAAAGAGAAATAAAATGATCCCCTCTGGACATTTGTCAGTGATATACCTGAAGCCGTAGCCTATTGTGGCTTCTGTCTCAATAAAGAATAAGAAAGCTGATGGAAAGTTGTAGACATTGGCAACACACGGCGTATACTTATCATCGTGGGCTTTATAGAGATCGCCTCGAATGTAGGCTATGACCCACCACATTGATGCCATGAAAAGCCACGCTACAGTGTAAGTCAGGACAAAAATAAATAAATTCCAGCGCCATTTCAGATCTACCAGGGTGGTAAATAAATCCGAAAGATATCTGCTTGTTTCACTCCCCAGGTTACCATGCTGGACATTGCATCGACCGTTCTTGTCCACAAACCGTTGCCTTTTCCTCTTGGGTGCTGGTTGATTAAATCCGGAGCCACTAGATGAAGTGGTCACTACTTGGTAGTCGTCACCAAATTTCTTTCGAAGTGCAGACATAATATGATGAGAACAGCCAGAATAACGAGCCTTTGAATACAATTGGAAGTGTTGTTTCCCGTACCTTAATTAAATACCTGATTCTGTTCCTGTTCGGCTTTACAAACGTGTTAAAACAATAAGCATGACGCAGCTTATTTATTTATTTATTATTAATTTTCTTTTTGTAAATTATCTATTCACGTAAAGTGGCTGAAATAACTACTGTATTACAATGTTTATGCAGTTCCCCTTTCTTTCTGCTACAGTCCTTTCGAGAATAATCACACTGATGGGAACAAAAAGAAAAGAACCCCCCCAGCTTACATATATTCCTCACCTCTTTACAGCTACAAAAGCATAGCTCGCAGAATCTGCAGCGCCTATGAATAAACCAATACCGCAGCTTCCAACTGGTGATTACTGTGTTGATAAAGCCTTCCCGATTCTGGTGCAGGTTGGTTTGGAGTTACATATGATCTGCGTCTTGAGAAAGTCCACACCTGACATTAAAAGTTCTAAATGTGAAGAGTGATTCATTAAGCAAGTGGCTTTCTTCAAAACAGATCCGGTGACTTTAACGTCAAAATAGATGGTTTCATACTTCTGCTAATTCTAGCTCAAATTGTATGCGTTGGTGACGCATGTGTCGGTCCCCAGACCCGTGTACTACTGCAGAGATATACATGTATTCGCTATGCAGGATGGAGTTGTGTAAGAGACCTGAGGTCTGTTCTTGGTGTGAGTTGCCGCGTTCGATACTGTCAGGGTCTGACGCTCATCTTTGAAATCGACTCGTTGCTTTGCTTTTCAGGTGAGTGAAATGAAAAGCTACAGCTCAGGGTTTTTTTGTTTTTTTTTCCCTCGCTCTCCCCCTGCGCTGCTCCTGCGTAATATATGCTCCTCCTGCTGAGTTGCACTGCTGTGCTTATGCTTGTGGTACCTCGAGACAGTTCTGCAGTGCTAGCTACTGTATGGGGCATAGACAACATTATACATTGTGAAATACATTGTGATCAATTCCTCACCATATTACCAATCGACCTGCAAGCTTGTACATAGTAGAATGTAGTGTTCACTCGAAAAAAAAAAAATGGAACATGGAATAATAATATTGCCTTCAGCTATGTATAGTCCCATGATATATGTGTGTGTGTATATATACAGCTCTGGAAAAAATTAAGACCACTGCAAAATTATCAGTTTCTCTGGTTTTACTATTTATAGGTATGTGTTTGGGTAAAATGAACATTTTTGTTTTATTCTATAAACTACTGACAACATTTCTTCCAAATTCCAAATAAAAATATTGTCATTTAGAGCATTTATTTGCAGAAAATGACAACTGGTCAAAATAACAAAAAAGATTCAGTGTTGTCAGACCTCGAATAATGCAAAGAAAATAAGTTCATATTTATTTTTAAACAACACAATACTAATGTTTTAACTTAGGAAGAGTTCAGAAATCAATATTTGGTGGAATAACCCTGATTTTCAAGCACAGCGTTCATGCGTCTTGGCATGCTCTCCACCAGTCTTTCACATTGATGTTGGGTGACTTTATGCCACTCCTGGCGCAAAAATTCAAGCAGCTCGGCTTTGTTTGATGGCTTGTGACCATCCATCTTCCTCTTGATCATATTCCAGAGGTTTTCAATGGGGTTCAGGTCTGGAGATTGGGCTGGCCATGACAGGGTCTTGATATGGTGGTCCTCCATCCACACCTTGATTGACCTGGCTGTGTGGCATGGAGCATTGTCCTGCTGGAAAAACCAATCCTCAGAGTTGGGGAACATTGTCAGAGCAGAAGGAAGCAAGTTTTCTTCCAGGACAACCACTTCTGACCAGACTTCTCCGGACAGTAGATGGGTGTACCAGGGTCTCACTGTTTTCTGCCAATTCTGAGCTGATAGCACTGCTGGACATCTTCCGATTGTGAAGGGAAGTAAGCATGATGTGTCTTTCATCTGCTGCAGTAAGTTTCCTTGGCCGACCACTGCTTCTACAGTCCTCAACGTTGCCCGTTTCTTTGTGCTTCTTCAAAAGAGCTTGGACAGCACATCTGGAAACCCCTGTCTGACTTCTGCCTGGGAGAGACCGTGCTGATGCAGTATAACTACCTTGTGTCTTCAGCAACCTCACCTTGTTAGCTGAGTTTGGCTGTTCCTCACCCACTTTTATTCCTCCTACACAGCTGTTTCTGTTTCAGTTAATGATTGTGTTTCAACCTACATATTGAATTGATGATCATTAGCACCTGTTTGGTATAATTGTTTAATCATACACCTGACTATATGCCTACAAAATCCCTGACTTTGTGCAAGTGTACCTAGAAGAATTGATGCTGTTTTGAAGGCAAAGAGTGGTCGCACCAAATATGGATTTGATTTAGATTTTTCTTCTGTTCACTCACTTTGCATTTAGTTAATTGATAAATATAATCTATTAACATGTCTATTTTTGAAAGCATTCTTACTTCACAGCATTTTTTCACACCTGCCTAAAACTTTTGCACAGTACTGTATATATAGATTATGAAGCATGAAAGTATTTGTAAGGATTTTTTGTTGTTTTAAAAAACGAATTCGAATTGTACAGGAATGGCATTTGTAGACATATATAACATTTCAGATACTAAAAAGATAATGCATTAATTATGTTATATTCACAGACAAAATATTTTTGTGTGTTTTGTTAATTACCTTTGGTTCTTAAGGAATTTTACACAGAGCATGTCTTACAGTGTATACAGTAATATATACATGTACGTACTGTATTTCACTGTTAGGGACAACAGCAACTCCAAATCTATCAACAAAGGCTCATTCTACAAGCAATTATATGAGTTATATTTTTAGATTTCTTGAAAAAGGGAAAGCCTAAACATGTTTTTTTTTTTTTTTTGTTAAGTTTAAGGGAATAACTAGAGCTGTCTAAAAAGCACTCTGTGTGTGTGTGTGGGGGGGGGGGGGGGCGGTCAAGAAAGGAGTGTTGGGCACCAGCTATATAGCAATTAGAATGTGCACAAAGGGTGGTGGGGGGGTGGGGGGTTCTCATCTACTGTGTTTCAGAGGATGGTTTGCAATCATTATAAATATCTGTAACAAATGACATATAGTTAATAATCTTCTACTGTTTTCACAATGGCAATGTGTCTCAAGACAATTGAACAAATGACTGTAAAAACCTTCAGTATAGTTTATTTTCTTATTGGGTGGTGTGTAACAGGACATTCACAGTAGGAAAGAAGCCCTATAAATCCCTATAAATATGTGTGTAGAACAGCGCCAAGACCAAATAAACCTTTATTAAGCTTGTGCTTGCTTTCTGTGTTAAGCATTCAGTGAACCTAGGAAATATTGTATATGTATTTTTTTTTTTTTACAGTAGGCTTATTTCTCTTATTTTAAGCTCACTCAAAAAAGCCTTATCAGACCATTGAGGGGGTACTATCAAGAATTATAACCCTATTCGTATGCCCCTTTGTGTACCTACTAACCAACTAGCATGAGCAATAGGTTGTTGTCCATGATTTATATGGAAGATCGGTACTGTAGATTAATCATTGCACATTCTTTAAGCAACTTTTCAAGCCTGAATTCCTCCTAAACTGTAATCCACTACATTGTTGGGTAGTTAGACAGCTACCACATTAACTGAAGGCAGATAAACACACCTGTTGTCCCTTTGTGTCCTTATTTAAATAGTTATTTTATGCATGTTTCAAAAAACTTAAATTACATAACAATATCTAGGATGGAGTAGGTTGTTAACAGTGATCACATACTCTCTAAGCAAGCCATTTAACCTCATAAAAAGCAGTTAAACATCATATTACCTGCAATTCCCTTAAAGAAGTTTACTACAGTAAATGTGCACCTTAATTTTGCGGTTCATTACATCGATATTGGCAGGTGTATCTACATCCTACAGTTGTTTATAAACACAAAACAAATGCAAAGGTGTTGCACATGATTAAATACAATTACCATATGCCAACTGTCAAAATGGCTTAAAACAGACATACAGTAGATTGATTGAACAATTAAACCTACATTGGCAATTAATAACATATTACAATTTCTTGAACACAGAACCCAACATTGATTGACTTCCACCCATTTGTTGCACATACTACTTATTAAGACCAGAAGTTATTGATCAAATCCACTTCCACGTACTTAGTAATACTTGGTCTGTACCCAATGGAAGCAATTTCAGATCTTTGCAAACGTGTTTTTCAGAGCTGGAGGAGCAGTGATCCTTTAAAACCTTCAATGAACAACATCATACTAGGAAACCCTACCACCTCTGACTGTGACAGCACACTGTGATTCCTGGTGGTGCTGACGGCTTTCCCTGTAGATATTCTTGAATCAATCTCCTTTTGACACTTTCTGCTCAAGTTCTTGAACATTCCCCTGTAAGTATTCTTTTTATTATCTGTTGCCCTATATTTATTTTTATGTTTACACTGAAACCAGACCTAAATATGTTCTGGACCATCCTTCCTTTCACAGCCCATAGAAATTGGTGCAGTTCTTGTTTTTCATTATGCGGTTCTATAATGTACTCGTACAGAAAGTGACAAGAAAGGCGACACCTTTAAAACAAAGAATATTGGATTACACGGGAGGCCAACAGGGTTTGCACTTCTAGACCGTTCTAGTCAAAAGCCAGGTTTTTGATTGTTTAACTGAATCGGTAGGTTCAAATAAATAAAAATAAAAAAGACCAGGCTGGAACAAAGCTATGTGTTGAAACAGACTGAAAGAGCCACATGTGTAGTAAAGCCTATAAATGATCCATTATACTTATATTAGGTGATTTCTAATTTCCAGTTGGCATGCCAGACTTTGTTATTTTGTTGCTAACAGCCGTGTCCGACATAAACCGTAGTTGAAGCTGTACATTTCTGTTTTCATTTAGGTCCAGCTTCACCTCCAATTATATTGTTTAGGAGTTGACATATTGAAAAAAATGGCTATAGGGTTGCTATGACAACACAATCAACATTATTCCTGGTCTTAGAAAATGACAAGACATAATTGAATATATACTATGATGCAATGTAATATTTAGGTACATTACATTTGTCTATTCAGTCACAGTTCCTTACATGTCACATTATACAATCCAAACTGCAGAGAATGCTAGTTTGCGGTTTTCATATCAGGGGTGCTAATGATACCTAGCTGTAAACCCATCGGGATACCCAAAGTGTATTACAATATTTTAAAATGGTCTTAGCACAGCAAGTAGATGGTCTTGGTTGTACAACAAGCAAATACATTTCACCTATGTAATGCCTCTTGTATTAGATTCATCTTGTCTTAACAGAAATGTTTCACTGTTTAACACATCTGACCCTATTACTTATTTGAGATAATCAACCCCAGCTGCATCCATTTATTGTAGTAATATATCTAATTTCCTGAGGAAACTAATTAGTGGCTTGTCCACATATTTAGGGACAAAACTCTGCCAATTATGTATCATTTAGCACATAAATTGCTTGCTAATTTGATCTAATTTCTGGATTCAGTTACTTTAGTGGGTTTGCCCTTTAAAGGCTTTGAAATCTGTGATCTGTATTTATTTTACTGTCTTTCTTATCATTAGTATCTTATAAAGAAATCTTTCCTCTGGGATTTTCTAATAGAGTAAGGTTGCTTGAAACTGACAGATGATAATTGACAGGTAGCTGGAAGGAAGGGAGTGGAGTGTACAACAATTGTTTATGCTTCAGTAGCTTGAGTTTGTGCAGTGAAAAAAGGCATCCTAACGTTTCTTGGGTCGTGTTTTATTCCATAGGCAGATTTTGTGAAATAAACAATAATAATACAGATCTGACTAGATAATAGTCATGCAAAGAGTCAGAACCTTGATGACTGACTACATTAAAAGGCTACTTTATACCAGAAAAGGTTCATATTTATGCTTGTTTCTGTCCTTTGTCATTGCTTGGGCATGAAGTCATTGAAAGTCTGTATCATACAGTAGGGCCTGGTTTGTACAGTGACCAGGAAAATATCTGCAGATCGCCAGGGTTCGGTCTGTGATGGTCATGTATATATGTGTGAAAGAAGGTATAACTAGTGCACAAAAATGAAAAAAAAGAAAACAAATGTTTTGGATGTACATAAAAGGTTGAAATGATTAAGAAAATAATTTATTTCAAGAAATCAATTAATTCATTTTACATTGATCATTATCAATTTGGGATTTGTTCATTTACTGAGATCTTAAATCATCAAATAAAAATATAGATGTTCATAAAACTATTTGAATGATTTTGGTCCACCTTTGAAGAAAAAAGGTAATTAATCACCACTGTCCTCAAAGATACTGCATACTTTGTTTTTATTCTATTTAAACAATAGTGCCCACCCTTAATTGGACTGATAATTTGCTTAACTAGACCTCTTTGACTTGTTTTCAGCTCTTAAACAGTTGCAGATTTTAAGTAAGCTATAACATTTTATAAGTAACTTGAACTCTGCAACTTTTTAGGAGCTGAGAACAATTAAAAAGGTCTAATTAAGCAAATTATTCATTCAATTAAGGGTCTAGTTAAGTAATTGAGAGCTCAGGTGGAATGAAAACCAAAAGACACATGGGGTCCCCAGGACCAGGGTTGGGAAGCCCTGCTGTTCTGTCTGGTAGTTGACCGCGATTGGAGTTATGCACCCTGAGCCAAAGGCGACCAATTGTGTCTTTGTTTAGTATTTGCTGTCCAATAGATGTGAACTGAGCTATCATTAGGGCAAGTCAAAATGAAAAACCAGTTCTTGTGCAGATTGATTTTAAGATTCACAGTTGATGCTGTGATGTAGCAACGGGCATCTACTGTCTGATAGAAGGTCGCTAGAGCTGGCAGTGAATTGTTTTCTAATTTATATTTTAGCATGTTTTACAGTACTTAATTTAACATCTAAAAGGGAGCATGTTCCCTCAGGGCCTCAGATGAAGCAAGCTGTTGGACAGGTGAAGCAGACATCATTCACAAGTTTTAGGTTAGAAATGCCTTTAGAAACTAGATCACTCCAATTAATTATGTATTCTGTATAGACAGTGATGCCTAGAAGTTTTTGCTTATCACCTTAAAACTATATTATACTGGGTTGTTTATTTGTAGAGTTCTTTTTTAATGTATTTAGAGAGGTAATATAAAAGGGGGTAAGTACTCTGTCACTTTTAATCAATACATCTTAGTACGTGTCATGGTTATTAAACAACAGTAGGCATATGAAATAGCTGAATATCATGTGCCTTTTCTCATTATTCAATTGTAATATTATTGCCTATTTAAAATCTATGGCACTGGTGGGCCATATAAGTAATAACCTTAGTTATGTTCAAAGTAAATGTTGTTTTTTTCATGAGGTGAAATGTTGTTGATTGTCACTTTGAAAAATGGCAATTCGGTCGCTACACAATAGTTATAATCAACCCTGTATCAATTTGTTTCACAACTGTTCTCATTATAATCGAGTGTCTTCGTTAATTTTTTTATCTCTCCCGTAACCAAACATTATTGCAATTGACATTATTTTGTGAACTTTGAGATGCAGCATGAATTCAAAATTTCAGCAATTTCAGTAGAGTACTAAAAGTATAAAAGACAGTGAGCTTGATCAGTAAAGATGTAAGGCTTCTGTTTACCAACCTTAGCCGTAGCCTATTCCCATCTAATCAACAGTAGATAAATATCCCAGTATTGACTTTATGTCAGAAATGTGGTGCCACTACACAGTCTCTGATTTGATTGCCTGTGATTGATTACTACATTTCACTGAAGTATAAAGTCATACAGTGATGATAATTATTATGCCATTATGTCCAGTTTTGCCATACAGGGGGAAATATAGATGTTATGCACATCTGAAAATAATACATGAGCATTTCCTTATTTGGGGCATTTGACGTTGTCATAACAAGGAGGCTTCTAGGAATTAATTTATCAAAGGACAGTGAAGTGGGTAGAAAGGTGCCTTGACAATGCTGTCATCTGAGCCAATAACGATAAGACAAAAGTCATTGTGCAACATATTTCTAGGTTAACTAAACAGTATGCTACATAGACTGTATTACAAGGATCTACCACCATCAAAATTGAAGGCTGAAGAATTATACATAACATCTGCAATCCACTTTAAGTAACCATTATTTATGCCAGTGTTCGCACGGAGGACTATCCTTTTGACGAGTGAAGAAAACAATTCACCAGCTGTAAAAAAATGCCATTAATTGTGTTTATAAACACAGAACATTATTAACAGAAGTCTGCAATACAGAAGAAGACAAAAAAGCTAATTTGTATGACCTGTGGAGTAATCAATAGCTTTATAATGAATATAGGGTCATCCAAGTCCTCACGTCTTTCTTCCTTAATGAGGAATATGGATGTGTTTTATTGTCTGATGTTAAGGTTCTGTTTTAAGGTCATAAAAAGGGTTGTGGATATTCCTATTTATTTTTATAAGAGACTCTTTGGGAATTGACGTGTAAAGGCTATAGTGGTGTTGTATCATGTAGTGCTATAAAGTTAGGGTGGTTTGCATTCAAATGCAGTTAAGCAAAATGTCACATTGTATTAACTCATTCACGGTCAGTCAAACAATGTGATGGTTTCCTTTTCATAATGTCCTTTAAAAAAAGATGTCTTCTCTGAGTCAATCTCACCTATTTTATAGGGCAAAGGTCAGATAGTCCTGATGGTAAACTCACTTTTCATCTATAATGATAGCTTGGTAAGGGATTCATCCTGAAAACCACTAGGTGTTTGGTTGATTGGTTTTGTAAAGTACATAATTGCTTCTAATCATGAACAAATCAAGATTTTCATGATTGTGACTGTGACCCACCTATGCAAGGTTTGCAGTTCAACTGGTGCCTTTAACAAAGAGTATTAATCATCCTGTGGATGACTATTATTAAATATGCTGTTTTTGCAGGAAAAGATTTATTGAGATGTGGTATGTCATTTAATAATAATAGTATGTCTTGTGAATTTCAAAAGACCAGAGCACAAACAGGCTACTGAAAAACTAATATTGATTTACTAACCAATTATTTATTTCAATAGTTTCTGCTACTCCAGGCAGTTTGAGATTTTAACCCTAATGTATCACCATTGATTTCATAGAACAAAAAATATTATATGAGAGAGTAATAGACCCATTCAAAAAAAACATCTTTCAAAAATGTTGTTGCAAAGAACCACACACATTGTTCACTATATAGATCTTTGTATTAGCATTTTCTGATAATTAGTGTTGAGGCAAATATTATAATTCAAACAGTATCTGAAAAGTATCCACTCTTAGGCAATATTGAACCAAATGCTCTGGGTACTTTTATATTATTATTGCAGTTTTCAAGGTACAGCAATTGCCTGTATGTATGTAAAATGGTGGGTTGAATACATGGCCTCTTCTTCCATTGTCTTTGCCTTTCAATTAGAATCCGAGCACAAGTCTGACAGCTAGTCACTAGTGACCTCCCAGCCAAGATATGTCGGATTCTGTTTGGTGTGGAAAACTAATAAATGAGGGCTCCCGAGTGGGGCATCCAGTAAAAGCACTCATGGAGGAGTGCGCCCTATAGTCTGGTCGTCATCGGTTCGAGTCCAGGCTATTCCTTTGCTGACCGAGGATGGGAGCTCCCAGGGGGGCGGCGCACAACTGGTCAAGTGCCGCCCGGGATGAGGGAGGGTTAGGTCGGCCAGGGTGTTCTCGGCTCACCGCGCACCAGCGATCCCTGTAGTCTGGCCGGGCGCCTGCGGGCTTGCCTTTAAGCTGCCCAGAGCTGCGTTGTCCTCCGACGCTGTAGCTCCGAGGTGGCTGCATGGTGAGTCTGCAGTGTGAAAAAAAGCGGTCGGCTGACGGCACACGCTTCGGAGGACAGCGTGTGCTCGTCTTCGCCGCTCCGGAGTCAGCACACGGGTGGTAGCGGTGAGCTGAGTTAAACAAAAATAATTGGACACTATTAATTTGGGGAGAAAACAACAAAAAACTAATTGGCGACTACTAAAATGAAAAAAAAAAAAATAAATAGGAGTGCAATGTAGTCTTTGAACATTAAAATAATGCAAAGACCTATGTTGAAAGAAAAATCATATCAGTCTTTCTTTGGTTAGCTGCATCACTTAAATCCCACCCTGAAGAGTGCTTAATTACACACAATAATTTTGGGATTAAATTCATTCAGATCATTGATCATCATTCAACAGCTTCTGCTTCCTCCAGAGCTCTTTTTATCACATTGCCTGCTGTACACACTGTGAAGCTGATAACCGCAATTGTATTTGATACTTTCACACTACATGCACATGTACATTTCCTTTTCACTGTGTAAGAATACTAGTCAGTTTCACTTTGCGCCTGGGAATGCCAAATGCTGTGCTGTGCTGAGCTGAATAGGAAAAGCTCGCTAGAGCTTCAAAAAAAAAAAAAAAGTTTTTCTTTAAATGCAAACTAACTGTATTCTCTACCATGTGCTAGGAAGGATAATTTGGTTTTGTCTTGAGTACCCCTTGACTTATACAGTTGTCCCTCATGCATGAAATGAAAAGTAAACTGTTGGTTATAGCGTAATATCTTCTATTTATTTTCTCATGCCCTTTGGTGCTCTAGAGTAATATCTCTAGAAAAAGCTATTGAACAAGAACAAAGAACAAAGCGAATGACCCGGTGTCATTGGATTAATAGACCAGGAAAGGAATACTGTGGTCACTGCCAAGAAAGAAAGGGTATGCAATTTCTATAGAAAATGCCTTATGGTGATCAGCACACGTCTGGGATTCAAAACCCTTGTGCCAGTGTTTAATGGTGCGTTATTTTTCTGTTACCTGAAATAAACCCGATTAGAGAAATTGACAACTTTGGAGTAATCCAAAAAATCCTGAAATCAGACTGTACGAGAATACAGTAGATTAGAAATCATAAAAAAAGGTAATTGGATGATTCTTTTAACACATGATACAGTTGCATAATATAGTAAATTACAGTACATGCTCTAGGCTGCAGACTTCAAAAAAACAACTAAATTCTCATCACATACATCCAGCAAGCAATATTTGGCATCTTCTTACAGCCTAGCTGGCACTGATTAAATATGTCCTATTCATAGACTGATGCTAATGTCAAAACAACTGTTAGCCTATTTAATTTGATTAATTGTATCACATTTCCTTTGCCTTTTTGAGATGTTTGCTACTTCTGTTGATCCAATATTGAGTTTTTCTCATCATCTATATCTGTATATCTTTACTTGACTGTGGGCCTGGGATTGTACATATATTCTCATTCTGTTCAAATTCCATGTAACATTTCAAATCTGGTGGCCCCACGTACTTGTCACATGACTTGAGCAGAGTGATGAAGTGCTTTATTCCAGTCATTTGGGATTCTCCAGAAGCTTACAGAAAGCTCAAAGCCAGGTTAAGAAGGAGAAAGAGAAAAAATATATCTAACCAAATACAGCAACATCATAAACATCGTAAAAATGTACTATTAGATCATATCTTATTGATTTACAAATGGTATCAGATAAAATGCTATCTTGCTGCTGTGATATATCAACATATGTGTTTCATATCAATGTCAATTTAAAAGCTGTTTAGAAGAACATGCTTTTAAATGTCAGTGGAAACAGTAGGTGGCGAAATACATGTGCATACCAAACACTGCAACTTAAAAACTGCATAGTTACCACAAAAAGTGTGGATTTTCCATGGCTAATTCATTTGAAATTGTGAATATGCTCTGCCTTTGAGGCCTTAGCTGAGGGGTTTTACAGAACTGCATGTACACACACACATTCACTCACTCACACCCACACACTGCAGTTCTCTTTATAACATTTAGGTGATTCCATAGGGATGTTTTAGAGTTGTTCTGCCAGCTATTATATATTGCTAGGTTTTCTAGAATGCACTAAACATTTCTCTGTGTAGGCTACATGGTCCCAGGACAGCGGTAACTTATTACACATGTATGCCTAGCTTTGTCTCTTTCTCTTACTTGCAATATATAGGCACTTCTAGTTATGCGTGATGACATGCATGTATTTACATCACATCTTACAATTAAAGCAAGCTGTTAAGAATGAATATCGAGTGGAATATCGAGTGGCACATCCAGTAAAAGCACTCGCTAGAGTGCAGGATGCGCTCTACAGTCTGGACGTCGCAGGTTCGAGTCCAGGCTATTCCACAGCCGACTGTGGACGGGAGCTACCAGGGGGCGGCGCTCAATTGGCTGAGCGTCGTCCGGGGGGAGGGAGGGTTAGGTCGGCCAGGGTGTCCTCGGCTCACCGCGCACCAGCGACCCCTGTAGTCTGGCCGGGCACCTGCGGGCTTGCCTGTAAGCTGCCCAGAGCTGCGTTGTCCTCCGACGCTGTAGCTCTGAGGCGGCTGCACGGTGAGTCTGCAGAGTGTAAAGAAGCGGGCGGCTGACGGCACACACTTCGGTGGACAGCGTGTGTTCATCTTCGCCCCTCCCGAGTCAGCGCAGGGGTGGTAGCGGTGAGCTGAGCCTAAAAATAATTGGGCATTTCAAATTGGGGAGAAAATAATAAAAACTAATTGGCAACAACTAAATTTAAAAAAAAAAAAAAAAAAAGAATGAGTATCGAAGAATAATTATAATGGGAAAAATCCAGTCATCAGTGATAACTGGGTTTACAAGAAATCTGTTAATAATAGGTGCTTAGAGGAAAGTAGAAGTAGACATGTATTTTTCTCAAATTATTAAAGAAATGTAACAATGATGGCTGTATTATATATTGTCGTGTGGCACTGCGCTTGTATACCAACTGAAGGTATAGCATCCCTGCTTGGCCAGCGTAAATGCCAGCCAGAAGGGATACAATGACATGTCATTAATATTTGGGGTGGGTTCCCTTGTTAAATTCTTCCGTTATTGAGTTTTAGTACAGGATATGATTGGGACCTTGTTGTTGTGTTAGCTGGCTAGGCACACACATACTGGGCTTAGTGTAAACGGATGGCCCAGCTGATAAGAACCTTTTAATCCAATTGTCTCTCAGGCAGCCCAGGTCAGAGTTGTAAGTGTAAAGGCACTATTAGCGTAGGCATGGTGAAAACAAAGCATGCACTACAGATGTTAAATGGAAACTTTAAGGAAGAACAACAACAAAAATGTGCTTACAAAATTTGCATCGCTTCATTTACCATTTGATAGAAAACTTCAGATCATGAGGGAGATGTTAGGTTGAGATAAAACCTACATTATGCTGACACTTTTCCCACAATATTGTGCTTCAGCGACTGTGTCTTTTACCGATCCCTGCCAGATTAAAATGGGCATCTGTCATTTCTGCCCCTTTGTAACTGTGGCAACTGTGTGTTACTTAATGTCAAATCAGTATACAAAATGAAAGTTACAGAGGGAACTGCAGTTACAGCTGAACACTCCCAGTAGTCATCACTTCAGAATTCAGTTTTTAGGAGCCTTTAAGAAACAGAAAGTATGCTAAATAATGAGCTTTATCATCATAAACCTTCAAAGCACCTCAAGCGTTCCAATACATTCTTGGCCTTGGTATTTAATATAATGTAATATAACTTGCTAGAATGTGAACAAAACTTGAAAGCGTAGCTAAAACGTATTTCTGTTATTTTATTCATCTGTTAGATCTTTGTCATGTTTTTTTTTTTTTAATGCATCAGTATTCACATGGTGCTAAACAGTTAGGCAGAACAAAATTTATTCAGAATTGTGCTATTTTTTTTGGATAATCAAAAAAAAAACACATTTGACTTTGGTTCTTAATCTTGTACTCTTTTACTGTAGGAAATTAGTATTTTTTTCTGGCCTGATTTATTATTGTGTTCTATGAATAAAGTCCCTTACAGTCTGTGGGTCAATGAAGGTTATGGAAATAGTTTAAAAGCCTTAGTGAGTATGCTTCTAAGGTGACTGAAGGTACTGCTGACAGCAGCAGTCCTTTGCATTTTTTTTTTTGTTAAGACGGACAATACATTTTTTTTGCTAAGCTTGAGATGTTTTATATAGCACTATAAATGACTTCCAGAATTTTTCTTTTACCTGAAGTCAGATCTTTTTTTGACAGCTTGTGCTTCCATATTTTTGTTCCATTTGGCATTAACACCACTGCCTATATTCTCATAGGATTTTTTTTCCATTCCCATAACTAAATATCTACAAACTGGAAATTAAAGGTTAAGTGGTCATACAAATGCAACCTTTACAGCTAAGGGCATTTTAAATATGTTTACTGGTTTGTTAATTGCATTGCAATGAACCTTTAGTGATGTTATTACATTGTACTTGATACAATGTAAAACAAATACAGGATATTAGAATAATAAACATAACAGAAAAATTATGCATAGAGAAATATTGGTTTGTGTTAGGGAGCTTCATTTGCTCATAATTCACTGTGATTTATTACCTATATTTAGATTATTCAAAATGACTAATTCCATAATAATTATCTTGCTTCCTTCCAACTTGTTTTGAGTTGAAGATACAAAAAAAATATCATTTCAAATGCTGCTAAATGTCAGAATCACAGTAATAATAATAATAATAATAATAATAATAATAATAATAAATACCCCTGAACTGTTATAATATCATATCTTACTGTAATCCAGTGCTACATTTCCTGTTGGCTGTTTCCCAGTTCCAAAATGGCTACTTGGCTGTGACCTGTTCACTCTGTTGGCTCCACCTGCTTTATAATACAGTGTGTTCTAGATATCAAGCCTGAGCTATTCTTAGGAACCGTGTGGTAGGTTGTACAGTAGGTGTTAATAATCTCTGCTGGGTGTGTGAGTTAATTTCTACCCAGAGGAATCTAAATGAAAAATTATACATTCTACCCCCCTCCCCATGCTGAAGTAATGAGGCAGGAATCAAAAGGTCAAGTGGAAATCAACCCCAACAAAGTCATATTTTACATGATAAAGTTGAAATAGAAATGTGCCTGTAGCATTCAGATTTTTATATTTAAATAAATGTAATTCAAAAAAGAGATCAAAAGGCTACTGTTTCATGATCATGGTGCTAAATTAATCTTTAAGATATGTATTCTTTGTTCCTAGGTTTTGTGGTTCTAACTGAATATAACCTTAATGAAAATCTATACTTACTGATGCTGCAGATTTGTTCTCCCTGGAACACAGAAATTCACACACAACTCTGAAACAAGGGCACTTTTTTCAATTTGATTGTACTATTTACATAATGCCCACACTTTACAAAAGGTGTCAGACAAAATTATATTTCAGCTGACTTACTTGCATTACAGTATATGCTTTAGATTTTGAAAGTTTATCAAAGCTACAGTATATTTATGCTACTTCATTCCAAAGATGGTTACAGGGTATTATAAACAGTGCCTTCCCTAGTCCTTTTGCAAAGCATTGACTGATTCGATCAATGCTTCATTAAAGACAACAAAGAAAGCAAATGTGTTGTTTACAACTGGCTTTTTTTAAAGCTAGTTATCGTCCTCGATTCCTTGGATTGTAAATATGTAGAATTAGGACCTCAGTGAGTGTTACACCAAGCTTTTCTGTGGAAAATATATTCCCTCTGCTTCTCTTTTCAGTGGTGGCTTGGGGCTTGAACATAATGTTTATTGGAACAGGTTGCCCCTACAGAGCCACTGCAATGTATTTTGAAGCATGTGTATCCAAGGTTACATTATTATTTTTATGGGCTGTAGCTGAAGCACAGATGCAGTAAAGAAAGCATGGAATGTAATATGTGTTGGCGTTATAAAATCCAAGAGACAGATATCACAAAAGCAGTTCCCAGGTATTCAGTGATCTGTAGCTTGTGGAGCTCAGGGGCTTGTGTGGGCTGTAAATATATAGTTGAATCAGTGGTTGGAAATTCTGGCCTGTGATTGGTTAAAACCTCATCATAGGAGAAAAAACAGATAGAACTATTGCCCTAACATCCTTACACCGCCAGGCAATAGTCTCCATATGTCATGTGAATGGTTCACATCACTCAGTCCCATCCCTTTTCAAAGGAACACCATTTTCTCTTGTTGTGAGGAGTGTAGGGGAGATGTGAACAAAACTGCTGAATAGCGACTTTGTGACTTAACTGAAAATGAATGACAAAGCATACTACAAAAGAAAGATGCTCCAAACACTAAAATGGGGATTAAAACATCACTGTTTTCTAACTTTCTGAAATTCAACTCGATGATATAAACAAGATGGCCAGGATATAAACTGGATTATGCAGCAGTCAGCATGCCACACGGAGAGCTACACGGCAAAAAAAATAAAAATAAAATAAAATAAACTGATTAGGAGTTATTTATTTGTTATTTATTTATTTACTTATGCTGTATCAGCTATATTTAAACAAAATATATAGTCATATTTCCTGTCCAACCTTGCCTCACTTATTTTCTAGACTGATTCACATATAAAATATGTACCCTTCGAGAAGACTTTTTTTTTGGTTACATTTCTAGGAATATAGAGGCATGATTTATCATTAACCATTAAAAAAAAAAAAACTAGTAGAACTTATCAACTAATAACACCTACTGTAAGTACTATATAGGTCGAGGGAACAATTAAATGCTATCCGCTATTCTAGATGTGAGGTGGCAGGCTCCAAAACTTAAAAATGGGACCTACCTCTTTTAATCTGTTATTTCTTTTCTCTCCCCTCAGCCTCTTTTAGTCATATCTCCCTTATGTGGGGGGCACCTAACTTCCAGTCTAAAGGCGAGTTTCTGTGGCACACCTGTCATTTTAGAAGCCATTAAATGATTACTGGTTCCAGTATACAAACCAGTCAGAAACAACCCAGGTAACATATAGGGGCCTGTGAGAGGAGGTGTGTGGGTGAATCACTGATAGAAGTGGAGACATAGACTTTTGGTTGAAACACCACACAGGTGCCCCGCTTTATTTTCTTTTTACCAACAATGGTATTTTGTTTTCTGTTTACTGACACAGTTCTTTTGCACCTGCAAGTGCTGGAAAGCAAACAGAAAGTTCAAAAACAAATGATGAAAGAAAAAAGGGAAAATAAACACTGTAAATCAAACTACAAAGAAAAGTTCTGCTTTTAGCAGTGTCTTGCTGCCTCCACTATTCTGCAAAGGACGAGAGAATAATGTTCTATTGTCCCCTCACTATACCTGGGACAGGGTTGCCCAGATTTCCCCCTTGCTAACTAAAACAAGTGTTAGCGGCTGTTTCCTTTTAGCCGCCTCTGCTTGCCCTCCTGCAGTGTTAGGAACAGGTCTACTGGTGCATTTTTACAACTTTTGTTAACCATTTTATAGAGGGTTTAGTATAGTAATCTTTCAAAACACTGATTTTATAAACACTTACCAAAAAAAAAAAGTCCTAAAAACAATTCTTTAAACAGTCCATGAAGCTTAAAGCTAGATGAAGAGAAACTAAACTGATAACCTTTAATTCTACACATTTTGTATACAAATATTACATTTTACAGGTAGGATAACTAATACCAGATAAAGACTTATTGTTTTATTCTTGTTACACAAGCTATTTTTGTTTATTTTCTGTACCATGCACTGACAATAGCAGCATGAAGGGTCATTTAAAATACCCAACATTATAACCCTTTTCACTGGTCTCAAACTCCAACAGAACAAAGAAACTTGAGGGTACAATACATGCAGAAATTAACTGTATTAAAGTCAATTGTACTGACTGGTTATATTACTCATAATACTGTAGATATGATTATGTTTTTGTAGATTTTTTTTTTAAATGATGAAACTATTCTGAACTATTTTTGTAAATTAAGAAAACAAAATTCCTATGAATCAGGCATTAAAAATGAACAGTGTAATTAACATTTAAAAGAACAATGTAAGTTAACATTGTACAGCTAAATCACAATATTTTGCTGCTGGGCTTGCATACTGCTTTTTCTGATAAGATTTATTTAAAAAATATATTCTTTTGTACATACATTAATTGCAGAATTGGAAAAATGGGTTCTATTTGTAATGCATTGATTTTTTTTTGTTAAGAAAACTGATTTTAAAGTCAGCTCAACTATTTTACTGGTTTTAAATGGGAGCATTAAGAGTGTTAAACTATGCTTCTTACCACATTTCATGTTTTGCAGCATTACAGGCAAAACAAACACCCTGGCCTACCAAACACATGCTGGTGCTGGCGCTGTTTTGTGGTACTGGGCTGAGCTAAACAGCCTTTTACTGGGCGCTGGGCAGGTACTCTATATAAAATCCCAGACAAGGCTTGAGGTTAATGGTTGTAAATGTATAACATTTAGAGTACCGTTGCACTTGAGGGACATCTTGATAATTATAATAATTTGCATATATTTGAAGAGCAGATAATTATATATCCAGGGATACCAAGATATAAAGAAACGAGCAGTTAAACAGACAATAAAATGCCCCTCCCATAAGCAGCACAAACCAGCACAGGTTTTACATTTTATGGCAGGTCAGATTATAAAGGTTAACAAAAAGCCATACTAATATTATAAATGTAATAAACAGCAGCCTTCTGGTTACAGGTATGCTGTTCTGTGGAAATACAATACATTCTGTTTTTAAACATTGCTTCAGAAAATCTTCACATTCAGTAGTTTACTTCAAAACTACTTTCCAGAACCAGGGATTAAGTCAAAACAATTGTATTTTCTGAAATTATTACAGCAAATAAAATACATAAACACTACAATGCTTCTCAACTGATTTCTTCTGTGTTCTGGGGATTGCAGCATACATACAAAATGGAAGTTTTTTTTTTTTTTCCCAGTATACTGATGTTCTTGTTTGCCACTGCTTATAGAAAACCAGGGCATTAGCAAAACCAAAATGTACTTTTGACAGCAAAGCTTCCTCAGATTTCTGGAAATTTCCCTTGAAACTAAACAAGGAACAGTAAAAAGTATAGTCCCTGATTTTTTTCGAATTTACGTAAACCTAAGCATACAAAATAATAATTAAAAAAAAACTAGTGATATGCATATTATTAAACATTAAAATGATACAGAAGCTAACAAAGCTTCACATAAAATGTAATAATTTAGTGGTGCAATTGAGTGATGTATTTATCTCACTAAAACATGTCCTCTGGGGGTTCAATCAGAAATACAGACCAACCTAATACCTGTCTTACTGTATTTCTTATTCTAGGTGTAATTAATCAAACTGCCATATACACACTACTGTGTTAAGAACAATGGCCAAAAAAGTAACATCTGACAAGCCCTTAATTTAAAACAGATATATACTGCACTTCTAGAAAGTTTAACTGAATGTCACTAGATTAAATCATCCCCCCCCCACCCCCCATCACCCACCCCCATTTCCAAAAGCACAATTTCTCCATTGTTTTGGTCCACATTCTCTAAAAACATACAGTATGCAATATATATGCAGGCTTCTATTATATCATTATTAATTATTTGTTACCACAAGATACTTGTCATAAATAACAGTAAATTAGTTAAATAGGTTTTTAGATCAATTGAAATCATAATCTATATACAGTGTTATACTGTACCCTTAAAATAAATATACTAGTTTCGCAAGAACATTCTCTTTTTCAGGTCAGTGTCAAAGCTATTTCTTGCATTAATTATTTGTATTATTATTAAGTTACTTTATTTAAGGCATTACATTTTGTATTGTGTTCCTCCCAAGCTGAAATGAATGTCACTAAGCAACTGGAAAATAAAGTCTAAGAGAGGAGCTTTTGTTACAGTGCGCAGTACCACATTTCTCTGCACTGATTGTGTTTTTCTTTTCCAGTGAACAGATGCAGATTTAGAGCCAGCATGAACAAGCATGTCTTGAGAAAAAAAATAATAATAATAATAATAATTTGATTACAGCTGCTACTCTATATCGCTCAAATGCCTTCTTTGATTCCAAGAAGGTCAAGGTGGTTGACAGCGCTTCATCAGAAAAAAAGAAAACCCACACACATTGTAGTAGTATGGAACCCTGTAGATACTGTCAGAATGAAAGAAGTCTTTTCAGGCTTTAGGCACTCAAGGTCATGTTCCGCAGCAGCCACTCTTGAGATCGGCTGCCACGGCAGTCCCTCAAGGTGGGCACCATTTTGTCCTCCTCAGATGGCTCATCCAGACACTGGTTACTGTTGACATGTCGGAGCGTCAGCCTCTGTGAAATTAACGAATCTTAGATACACCTCAACAATACTTCGTACTCCAACATTGTCACGTTATGCACTGTATTACATGTTGTTAATTAACAGTACAAATGTTCCCCCCTTCCCCCGTACTGGCGGTGCTGTCAGAAGAGAAGTATTCCCTTGATGAATGTTCAAAAAAATCTAATTGTCTTGTAATAGAAACACTTACCTGTGAAACAGGCATTGCATCCTCCAGATTCACACTACATTGTCATGCACCAGGCAATCAACTGCCCCGGAGAACTAACCTACTAAAACAGCGGCTACTGCAAGTCAGTAGAAATTAGCATTTCAATTAGCTGGTGGCTTTCCCTACCATATCCTAAGAGGCTGTCAGAACCAGGAATAAAATTAACGTTTTATTCAGAAAGGGTCACTTACTTGTGACACTTATTTGGACAGCATAACCAGTCTAAAAATATGCAATTTCAAGCACGTCAGTGAGAATGTTCAAAAGGTTGTACCATTCATATTTGGCATTTTATTTTGTGATCTCTGGTAAAAGTGAATAGCTGTGTTATTTGTATAACCTTTCCTTTTCCAATGACTGGGTGCTGCTATGTAACAGCAATTGGTGTGAGTGTCTTTGTAAGAAAAAATGAGAGATGAGGAAATATATTTTCTTCATAATAAATAATAAAAAAAAAAACTTGAGTGATGTGTGTGTGCTGTGATATTCATATCAAATCGTGTTTCTACAGGGTCAGCCTTTGAATGTCTCATGGTTTATGAGCGAGAACCTAAATGTTAGATATATGTGCCAATCTGATAAGCTGCAGGTTCTGATCTTAAAAAGAGCAGTAAACAGGGCCCACACCTCTTTCAACTACTGTATAAAGAGTATTGTGTCCTTTACAAAACTACAGAATCATAAACTGAATAAGTGTCTAATATTCGAAGTAACAGCTTTTTAAAATCTTTCAAGAGCTAATTGTTTATCACTGGCATTAGAAAATAATGACACGACTTACTGACGTCCCTGGCTGCTCTAGGAATTAACTAAAGCCACTGCCAGAGCTGGACAGCATCTTTTCTTTGTATTAAAGCAGTAAACAGCCTCAGCCGTCATAGTTTCTATAAAGATTTAAAGAGGCAGGTCTAATTAATAAAATGACAAATCCAAGGATATCATTTTAACACCTTTGTGTATTTTTGTTTAGGAAATGCTAGTGCACTATTTTCTCGCTGTATGATAGAAACTAAATTAAACAATATAAAAACTAAGGCTAGCTAACACCTCAATAGGCACAAAAACAAACCAAAAAATTGAGACTTGTCTAGTGTCCATGACAGGTGTATTCGTATACCCCAGGTCATACTGTTTTAGTATACCATCTACCCTTGAAGATCAAGCATCCTTACTATTCTGTCAGTGTGCTTTAAAATAATCACATCATGATCTTTTCAGAACAATGACCAGCTATTCCTTAAAATGGTTTTATTTTTCCTGAATAAATGTACAAGCAATGCACTGCCCTAACAAATTGTATTCAGACTTGTAAAAGCAAGCATGATCAAATAACAAGTCTGTGTTTCACCTTTGTTGTCCTGATGTTTATAATTAAAGCTCATCTATGTCTTCACCTTAGAAATGTTGGCAAGTATTAAATAATATGTGGTACATTTCTCCATAATATTAAAACACACAAGGGACACTTTCTTATTGTATTTCTTTCCAATGGTAATAAAAAAAGTAATTATTAAAAACCTAGCATATGTGTGTGCACAGCTGCCATCCCACAACATAAGAGTATTGCCTCTAGCTTTCATCACAGCAAACGCATCACGTCTACTGTACTGGACCTCATAAAAAGTTCAGTTTACAATCAAATTACTATGCTGTGCAGTAAGGAAAAACTGTTCCTGTTTATCTTACATCATGCCCTGAAGTGATAGTGGTAATACACAACTGGAAGCCAAGACCCCAAAAAAGTACTTCATTAACCTACCACCCCAGTAATTATTAGTCCCACCTGCTCTGGGCTGCAGCACAGTGGGGGTGTTGGGGGAGTCTGGCAGAGTGCCTCCCTATTCTCCACCTGTTCCAACAGATGGATGGACTGAGGTGCCAGCCTATCAATCCCCCACCTTAACAAACACTAAGCACAAAAATGCAAAAAGCAGCGGTGATGGAAAACATTACACAGTGCCTAGCAACAACCCTCGTGAAATGTTAGATACCAGGGCTGTTGTCAGCCATGAGGTTTTTTTCTCTCCATATCTGCTTTGATTATTTTTGTCACAAAGCCAACAAAAGGTTTTATTTCATTTCAAAAGCATATATAAGTGTGTGGCTGCATAAATATTACTCAACAGCATCCGACTACTGAACATATAAATTAAATTTCATTCTGCCTTGCTGTATAATGAATCCCGGGGTCCATTTGCTATCTTTCCATGCACTGTAAAAAGCACAGCTATTAATGAAGATTCATCTGCAGCTTCTGAGCTTATTACTTCAAGCATCATTTGCTCAATATGTTTTTGTTCTCGCCTTACCCAGTGAACCCAGATTATTGAACCCAAACTCGTAATTAAAGCACTATTTAAAAGAACTAAGGGGTTAGCGAGTAATGTAATTCCTATTATTATTATTATTATTATTATTATTATTAATATTATTATTATTATTTATTTCTTAGCAGACACCTTTATCCAGGGCGACTTACAATTGTTACAAGCTATCACATTATTTTTACATACAATTACATTATTTTTTACACATTATTTTTACATACAATTAACCATTTATACAGTTGGGTTTTTACTGGAGCAATCTAGGTAAAGAACCTTGCTCAAGGGTACAGCAGCAGTGTTCCCCACCTGGGATTGAACCCACGACCCTCCGGTCAAGAGTCCAGAGCCCTAACCACTACTCCTACCACTTTTACCTATATCTGCAGCTGTACCCATTTGTGCATAAACCAACACATACAGATAAAAACACATACTGTACATATGTGAACTGGTTATACAATTCCAGAATAAGATTAATTTATGTTTTGTAGCAACAAGAAACCTTGTTACTGAGCATGCCAACTGCCTCTTTATAAAACACTGAAACATCCACGGGACGTGAAATCTTGACCAAATATTACACATTCACAATAAAACAAGACAGTAAAACAATACTAATTGGCTAAATCAATACCACAACACACACTGACTATGACTAGAATACTGACCTGGACCGATACAGAACTGCTAAAGGAAATAATCTGTAGGACTGAGAAAGATGTTCCTAAACACTTCATATCTTGTGTAGTTTCTTAGAATCCATGTTTGTATAGGGCTGACACGACAGTCCTCCACAGTAGGACTATAACTCCCATCCGACAGTCTGCTAATTGTTAGACATGACTGGGTGATGATATGAAGAAAAGTGTGTGTCTGGATGACAGTAAAAGAGACAACAGAACAAGTGAAGGATGATGGAACTGAAATTAAGCTGTTTGAAATGTGTACAGACTCAATAGTACTGTACTGATATCTAAACTACTTGTATAATTTCACTCAAACAAAACAAGAGACACACACAATACAAAACAATGGATGTGAAAAAAAGTTAAATAGAACATTGACAATTATGGATATTGAAACTAAAGAGACTTGTTTTGCATAATCCTTGTGATATCACTGGTTTCCAATTAGGGTTTATTAACAATAATTTGCTATCACATCTAAAATATACACACTCTAAAACTTCATAATTAGGGGGTTGTATTTTATTTAGTGGCAATACTGTAGCTTTAGAAAACTTGTTCATCCACATTTTATGTCTTTGTATTACAGAATAAATGTATTTGTTTATTTCATTGTTTTATGTTATGTTGCCATGTGTTGTTACATATGACCTGTTTGATCTAAACAGGCCCTGTCCACACTACATAACCGATCTCGAGAACCGTGCTCGTAAACATTTTAATTAATCCAGCTCAAAGCAGCTGAATACAGGGTATGTTAAAACCTTTTCAATTTTTGTGTTCCAAACTATATAGGGTCTTATGATCTTTCTTAAAGAATAATGTCTGCTCAGCAACAGTGCCACTTATTTCCTATTCATACAAAATTTGTATCTGATTGACAGGAAAATAATTGGGCTACACTAGCCTTGTCAAATACTGTACTTTAAATACTAATTTATTTAAGCATAAAATATTCAACGTTCATTATGTGAATAACTGAAGCATAAAAACATCCATTGGTCGAAATTCTACCAATATAATATTTGAATGTAGTTGGGAGGTTTCTAGTACTTTAAAACACGCCACAGGGGAAACTCAACTTAACCTGAATGACAATGATAAGAAAACTTACCTTAAAATCATATTCCCATTTGCCTACATACTGTTTGAAAAGAAAATATATAATACTTCAGTTTTTACAAAATTAACCAAACCCTCAATGTATCTGTCAGTAGTTTGTTTGACAGTATGTGATAACATGTTGCCATTCGTTACCAGTGTAAAAAAAACACACTCATGTATTTTTCTAGATATATTTTAGCATTTTTTTCCACATGTTGTATACAAACGTTGCATGAGTGGTTGAATATGTGATAATATAGGGTTAATGCGCTTGTTTCATGTATATTCATCTACAGTACCATACTGCATACCAAAAAAGAGCATCTGTGATGGTGACTGTCAAACCCGTTTTCAGCAAAAAACAGAAGAATAATCTTCCACCAAGTCATTTTGAATTTGGGGTGCAGTCTTGCATGTTTGCATGTATTTTAATGTATTCAGGGATAGCAATATATTTAGCGAGAAAGCAGTCTAGGTAGAGTAACCAGCTGGGGTGTTTGAATACTTTGCTATGTCACTGTGAAACATAACATTTACAGGTAGGGGAATTGAAAAGCCTCTAGTCAGAATGTGTTGAATTTAATTACCGGTAGATAAGAATTTGATCCATATTGGAATTTGGACAGGACAACAAACGAACACCCTGTTTCTTCTTCATGAGACAGCAGGATTTGTATGAACACAAAGTAGACTGATCTTCTGCTGATCTCCATTCCAAGTGTTAACCAGGCACTACTTTACTATCCGAGAACTTACACAATTTGCTAGAGCTATTGAATAACAACACATCTGAGCTGGTATGGGTAGGGCCTGTGTTTACCACAAATTGCAGAAATTACCATGTCGTTTTTTTGTTTGTTTGTATGTTTGTTTGTTTTTTCAAAAACTAAGCAGACATTCACTGTAGTATTGTGTTCTATTTTTTAAGGACTGGTTTAATCTAAACTCATGTATGTTATTATTTTCCTCTTATTTTACCCACAGTATGTCAGTATAATTAAGATGAAGTATACAACCCACAACACAGGAGTCATGAGTAGTTTTGCTCCTTGAATTTCTACAATTGTATTTTAGCTCCACCTGGTGGAACAAATTAATGTAAGTATTACTTTTTTTTTTTGATTATTTTCTTTTTTACAGTTATGTTTCATTCCTATTGCTTTTTAATAAACACAAGAAAAATACGCAATGACGATTGGAAAAGTATTCAAAACATATGTTAAAAACTTACCATGTTTAGCTAGTGAATGCTGGGGCATCTTCAGTTATTGTAGTGCTAAGCAACACATAGATCCTATACATACCTGTGCATCATACTCAAACAGCTGATTTCCTCTCATGTGATGGCATTTCAGCATGACGATAGGACCATTAAGCCTAGAAACGTCCAGACAGAGATCATCTGTTCGGATTTCCTTGTCAGCTGTGTAGGAAAATACCTACAAAAGCCATTTGTTCTTCAGAACTTACCATTTACATGTAATCATTACATATAATACATGGTATATAGAGACTGAGCTCTAAACTTTTTTTAAAATACATAGGTGACATTGAAATACATTTAGCAATGTTAGGCATATAATTTAAGTTTTATGTATGGGTTCTTAGTCCGATTATGAACACAATTATTAAAATAAAAGCCTGTCAGAAGCTTCAAACACATTTTCCACATATTAAAAAAAAAAAGACTTGACATAATGCATAAACCATATTTCGGAAATAGCTGTGGACATTTTGAAGTTATTTCTAAATACTAATTCAGCAAAGTTTGAGTTTGAATTGTAAATCTTGGTATTTTTTTATGAATCAGGAATGGCATTCTATCATGAATATTTGCTGGCTGTTATCAGAAGAAATCCTTATAAAACAATATTTTTTGATGAATGGATAATTTTCTTAAATTTCATAGACATTGCATGAACACATTGGTTTAAGATGGTCTTGGAACTTGATTTACTGCCATGCATTCTTTGTCATGATGCCACCATAGTTATATTTGTCACACTCGAATGCCCATATAGTAACCTTTGTTTAATCAAGACCAAATAGCACTTCATGTGAAACTGCCATAATAATCTATTACAAAGGCATACATGTGTTGTTATGAAAACAACATGCGTGTACTTGAGAGTCCAATAATTGTATCTAAAACATTAACTAATACATTACTAAGATTATTTGTTTTTCAGGGTTAAAAAGCTGTGAAAAATCTGAATTAAATCAATAATTGAATGGAATAAACTTGCCAGCCCATTTTCATTATCCTTCTGTTTTCCATGTTTTAATTTGTTTTAAGGTTACATTGTATATGATAAATATAAAGTTATTTTAACGCACATGCTAATGGAGTAAAAGCATACTAACGTAGTCATTGTGCATTAATGGTTTGAAGCTGCAATTTGTATCATTATTTGTGGAAGTACAAAATAAACTGTTGATGTTACATTACTATTAACAAACAGCTTGCATTGAATTAACCCTACAAGTCCTTAAATCAAAGTTTGCTTTGTTTTTAACATCAACAGTTTTATAGTATACAATAATGGTCCAAATTGCATTTTGCTGCAAATACTTTGATTAATGGGGCTTAACGTACAGTAGCAAATTAGGTTTCTTTTTATTCTTTTTGTTGGTCACAAAAAAAAAGTGTTTTTAAGTATTGTTTATAGAGGGTAGTGCAAAAGGAAAATGGTTATCTGCATATGTATCCAAAATATCATGCATTAGCTAAGCAGTTCTTTCTATATTACAGAGTAAATGCACAAGAGCCTCTCGTTCCCTCATCCTGATTTAACGTACAGTTCCAAAAGTGTCAGCTGTACACAAGGTGGTGTACCTGAAGAAGAACGTTTTGCTGGTTATTAGGATTTCTGATTCACTACATATACAATATTAATGTTTACCAATATGCCAGTGAAATCAGACTTCTTTAGAGTACAGAAACAAAGTATTTAATTCTAGCAGCAAACCAATGCCCTGCTTTTCCAATAAGCAATATGAAGGTGACATAACAGTATTCACATTTTCATTTCATAAAAACAATTTTCTTACCTGATTTCCGCCCATTCCGTGGCAGTTAAATATGCCTATTTTTTCATTTTCTTTTCTTCCCATGTTGTCCAAGCACTGGTTGGTTTCAACATTTCTGATCTATACAGAGAGGGAATAAACAAACAAACAAATGAATGAGCTTCTTTTGGCAAGGATATACATATCACATTACAACAGCAGAACCATACATAAGAACATAAGAAAGTTTACAAACAAGAGGAGGCCATTCAGCCCATCTTGCTCGTTTGGTTGTTAGTAGCTTATTGATCCCAGAATCTCATCAAGCAGCTTCTTGAAGGATCCCATGGTGCCAGCTTCAACAACATTACTGGGGAGTTGGTTCCATACCCTCACAATTCTCTGTGTAAAAAAGTGCCTCCTATTTTCTGTTCTGAATGCCCCTTTATCTAATCTCCATTTGTGACCCCTGGTCCTTGTTTCTTTTTTCAGGTCAAAAAAGTCCCCTGGGTCGACATTGTCTATACCTTTTAGGATTTTGAATGCTTGAATCAGATGACCTGGAATAGAAAAAAAACATGACATTGGACAAGCAAGTCCAAATTCACTATTTAGACTTCCACAGCCTGGCCAAGCAATAACATGAAAAACAGGCCCCCAGGACCTCTATTGAGAGCAAGAAGAAAAGCATTCGATAACAAGCGACAGCGCAGCCAAAAAAAATACAAAACTTCAGCCCAACCAATCAGCCCATTTTACTAAAGAATATCCATACCAAATTTCACCACAACTGTTAGGATAAAGGTACAAAATGTAAATGTGACATATACACAAATGAACGAGTGCCTCCAGCATATCCCTGTTAGAGATTATAATGGCATTCAGCGTAACATTTTTAAATGCTCCTGGTTTAACAGCCTCACCTCCAGTATAATTCACTAATACAGGTCATTGGAAGGTGTAAGTATGCCACTGACACTGTCTAGCAGCTAGAACAGTCACTGCTCTATACACTTGTGAATACAGTTACACTTGTCCATGAACAAAGATTTCACTGTCAGGAGTGTGTAACAGTCCAACCCTTTTTTAAGGAAGAAGCCATGGTTGCCAGGAACAAAACACACCAGAAGCCCCACTGGCAACATATGCAATCCACCATGGGTGGGTTGCATATGTTGCTTTGATACCAATAAAACCCTGTATGAACCGCAATATTTCATTCTTGATCTTCTGAACTGTTTACACATACTTGTGTCAAATACGTTCGCCCTAATTATTTGTTTTCTTTATTTCAGAATAAAGAATATACAAATCTGCATTCCAAGAATCTGGTACAACAAATGAGTATTCAACATTATCTAGTGCCTGATCGTTCGCTGTTTTGCTATGTGTGAGTTGCAGTCATTATAATTTTACATAATCAATATATTACGCGTTATAAATAACTTGTTTTCTCTAAATCATATTACATGTGCATTTAATCCCTTTAACCAAATAGTATTTGTGTTCAAGAGTATCTTTGACTTTTCTACATGGATTTCAACATGGATATTCCGTAATGGAACTCATTTAATTAGAAACAACATTTTGCTCTGCAAATTAGTATGTAAATTAGAAACTTGAAAATGTTTTCAGAAACCAATGTAATGACTTTTTAAATTAATGAACCATCTTATGCATAGCTGCAAATATTTAATGAGGCAAATCAGAATTTGTATCCGATTATAACACACTTTTTCAACCATTACAGTCTATGTTTTTTCCCCCAGCATATTATGTTACTATCACACTGCTCATAATTGAATAACATACAAACTAATGGTCGTAGTTGTTAAATGTGCATTGATTTTACTCAATTTACTCATGCATGAAGAACAAGCCCTGCTTTTAACTAAGTGTTCACAGGTGGGGGGCTAGTGCGAAATTTGGGTGAGCAACTGTAATGAAAATGTAATGCTAAGTCTTCTCATAAATACGATGATCAATGGAAGACAAGCTGAAGAATATGCTAATTAGCAATAGAGAACAATAAACTCTATTTGCATACAGTATAAGAGGTGTGTTGTTGTTGGTGTACTTTTAGGAAGATATTACAGTGCCACCCCGTTATATGCAACCTGTTATAGTGTGAAATCGGTTATAACACGGTAAGGTCGCTCCCATTTCCCCCATAATGCAATGTGACTCACAAACGTTGGGTGAACGTTCCTGATAAACAGTACGAAGCATGGCAGACAGCAAAAAACGAAAATCTTTCTCTGTTAAAATGAAACTTGATGCGGTGGACAGAGTAAGAAAAGGTGAAACTCAAGCAGCAGTTTCAAAAGACATAAATGTTGCAGAATCTACATTGTGTGGATGGCTAAAAGACGAAGAAAAACTAAGAGGTTTTCTTGATAAGACTGACTCCAAAGAGGGCTGCTCTAGGAAGAAAATGTGCTGTGCTAAAGAGTGAGACCAGCTGCTGTATTAATGTGCTGCTGTGAGAGTGCAAGATTGTTGTTTTTGGTGTGGCCCAGGTTAACGGGCCAGGAATAATCATCCCAATAAACCGTGGATTCGATTACCTGCGAATTGTGTGTGTCACCTTCCTTCATTTTCCACCGTACATAACAATATTAATGTGTTCATTGTAAATCATTTGAGGAACAAGAAAGCCAATATTCGTTATAAGGTGAAGTACAAATAACACGGTCTCCTAATTATGGACCCCGACAATCGCATTATAATGGGGTAGAACTGTACTTTTTGAACTTTAAACTGTTTTTCGTAAACCTATCCCATGCCAAGACTTAAAGAAACAATATTCTGCTGCGTTATTAATGTTTAACATGCTTCTATTGTATTTGAATTTTTTTACACATATGTATTTGCATTTCTGGCTTCTGACCTGCTCTTACTCTGCTGAATAACATTAGCATTGGCATGACTACATTATTTAACTATACAACGTCATTCAGTTGGTAATCAAAACAAACCAGTGCAATGGTTGAAAAAAATAATACATAAAAAAATAATACATACTTCACCAAGTGAGAAATATCTTCTTGGGATCTGAGAGTCAGGATAAATGTTTTCCAGATACCATGAAAAAGGTTTACACTGGAGTCTTTCTCTTAGGGCTTTCCGCTGTGACACATCTCCATAATCCACCTTGACTACACCTGTAACAGAAATACATCAAGCATTCCTTTAATATTACCCCGATTTATTGGTGCCACAAAGAAATGTATATGTTTTTATTTATTACAGCACAATCACAGCACAGAGTAGCCTTTTCTAAATGTCTGAGTAGAAAGGAAATAGAAACAACTTGGTAACACACCAAACGGCAGTTAAAAAAAAAATAAGCCAGGGTACTACAGTACACAGTAATGATCATTTACAAAGTTACAGTGTCCATAATACTTAGTAATTCTGTAACCTACAGTACATCTTCATTTTGACCAAAACAGTTCTTTTTCAAGTTTAAGCGAAGTCATTAGCGAAGGTGCAGTACTGTACAATGATTTTAGGTTAGCAAGTCTTTCAAGTCTTAAATGACAGGCAGAGAAAAGCAGTTTAAAGTGTCAAGGTTTATTGTAATAAAAACACATTTTAAAAAACACCACATGTATCAACCTAACCTATCAAATGTGAGGCCAATATGGAACCTTGGATCATAATACACCATCCTGGAAAGTGTTAAACCTCTACCCAACCATACATAATCGGAAATGTTTAGGGGCCACCTTTAGTGTGGACAGTTAGGATTAGTACTCACCCTCCTCGGTGTGCCAGCAGCAAATGTTTTATCCCTTCCCTTCCAAGACTGTGATATTAAATTCCACATAGTTCTTCTCATTTGGTTCGCTCACTGGTCTCCCTTTTGCTCTTCCCACCAATATGGCATGACTATCACAAATCACTTGAGACAGTTCTCTGCTTCAAACTATTATTATTATTTGTTTATTTAGCAGATGCCTTTATCCAAGGCGCCTTACAGAGACCTGGGTGTGTGAACTATGCATCAGCTGCAGAGTCACTTACAACTACGTCTCACCCGAAAGACGGAGCACAAGGAGGTTAAGTGACTTGCTCAGGGTCACACAATGAGTCAGTGGCTGAGGTGGGATTTGAACCGGGGACCTCCTGGTTGCGAGCCCTTTTCTTTAACCACTGGACCACACAGCCAAAGCATGGCTAGAACTTGTCTGTATCAGATGAGGCTCAACCTTTTATACCTGCTACCATCGATAATTTGCAAATCACCAACAATAGTGGTATGGTGCATTAGATGCTCCATATAGTGACTGGTCAGACACTTTTTCTGGCATGCTGTTTATATTTATGTTTTCACGATTATTACATAACATTCCAAAGCTGTCTTACGTAGATAAATTGTTAGTGAAGGTCACTGGACAGAGCCCGAGCAGGCTGTCATAGAAAGATGGAGATCAGCATATTTTACTCCATTCAAGACAAACTGTTAGACACTGTATGTGGCAATGCATAGAGGTGTCACCACCCTGCAACAAGATACCTGTGAAACGCAAGTCTGTGCAGCTTTGGCCTTTGTTTTCACCTGATTTAAACCCAATTGAATATGCCAGGGATGAGTTAAGTCAGTGATTCTTCTTTAACTTTAAATACATGCAGCATTAGCAGAACACTAAAACACTGATGGCACAATCATATTTATATAAAATAATGTATTTTGCCACGTTGATAACCATCAAAACCACATCACAATATAAATCATCACAAGGAATTACAGAGAAATAAATGATTCTGGCAGACTTCATTAGGAGTTATACACTCGTAATAGCAGGCAACATCTTTAAACACAGCAACATGCTTCTTTGTGTAATGGACAAAGACAACAACACTGTTATTGCAGTGCATCTGACAACAAAATACCCAGGAGAGCAAGCACAGTATAGATGCTGCAGTCATGATTTGTAATGTAGTTCTGCAGAATATGTATGACCTAGCTGCATTACAAACATTAACCACCAGATGGACCCTTTTGATCATGAAAAGACATTGCTGTGGGTAATATAAAAAAGTTTTTCATTGAAAAGTGATACTAAAACATAATTTTAGCACACCACCACCATTCTAATAATCGCAGGAAATAGCTTTAAAATGTAGCATAAGGGTGTTTAGATAATGCATTTTTAATTCTAGATGGTGGAAAGTGGGGTAATTCACAATTGAGCTGCATTTTAAATACATTAACTAAAAAATCATGTAATAATAATAATAATAATAATAATAATAATAATAATAATAATAATAATAATAATAATAATGTGTGCATTCAATTCAGTAAATAAAAAAGGTCCAAACAACAAAATAATATAATATAATTTCTCCTTTGCACTTTCAATTTTTTTGTTTCTAATGTTGTACCATGAATGTAAAAAAATAGGAGTTAATTAAAGTCAGAGAAAATGCTTTGAAACTTAACTCCTTTTTTGTAACTATTCACTTTGGCTCTTCGTGGCAAAGTTAATCCTTCCTGGTAACTTTGACAAATTCTATATTTGTGTCTTTCAGACAGTGTCAGTGAAAATTATTTTAAAAACTCAGCCTGAATCTCGATCACAAGGATGACATTTTCAATTTTCTGTTTCATTTCACAGGTCATGCTTGGCATCACTTTTTCCTCTGTTGCCTCAATCTGATTAGCCTCATTGGCAGTAGTACACTGTTGACTTTGATATTTTCTTGTATAAGAGACTGTGCTACTGATCAAATACTGTAAGGGGCTTGCTGTGCAATGGATTTATTTCCAAAGCAATACTGTACCAATTGAACTAACAATGTCATCATAAATGGATCGAAATACTATACAATGGGAGTCTTATTTCCATCCCTCTAGTAAAGGGGTGGGCAGTTCCGGTTCTGGAGTGCCGGTGTCCCTCCTGGCTTTTGTTCCAACTTTGCCCTAAATGACTTAATTGGACCAATTATTACCAATTATTGGTCTAATTAAGTAATATATTTTGATGAATATATTTATAAAATATATTCATCAGCTCTAAACAAAGCCTCCTTGTTTCCTAAATATTTTACCTCAACACAGAGCAAACTGGCAAGAGCTTTCAAGTCATTCAATGGAAGCAAAAGCTTGGAGAAATGTAAATTACTGCGCAGCTCAGTGGAGTGGACAGGAAAGCAAACTTTCACTGCTGCCTACGAGGGAAAAAAGAATATGAACTGAAAGAATGGCAGCTATTATTCCAAACTCCCAGATGCTGTAAAGACATACAGATGCCTATAATAAAACTCATCATTTTACTGCACGTCTATTTCTACTTCAAACAAAGCGCAGCGGCTGAATTTATATCCTTCATTTTTTCAGACAGCCAAGTCTCTAGGGGAGGATCTGTGGCTCATCAACTGGGGCTGATTCTTCAGTGGGAGGCATCCTAGCTTTCACTGCTGCCAGCTTGTACCCTAGTTTATTTCAACTGAAGGCTGATTTATTTGAGGAACATCAACATCTTGTCAATTGTGGTCTACTGTGCTGACACCCCTACACCCAGAGACAGTGAGATAACATCTCAGTCTCATGGAGAGGTTTAGGAATGAGAACTACTGGATTTTCCAAGAGAGACTGATGTACATGCGGATGGCTCAGTGGCACTTCGATTAAACAGACAAAGAACTGCAGGAACATTTTTCTAATTGCAGGACCACCTTGGAATACACATTCAGAGATTTGGGAACATTTTCAGATACAAATATAGAAATAGACACGCCAAATTTGCTAAAACATAGATGAGAACTTCAAGCAAAGCAGAAAACTATTCTGAAGGATATATGGGGAAACCGGAGTCTGTATTTCAAACTTACATTTTAGTTTCATGATACAGGTAGCTACAATGTCCTTGTAATATTGAACTATTTTTTCTGCTTTCATATTGCATGTTTAATTAACAGCAGCCAAATATCAACAAAACATAGCTATTTCCTTTGTTACATTTACTAAGTTAGCACATGCAAATGTTATGTTATCCACACAGAAAAATATGAAGATCTGTGCTACAGATACAGTATCTGTATTTTGTTTTAATGACACTAAAACAGCTCAGTTTGAAATGATTTCCTCCTGGTTTTGTCATCTCAATGACTGTGCACGTTCTGTATTTCCTTACACCCTCCAGCTCTCCAGTCTCACTCTTTGGGATCATCCGACCTTGGTCTCTCAGAAACTGCTGAATTTACAACATCTCAGCAAACTAGTTTTGAACATCTAACATTGTGGCAGGGCAGAAGCCCTGCTGCTGTAAATAGTGTGTGTGGGGGAAAGTAAGGTTGGGAGGGGTGGGGTTAAATCTATCCCTGCCAGCATTCAAAGGTGCCAGTAATTGGTACGAACTGGGGAGTGGCCACATTTATAAAAGAAGATAGAAAGCATTTGTTTGTTAATAATAATAATAATAATAATAATAATATCTAAACCTGTGTGTAGATGTTCGTGAACCGTATAGTGAAGGCGAAGACCCAACCTATATTATATTGTTTATGTTAACCATTTGTTTTGGCTCCTGTGCCTTTTTCTTTGTGTCTTTTTGTTTAATAAATGTGTGCTTTGCACTTTAAACTGCATCTTCTGTCTCCGAGTCTCTAATTCCTGCTGGTAACATCTTGAGCCGTGACGTTATACTGTCACAAACATATAATAGGAATCTAAAACATATACTAGGGAAGCAGCATTCAAATACCTGGTGATATGATGTAGAAGAAATCTTTAAATTCATCCATCCAGACTTCAGCTAGCCTTCTGTTGTTCTTGTTGATGACATGACCTGTTCCTCCAGGAAAACTGTAAGGAGTGGCTTTGCGAAAGACGTGACCAACATGGGAACATGTAACAATTTCCAATGACCCTCCACACTGCCATATCTAAACAAATAACAAGCCCAATGTAACAGTTCAGTTAGACATTTATGGCACTGCCATATACTTTATAATGGCTAAGGCACCAACATTATTTTGATTTAATCCAGGCTTAGATGGTTAATCATGATTTGAAGTGCCCTTCTTATGAATAACAGTGTCTGTTGCACCAGACAGAAAAGAGAACTGGAATCCTGTTGTTTTTGTGCAGGACGTGATACGTGTCAAGCATTCTTACACACACCAATAGTTTTAAAAGCTTTGTTAAGTGTTTGGGGAGCGAGGATATAGTTCTAGCACAAATCAATGACAACGAAGAAAAAAAAAGGCTCATGACTCCCTACCTTCTTCTTTCAAAACCAACATTTTAATATTGTAACAATTCATTAACGTAAGTGTTTTCTCTTGGCTTTACTCAAGCTAATCCACTAATTCCACTAATTCAATAACACAAACCTTAAAAAAAATTGGATCAGCTAAGTCCTGTTATATAAGGTCACAGGTGCAATGTCAAACAATGTACTTTAATGTGTGTGTGTGTGTATATATATATATATATATATATATATATATATATATATATATATATATATATATATATATATATATATGACACACACACATACAATCCTGTTGTTATCTCTACTGGACCATCAATTCCTTTGTTTTGTACAAGGAATGCACTGTGGAAAATATCAGTAGGAGAGATTTCATCTTGAAGCTAGCCACAGCGCTTCAGCAGAAACATTTCAATCAGAAAACTGCAAAGCAGCAGGCTGCAGCAGCTCAACCTGGATTCTGTGCTGTACCATATGACACACGCAAGAGCTAATGCATGTTGTTTTCATATTCAATTAAAAACTACTTTCGTTTTTACAGTTTTGAATGTACATAGACCTGTTTACACACTAGATTCTTTTAAAATGTTTATTTAATTCATTTTTTTTTTCATTTTTTGAAGTGGTTTGTGGTTAGTTAGAAAATAAACCCTTTTATGTTTAATTGTTCATTTAAATACAGCGTTTTGGGTGTGCAGATGTTTGATATGATGTACTTGAATAAAACGTTTGAGTTGTATCGGATAGTTGTCCTTCATTTGAATATTGATGTTGTTTAAAATGTAACAGTCATACTGACTGTTGGCGTTTCAGATATGAGCGTAAACGCGGCGCTTCTAGTGTTAACGTGGTAAATTTTGTGGCGCATACGTAGAATAATATTGTCTGGCATTAGGTTCGAGTACACAAGTACCTGAGCACTAAATTACTCGAAATTCCCACCCTAGGCTGAAGCATGCCCAGTTTAGCTAACAGTCACGTAGATCTGACCACTAACTTCAGGTTATTGGAGGAGATTCAGTGTGCCGACTGAGCTAGATAAAATGCATTAATCTAACCAGGATTCAGTCGGAATCTCCTTTTACAAACATTCAATAAAAGCCAATGGTGATTTAGTTTTCCCTTTGAAGATTAGGGTGTTACCAGCTTGAATCAGACTGCAGAGCCTTCTTGACAAATCAAAATATTTTTCTTTTCTCTCAGCTATATTTCTGTAGTGCAGAAACTGGCACTGCTGCTGTGGATGTTTAGAAGATACAGCTAAAGCTTCAATAGCCTTTACACTACTATTTAACAAACACTTCAACATTGCTTGCTGACAATGGTTAAAATGGAGATCCCACATTAATTGAATACCTGTGGGTGAGATAAAGATACTTAACACGCATCTTTAAAACACAGTAGCTGTATTGTTAATGAGCTACTGGAGAAGGCCTTAGTTCATACAAACGTAGTTAGAAAGAAAAGATGACAGTTACCCTAAAAGACATTTCTAAGTTTTCTCCACCCCAAATGTCCATTCCTGGATCATAAGTTCCAATTTCTTCAAAGTAATTTCTGTGAATTGAGAATAAACCACCAGCCATTGTAGGGGTCCTAGGGAAAACGTAGAAAAACAGACAATAAAATAAACAAGACAAATAGAACTACCAGTCACATTTGTAGAAATAAAATGTTGTACAAACTGCCAAAGACACTGGGGACCAGTGAGATACAAAGAAAAATAAGCCTTTAGCAACTATCACTATGTTGGCACTGTGTAGTTATTATTGGCTATTGCGATATCAAGCCTGAGGAAAATATTCAAAAACATCTAATCAATGTAAATGTTCAAAGAAATGTAGATGAAGAACGCTATTCTCCTATCGCAAACTCAGAACACTGTAAACAAACATTGACTATTTTAGAGTGCCCTTTCTTTTTACATTACTGTTTCCACAAAATACCTAGAGAGACCAGCTTTAACATGTCTGTAATCCCCAAGCAACAGACCTATCATACCCCTGACACCTACTCCATACTGTAGCTATCAAGTTATCTCTGTCCTAAGGTTAAAGATAATTACAAATGTGTCACTTGGTCTTGAAAGCGGATAGGCTGATTCTGTTTTCTTTAGCTATGAACAACACCACTGACCTTCTATCATTTAATGAGAAGCAGTCATAAACATAAACAGATGGCTTATGTTGTTTGTAGACATCTCTAATTGGTTCCATACCACAGGCTGAATAAGATAAGTCTGGCCTTATCAGTGAGGTTGTTTAAGCAAAAAAATGAATAAACTCTGTAATAGGAGTATTTATAAAATACTGCTCTTTACATCCTGTGCATTCCTAACGGAAATGAAAATGATGGAATTTACTGTAGAACAACCATGTCCACCAAATGGACTCACTTTTCTGTTCAACAAATCATCACAGCATGTGCCAGAGAGAAAGAACAGTAAAACACTTTTCAGTATAAAACTGCCCCTTTGAAATTAGATTTTCAATTATTTTTTAATGTTTTTGAATACATTAGATAAATCAGAACTGTCCCGTGAACTCTGCTTCTAAAATAAAACGATTACATAATTAGACAATGAAATACTCCTTTTCTTTGTCTAATAAATTGTCTAATGACTAATGATTATTATACTGCAGCCAGAAAGAAGTGCTTTAATTGCTAGAACAACGGTAGACTTTTAGATTATCATTATGCTGCTGATGACCTTGACAGCAGAGGTGCAACTATTATTGTGTTTCGTATCTCAAAGACAATATGTCACTCAAAGCTAAGTAAATCCATGAGCATATCTTCACAATCATGAGAAGGACTGAGCTTTATGGAACACTTCTATCAGCTACAGGTTACAGTGATTTATACAGCTTTAAAAACTGAACATGGTCCAAAGCTTTAAAAGGCTTTACATTGAGTAGCATTTAATGGTATTCATTTCCCTTCTGTCCTTGTTGAAAATTCCAGCAACTGCTCCAGCAAAAGTTGATTTCATAGTGGACATGTGTGACATGACTTCAACAGGGCTGGTAATAAAGTATGCTGCAATATGATTGTATTTTTATTTCAGCTTATTAAAAATGTAATAATATTGAAATATGTACTATGTATATGTATAATATGGGAATATAGTTATGAAAAATCGTTTAGTTGTTACTTGCCTGACAGGTAATGTTCGATCCCCTTTTCTTCTGTCCATCTCTCGCTGTGGAACAGGATACCAGCGAAAATTCAGCTTCCAGTTGAAGCCACCATAAGTCATGTCAGATCCAGCCATGTATTCAAATGTGTCATCGCTGATCACGTCAATAATAGGGCAAACAACTATCCTTCTGTGGAGCAAAACAAACATTAATGAATATCCATTCTTAACAAAACGTAATTTACAAGTATGTACTACAGTTTCAGTGTTTGTATGGGAGAGACCAGTCTAGAGATCTGCAGGTTTGTCCTTTGGATCTATACCAAGAGCTGTCCAAAGTCAGAGTGGAGTCATTTCCTTCTCAGTGCTGTTCATTGTTTAATGCAGTAATTCAATTTGAGGATCTGGTGGGAGTTCGTAATAAAACTTTGCTTTGACCTTTTTATTCCCTAATGAGATCCCATTCATCATATAACACAATTAAAATATTCCCTCTCTCTCTGTATATATAATATACATATTTGCAATAACTTCAAAATACTCACATACATTGCAAATCCAATTCATGTTTATGTTTTTTATTGTGAACACACAGATGAGGCTGTAGAGTTGGGTGTATATTTTACTATGGTACCTGTCTTCTTTAATTCTTGCCATTAGTGGTTCTAGCCACCCACTAGTGCATTCACAGTGTGCATCTAGGAAAGTTATGACTTCGCCCTTAGTAGCAGCCGCCCCTCGAAGCCTAGCACGGATCAGTCCAGATCTTTGTTCCATCCTGAGGATTCTCACCGGAACATCCAAATTGCGAACATATTTCTCTAATTTTTTCATTAGGAAATCTGTAAGAAAACAGGTTCATGTTAACATTTCAGAACACAAAATAGTAAGATTGGATACTAAATAAATAAATAAATTTGAATTATATTATGTAAAATAAGACTTCCCAACCCAACAGTATGAAAATCTGTAAGAAAACAGACTCATGTTAACATTTCAGAACACAAAATAGTAAGATTGGATACTAAATAAATAAATAAATAAATAAATAAATAAAATAAAATAAAATAAAATAAATAAATAAATAAATAAATTTGAATTATATTATGTAAAATAAGGCTTCCCAACCCAACAGTATGAAAATCTGTAAGAAAACAGACTCATGTTAACATTTCAGAACACAAAATAGTAAGATTGGATACTAAATAAATAAATAAATAAAATAAAATAAAATAAAATAAAATAAAATAAAATAAATAAATAAATAAATAAATAAATAAATAAATTTGAATTATATTATGTAAAATAAGGCTTCCCAACCCAACAGTATGAAAATCTGTAAGAAAACAGACTCATGTTAACATTTCAGAACACAAAATAGTAAGATTGGATACTTACTTACTTACTTACTTACTTACTTACTTACTTAATTAATTAATTAATTAATTAATTAATTAATTAATTAATTAGAATTATATTATGTAAAATAAGGCTTCCCAACCCAACAGTATGAACCTTTAACGTGGTGAAAATGTTTTTAAATGCTGTATACGAGTAACAGTTAATTTACTAAAGCTAGCTCAAATGTACAGGCAATTTCTGAAAAATCTATTCACCATGTCTGTCTTCTACACATTAGGAGATAACCACCCTTATAAAAGTATATCATGGCATTGCTTACCTATGCTTTACCATGCTTTCAATATGCTTTATTACAATTTGCTATGCTTTCATATGAAAGGGATTTATCTCCTACAAAACACACACACACCGCATACATACCTCTTTCACTTGCATCATCCACTAGCAGTATCTCTAGAAGTAAATGTCTTGGGGACCTATTTATCACACTGTGGACTGTTCGAAGTAGAGTACTCCAGGCTTCATTGTGAAAGACTATGACAATGCTTGTATTTGGGAGGGTATCAGGGTAAACTTTTGTCTTGCACCTGTGTGAGAAAGTAAAAACTATTACATCCTTGGATTTATAGTGACTTGGATTCATGCAGCCTTTGAACTGCATGGTGCTGCAACAGGGAATGGGAAATAACACAAACAAAGGGGCGTTGACAACTACAAAAGGAGTAATATCTAAAATTCAATAAGCTACTATTGTTGTAGTATCTATAATGCATAATCACACTGAAAAGGGGCATTCTGTTCAGTGCTTCACATAAGTGACAAAATCACTTTCTCTATTGATGTGTCCCATCAGAAGTCCATGTTGGTAAATAAGCCATCACACTAAATGAATGACAGACATTTTCAGTAGTAAGGTAATATTTACGGTAGAGCCAGCCTATCAGTTTCAATACAGTGTAGCACCAGTAACTGGGGTTATTCAGTCATCTTGAATTACCTTCTGATCTCAAAGTCAAAAGAATGACAGAATGAGGACACTGCAAAAAAAGTAAATAATCTGAGACAGTCAAGCAACTCCATCTCCAAAGCCAAGCCTACATGGCTTATACTTTAAACTTTACCGTGATTAGAATATATTCAGCATATTTCCGACAATGGTTTGCCAATAGTACAAGCATGCCAGTGACATTAGGGTCACGGCTGTAAATGCAAAATTAGAGCAACATGAAAAATCACCATGACCTATATCCACTGTATAACAATATAAATTTGAAATAAAAACAGGTGGTTCATATACCACCACATTCCAGCAACAACCTGTATTAAAGAATGGCCCAAACGTGCACAGTCCTTCTGTATTGTACAGTTAGATTATCTGTGCAAAAAAATGGTGAAAATCCAGAAACTAATTTAGCAGTGTGACGTAGCTTTTTTTCTTTTCGCCTTTTGCATATGGTAAACTAAGCATATTAAATCAGTGAATTATTTATTGTTAAGGATCACACCTTCAAATAAAGTGCACTGCCTTCAAGGGAAAAATAAGACAAACATCTTTAAACTTGGGTAAGACAGATATGGCAATATATCAAGCAAATAGCTCTCTGGTTTTTCATTATGCAGAATAAATAGGTCTTCAGTTTGCAAGAACAAAGACCTTCTCCCCCACCTTCAGCTGTCATTGTTAGTAATAACATTCTGTAAACTGGAATATCAAAGTAATATAGTATGTCATTTTTCATAGGTAAGATGTTTCGGTAACACTTTAAAATAATGGCCGCAAATTCATAATTAATTCTGGTTGAATGCCACAGTAATAAAACCTGAATATCTTATGAAGTTTCTCCGGGTTCTGAATTAATTCATTTTGAATTCAGCCCTGTTAATTCATGCGGATTTCGTTACCCGTGTTCATTCCATGTTTGTTAGTAACAAATGATGTTGATCACAGACGATGGGCATTCATGTTTGACTTTGTAACTGAGGACACACGTGCTGTGTGTTTATGCTCGTTGTCTGAACTCCGTGCTGCTGGGCGAATCAACATATTACCAGTGGATTGTAGTTAATTTGATAGTTAAAATTGTTGTTGCGCTAGTAACTATCTCTGCATTTAATAATTGTAATTAAGTTTTGTTAACTGTGCTGGGCTGTGTTGAATTGAATTGTGAGGTTGATTAGAGTATTGTGTTAAGTAAACAGATCTACGCCTACAGGATAGTATAAATTGGCAAACAGTGTCATAATGCCAGCCGTTCCAGTGTTCGCGCTAGGCCGCGCCATTGCGCCAATGCCCCCCTGAAATAAAAAATGTCCAGCTGAAATTCTCTTAACGCGCCCGTGTGTCCCCCCTTCCCAGACCAGACGCAATACCAATACGCAGTAAATTAATGCATTTTGTATTACCATGACATGTCTGACGACAGGCTAATCTTTTTTACTTGTTTGTTTACTGGTTACAGTCAGTTTCACAGTAAAGCCTGGACGACATCAGGCTTGTTAATAACATGGCCCGGCGCAAATAGTATCCCTGTTAAACCCCACCATTGCTTCTGGAAGAATAAGTAATCAGCTTTGGCAGTGACTTTTGAAATGCAGGCTATTATATTTGTGCTTAAAAATACTGTGTGCAGTAGATTTGCAAAACGAAAACCGCATCATTGACTAAAAAAAAAAAAGAAAGAAAAAATTAGCCTACGGTAACGTTATAAAATATGTGAAATTTGTAATATATATATATATATATATATATATATATATATATATATAGAGTGTATGTGATTTTATACATCACTGTATACATCTTGCACTGAGAAAACCACTGGAATCGGAATAAAGGAAATTATTATGTAAATACAGTTCACGTGCAGCCACAGTTTTGGTAAGTAGCATATTCAAAACCATATAATTATGTGCAGTATTAAAATAAGTTAAAAAATATATAGCACATCCACAAAACAAACGAAATATATTGTATATTTGACATTTTATTTTTAGTATTCTGTGTAACACGGGCCATCGTTTAACCTTCAAAAAAAATAAATACAGTACCTGAAGCAGATATACGCATTTATCATATCAACACCACCAACGTGTGTTGTAAAAATAAAGCAACAATTGTTTTGTGAACTGTCCAAAATATTTACTTGGGGGCTAAGAATGAAAAATGTAAACAAAAAAAAAAAAAAGTCAAAATAAAGGGGAAGCTGGAAGGTAAGAATTTACCAGTCAGGACAATTGCATTTAAATACTACTACTATTAAACTGTAATGTGGTTTCTTCTAGCAGTTTTCAAACTGGGGTACACGTACCCCTCGGCGTACGCGAGAAAAAATTCTGAAATGGCAGACAACGCATTTTATTTAGTATCACTTGCTAAACTATTGCAAACTTTTATCATGTGACAGAGCCACAAACCCATTACTCTCCTGCCACAAACCCATTACTAACAAATCTGAACTTCTAGTAGGATTGAAAACTCAACTCAAGACTCTCAATATTGCTGCCTTGAACCTCGGAAACTGTCTGCTGCTGCCTTCCCCCACTGCACAAATCCTCCTTCTACCACCTCCGAAACATCTCAAAGGTCCGTCCCTACCTTTCCCTCCCAGAAGTAAAGATACTCTGTCATGCATTCACCGCCTCTCGACTCGACTATTGCAACTCTCTCTTGGTGGTCTTCCGTCACGCGGCATAAACAGATTGCAGCTGGTTCAAAATGCTGTTGCTGGGATCCTTACCAGATGTAAAAAACATGATCACATTACGCCCTGTCTTGCCCAGCTGCACTGGCTACTTGCAAAGTTCAAGATTACTTTCAAAATTCTCTTGCTTGCCTACAAAGCCCTTCATCACACAGGTCCAGAGTATCTCTCCAACCTGCTGACCTGCTATGTCCCTGCATGCAAGCTGAGGTCCTCTGGACACTGGCTTGCTTGTTATACCCAAGCAAAAGTGCACCATACTCGGACAGCGCTCTTTTAGCTTCGTGGCCCCGACTCTCTGGAACTCTCTCCCAGCTTTAGTGCATGTAGCTCCCACAGTTGCTCACTTCAAATCAACTCTCAACACCCACTTGTTCTCTCTTGCTTTCAATGCTCTTTAAGCCTGATATCTGTTATTAACTGTTGTCTAAATTGCTATTTCAGGTATTTCACTCCATCTTATTCGTATGATTCTGTATGACACACGCATCCACAATGTTTAGAATTCACATCCTAGCCTTGTATTTCATGTATTATGCCTGTATTTAATGTATTTGCATTGTTTTTTTACTGTTTGTATTTAATGTACTATGCCCTGTATTTCACTATATTTAATGTATTATGCATTGTTCCTCACTATCTTGTAAAGAGCTTTATGATGGTGGTCAACTATGAAAGGTGCTATATAAATAAATATTGATTGATTGATTGATTGAATGAATGAACACATCTCAATTCCCTGGTGGACAAGTAATGAATAAACAGTGAATTAATTAGCCATGGATGTAGGGGAAAGGGTTTTAATGTTTTAAAATCATGATGAATTAACAGGGCTGAATTCAAAATGAATTACTTCAGAACTCACAGGAAGTGCATTAGATATTAGGTGTTGCAAAAATTGAAGTGTTTTCTTTTTCTTACAAATGTATTAAGACACACTAAATGTCATCATAGCACAATTAAAATGTGTAAGTATGAGATAAACTGATGGTCTGTAGTTAGATATGCTGTAAAGGTATACAATCATGAATCAAATAATACATTTGTCGTCAACACTGATGAGTTAAGAAGATGCAATCCACAATGAGATCAACCTTCTTGAGACCGCCAAGGTTTACTATTATCATTATCAAATCTAATACTCCTGCTGACACCACTGACAATGATAAATGAACCCGGGAAGGGAACACAGTTCTAACAAAATGACCTGAACAGTGCCTATTTCCAAACCATTCTTAGAATAGACAAGGAACTGTGACATCAAAGACAGAACCTACAGAGCATCTAATCTGTACTGTGCTTAATCTTAGATTGGACAAAACAAATATCTTCAAATCAGAAACAAGTATGTTAGTAACGTACCGGTACGTAGGGCTGTACGGTAAAGAGAGCTATGAGTATTATGGAAAGGTAATCCCCATGGCCCATACGCACCAGACATACATGTGTATAGAAGTGTAACAGGGCATGGTTGGGGTCAGTGGGGGCAGCAGTGTGGAGTAGTGGTTAGGGCTCTGGACTCTTGACCGGAGGGTTGTGGGTTCAATCCCCAGTGGGGGACACTGCTGTTGTACCCTTGAGCAAGGTACTTTACCTAGATTGCTCCAGTAAAAACCCAACTGTATAAACGGGTAATTGTATGTAAAAATAATGTGATATCTGTATAATGTGAAATAATGTATAATGTGATATCTTGTAACAATTGTAAGTCGCCCTGGATAAGGGCGTCTGCTAAGAAATAAATAATAATAATAATAATGGTTGTACTAATCTGATACAATACAGCATTGGTTGAACCTGAGCAAGATCAGATCAAAATATGCATCTGTGTAAAACTACCTTTGGCATGGAAGAGTATCAAAACTATAGTATTGTGAAATTAAAATACTGGAAAGTACCAAGAAACTTAGCTGTTCCTGTAGTGCTGTTCCTTTAAATACTTAATACACCCTATAGAATTTCACTTAGTTCTATGCAAATTGGGGGGGGGGGGGCAGATTCATCTTTTTGATCAAATATCAAAATCAGAAATGATTAATGCTTTGCTACTGATAAAAACAGTGATGGAGATGAAGCTGGGATGATAAATAAATGTTTCTGCCCTATAAACCTGTAATCATTCATTTCCCATTCTTAATAACGTCAGTTTTCCATAAATATGCCCAAGCACATGTTAGTGCAGTGACAGATTGTATAAAAATAGCTATTTTATGGAAATGAGAGAAACATGGAGAAATGGAAAAGCAAAAGTGAAATTCAACTTCAATAAAACTGCATACCGATTTTTTTTCCCCAGTAGCTGGCTAAACAACTGTAATTTATCAAAAGTACATTACACTAGCAAGAACCTGTCAATACATTTATTTTTCTTGCAGTCTCGTTTGGAAAAATAAAATCCAATGGAAACTTCAGAGTAAGGGAGGATATGTAAAAAGTCAGATGAATGAATCCTGTTTTAAATACCATTATACACAGCTGTACCAATTAGTATATTCACATAATTATTGTTTTGAGATTCAGCTTTTATTAAGGGGCTCCCCTAAATCCCTTGTTTAGAAAGATACAGGGATTAATGTTTGTGACAGAGTAGCCGTCTGCTGTGTGGATGCGTGCATTCGTTGTTGAGTGACAGACAGGAGATCGAGACGGGGTTGAAGTTGATACACCCCGCAGGCGAACAGGATATATTTACATATAAAGTCAACACACTGAACAGCTCACCTGACACTATCAGCAATGGCAGCGCACAGAGCACATACAACACAGTGTACGAAAACCTTGGTAGGATCTACAATATCTGAACTAATCTTCCCAGTTCAATAATAAACTAACGTTGCAGAAGAGGTTGATCATGGCAGGTAAACGGTTTGGGGGGATATGTGACGGGCGGAAACGAGACAGATTACTGCACTGACTTTGAGTGAATGAGGAAAACTGTGTCACCTTTGGAGGAGTCCTTGGATATATACTGTAAGCATCAAAAATATGCGCAGCAAGGAAAAGGTGCTTTGCCTACATATTTTCTTAATTAGTATCATTTTCCCCTTTAAAATACATCCACTTTTCTTTATCCAGTTGCAACAACATGCTGATGAATGCCTCTAATCTTGTCAGCAAATCTCTTGTTGAAATTTAAACCAGCAACTTCTGAGAGAAAGACAGACACTGCTTCTCATGCACAACCACATTCAATGCAGAATATGTATTTTTAGATTTACATAGTGCTGAAATGTATTAGCAAGAATCAAATGTATTATTTTTAAATGAATGTTAGGAACTTAACATTGCTATAACTCTTTCTCTCAATCCTGACAAGCAAGGGATAAAGAACGATAAGTCACTGTCCTCACGGGACACATCAATTAGAAATCCAGGTAAATGAATTATAAAGGGTAGGACACAATCTGCTTCTATCTCCCTAGTACTATAGAGTTATTATGGCAATAATTGTACTTAATATTGAACAGTTTATACTTGTAATGATAACACCAAATATTTGTGGTTTGTTTTTCAAAATGTAAATGCTATGTTTTAATTTACTAACAAACCTTATTTGCATGGTATCCCTCTAGACTTACCCTTCCAGTCTCACATCTGGCAAACTTCTATTCAGGGCAATCATATCACTGGCCATGAGGTTGAACTGGTTGATTTTAAACAGCTCCTTCATTTTTTCCTGGTCATCTTTTGATATAATGACAGCTTTTCCCATCTCTCCGGGACCCTCCTGTGTTCTTGATATGACAGCTGTAAAATAGATTCAATAACACTTGAGTACATCGGTACACTTGAGATGAAATGTCACCAGTGAGACAATAAGGATAGCTCAAATGGTCAAAAACAGTGATAATAATGTTAGTGTCACTTTCTAAAAGAGCCATATTTTGAATGATGGAAGTTTGTTTATTTTGTCTATACGTACAAGTCGAACAGTTGCATTAAAAACACAATCCAATACTATAGTAACCTTTTGAAAGATAAATGACACAACTGTTGACCCCATTGCAAAAATGATGCACAGATAACAGAACTGTATAAGTGTAATATTCTTCTTTCCCTTGTTTAATATTTGTGAAGTGCTGCTGATTCTGGTCTGTAAGTTACTAGTGCATAGTCGGGTTTGGCTTTGTCTTTGCAGTAGTCTGTTCATGAACATTCAGCACTATCCTCCAAGCAAAAAAATCTGTGTATTTCACAACTCAATATGGAAAAGTGTGATTTAAATGGTTCCATTTAATCACATGTGTGTGCTACATGTTGCAGGTATTTCTAATGTTTTGTCCAGCCTCTGTAGATCATCCAACAAGCATTAGTTAGTCCACGTGATTGACATTTACCCCTTCTGATTAATGAGCTAAGCCACAGAAGCCATTCCTCTCTGCTGGCTGATTGCCCTGTCTGGCTAAAACAATTACATCATCATGTGGTGCTGTTTCAGCCCCTGAGAAAACCTGACTTCTTTCTTTTTTTATACTCTCTTGGTGCTTGTCTCCAAGGAAAACAAACCAATCATACTGAGGAGCCTCTGTATTTTTCAATACTTCCTAATTCTGCTAGTCAAAACATATGGATGTCTTTTAGTCATTATGCACTGGCACAAACCAGCATAATAATTGTGTTGATTAGCCCATTAAATATATATATATATATATATATATATATATATATATATATATATATATATATATATATATATATATTATTTTAATACAGGATATACAATATCGTACTGCTCTAATCTGAACAAGTATCTGTAAGTGCCTGCAGCTGTTTTACACCCCCTGGAGTAATACATGGAAACTGAGGATTCTCACTGCAACCAACTGCTTTTCCTTGAGGGTGTTACTTAGCTGTTATTGACCATTCTGTCAGGTTACTGTATTGTGCCTTGAAAAGAGTGTCAATGTCATTATTTGAGGGTTCTTATGAGAGCTGAAATGTCACCAATGGGGCAATAAGGATAGCTCATATGCTCAGAATCAGTGATAATAATGTTATTGTCGCTTTCTGTATCTGTAGTCTGTCTTATAATATTTTTATGTACACGCTTGACATTATTGTTGCTACTGTCAATGTATGATTATATTTTATTACCTGCAGGGTACACATTTCTGCAGGTTCTGATACAGGAATACTGACAGGAATACCTGGTGTGACAATAAGTATATCTGCCCCCAGACATTGAGTTTGTATTCGTCTTTTTTAACACTTTACAAATATGTTTTACCATGTGATTAGACTTCCACCAGCTACAGTGCCATGTATCATGTTTCGGGAGTTCAGCCATTAATTACTATAATAACTTTATATATATATACACAGTGCCTTGCAAAAGTATTCAGACCCCTGACCAGTTCTCTCATATTACTGAATTACAAATGGTACATTGAAATTTCGTTCCGTTTGATATTTTATTTTAAAACACTGAAACTCAAAATAAATAGGTGACATTGGTTTTATGTCGGGGAATATTTTTAAGAAAAATAAAAAACTGAAATATCTTGCTTGCATAAGTATTCAACCCCCACACATTAATATTTGGTAGAGCCACCTTTCGCTGCAATAACAGCTTTAAGTCTTTTGGGGTAAGTATGTACCAGCTTTGCACACAGTGTCGGAGTGATTTTGGCCCATTCTTCTTGGCAGATTTGCTCCAGGTTGTTCAGGTTGGTTGGACGACGCTTGTGGACCGCAATTTTCAAACAGTGCCACAGATTCTCAATGGGATTGAGATCAGGACTTTGACTGGGCCACTGTAGGACATTCACCTGTTTGTTCTTGAGCCAGTCCAATGTTGCTTTGGCCTTGTGCTTGGGATCATTGTCCTGCTGAAAGGTGAATTTCCTCCCAAGCTTCAGTTTTTTAGCGGACTGAAGTAGGTTCTCTTGCAGTATTTCCCTGTATTTTGCTCCATCCATTCTTCCTTCAATTTTAACAAGATGCCCAGTCCCTGCTGATGAGAAGCATCCCCACAGCATGATGCTGCCACCACCATACTTCACTGTAGGGATGGTGTGTCTTGAGGCATGGGCAGTGTTAGGTTTGCGCCACACATAGCGCTTTGAGTTTTGGCCAAAAAGCTCTATCTTGGTCTCATCTGACCACAAAACCTTTTCCCACATCGCAGCTGGGTCACTCTCATGCTTTCTGGCAAACTCCAGACGTGCTTTCAGATGGTACTTTTTGAGTAACGGCTTCCTTCTTGCCACCCTCCCATACAGGCCAGTGTTATGCAGAGCTCTTGTTATGGTTGACTGGTGCACCATTACTCCACTCCCAGCCACTGAACTCTGTAGCTCCTTCAAAGTGATTGTTGGCCTCTCTGTGGCTTCTCTCACAAGTCTCCTTCTTGTCTGAGCGCTGAGTTTTGAGGGACGGCCTTTTCTTGGCAGTGCCTGGATGGTGTGCTGCAGCTTCCACTTCCTGATTATTGATCCAACTGTGCTCACTGGGATATCCAAACACTTGGATATTATTTTGTACCCTTTCCCTAATCTATGCATTTGTATTACTTTATCTCTAACTTCTGCAGAATGCTCTTTGGTCTTCATTTTCCTTCAGATTCACAGCCTGACCAATGATCCTTCAACAGTGGGGTTTTTATCCAGAAAATGTGACAGCAACTTTAATGGTTCACAGGTGGAGGCCAATGGTAAAGTAATTGTGTCCTCGTTAGGGCAATTTCTTTCATCGGTGTAAACTGGGAGCTTCCACAGCGCAGGGGTTGAAAACTTATGCAAGCAAGATATTTCAGTTTTTTATTTTTCTTAAAAATATTTCCCAACATAAAACCAATGTCACCTTACGTATATACTGTGTGTGTAATATATATATATATATATATATATATTACATATAGATATATATATATAGATATATATATATATATATATATATATATATATATATATATATATATATATATATATAATTATGTACTATTACTCCTACAAAATTTGATAGCTAAAAAGGAATTTGGTAATGTAAAAGGACCTGTCCTCAAAATAATGTATCCACTGAAAATCTGCTGAGTCATAGGCGATTACCTACGGTATGAAGAGAGTATGTACTTTTCTCTAGAGACCACTGGTGTACAGTTGCAATCTGACAAAATCAATTACTGGGCTGTTTAGTTTTGGTACAATTCCCTACATACAAACAGGAGGTACATCATTAATCACCATGACAACCCAGGAGAGTGTGAAAACCAGAAAATTACTATGTCATCACTACCTGAGGGCAATACAAAACCCTCATCTGTTGCCAGCACAAGACTAGCTTGTGAAATACCTTCTACACAAACTCTTTATAACCTTTATTGTGCCAATTCTCCAGTCATAAAGGTATGAGCAAAACTGTTCATTGTCGCTATAAAATAACAATAACCTTAAACAGTTTTGTATCTAACATGCAACTTATTGTAGATAACTATTGGGACTTTGGTTACAGGCCAGTGTAAGACACAGAATGTAGCGTTGGGGTCATTGTGAATAAAGGCAATTAGAAGGAAGAAACTCAATTGATCTACTGGAATTTACATTAACCATATAGATTTGCAGAAAGCTACTCCACAGCCTACAATATAATATGAAAACAGTCTATACTGGCACTTCTTGCCATGACAGTGGTATGCAGTTTATACCATGAAAAAGTAGGTCACCCAGACTTGCATATAGAAAAACTAAAATAGCACAGCATACATAATCCATTTCATAATTTAGTGGGCATAAAGTTTAGCACAGTCTACATATATCCTTTCATAGTTTAGTCTGCTTTATATTTTGATCAATTTCTGTCTGATATTAATGTTTGCTGGAAAACCTGGTGTGCAGTCTGTGGAAAACCCACCTACCAGCTCTGACCGAACAGAATGATGAAATATTAAAGAAGGATTAATTATTGAAGAAGTCACAAAATCTTTTTTTCTCGATAATTTCTTCAAAATACAAGTGATACAAAAATCACATACATGCCAACAGTCCCTATATGGTCGGGACAGTCCCGATTTCCTTGCAAATGTCCCGCGTCCCGATGCATAGGAAGAGAGTCCCGATATTTACCCATAGAAAAAAAAATCATTTATTCTGCACAGTAGTTAGTGAAAACCACACGCTGTGCTCTTCGTGCAGCTGACACATCTGCTGATCACTAACTTATACAAAGGCAAGAACGCTTCCAAATGTTGGCAAGTATTAAATCACCTTGCATTTATTTATCTCCTCACCAGAAGTTGCGTGACAGTTTTAAAAATGGCAAATGAAAAAGAGCTCTGTGTGATATGTGAGATTAATATATATATATATATATATATATATATATATATATACAAAAAAGCCACACAAAGCCTCTATTTAAAAGTTTTAGACAGCAAAAAGCAAACAAACCAGATTATGCGTGCACACGCATAGTGATCTCTATGGAATGCCATCTGGGTCAAAAAGGCGTTGTGCTGGTTTAGTGCAAGTCAGAATCTCATGGGACAGAAAAAAGGCAAGTCATTCTGAAATGCCTCGCTTAAACTGTGCCCAACTTGATGGAAACGCTATTTGGCATCCTTTGTTTTGTAGTTAATTCACTGGGGTAATGTAAGGCCTACACAACATATTTACTCCTGGGATATTTTTCTACTTTAACGTGTAGATATTGTAACGTCTTGCTGTAAAATAAAGGCACCTGCCCATGCTGCATGCTGTCTCTGTCTGCGTTTTGAGCAGTATAATAGCTTTTATTTGCTAAATTACATGTAAATTATACAGTAATTTGGATTGTTTGGTGCAATTAACTAGTCTACTTTAAACAATTATTATTATTATTATTATTATTATTATTATTATTATTATTATTATTATTATTATTCCACAATTTAGTATCCTCACATAGCATTGTATATGCTTTATGAAGAATTTTACAGCAGGGATGAGCAGTTATCTTTAATGTCTACAACAGTAAAAAGCTTTGATATTTCTCTCAAGCATTGACGTCATAAAATTAGCCTCTTGGGACTAATTGCAGAAGCACAGCCTGTAAGAATAGCCTACCTATGCTTTTAGCTACAAAAGATTATATATCATTTAGAAACATATTTACCACCATTTCTGTACTAATATAATTCTCTTACCTAAAAGCTGGAACACTAATCCATGCTTAGTACTATTAATAATGAAAAGAATGAACAGTGGGGTAAAATACATATTCATTGTATTGATTCAAAAAGAGTAAGTAAGACATGTGGATTCCACCAATTCAGTTTTAATTTTTGAGCACATATTTATGCATTGCAAAACCATGCAATATAATAGGTACCAGTTCAAACTCGCCTGGTTTATTCTGCAAAACCGCTACTGTCAAGTTCACTAGCTACACAGTATTAACATTTTCATTTTCCTGACATGCTTTTCCCTTTCCAGAACTCTAAACCTGCCATGCCTTGTTATTTTGTTATTAAGTATTCTGAACATAAAAAAAAAAAATTGCACTGTAATGGTAAGGCAGCTATTTCACTTTTAGTGGGACGCCAGTATGCTTCTGCTATACCTTTCAACTTGTGCCCACTTTGATCTCCCATCTCCCTAGTTCCCCATAGCATCCATTAAACCTGACAATCCTTGTTCTAAACAAGACAGTACAATATCATTCTCCCTTAGAAAAACAAGCTATAAACCACTGACATTGCATTCCATCTTCATAAAGAGAGAGCAAAATCCGTAAACCCACATTAAGAGTTTTCCTATTTTCTTATTATTTAAATTAAAATGTAATAAACTGTTATTACCTGAGCCACATGCCCTCTGTGACATGCTCGGCATTGTAGACTGATGGCCCTCAAAAAGCAGAGGGAGGCTTTTAAGTGATGAAGAAATCATTCAACTCCACCCTCCAAAATGCCAAACAAATTTTCTACTTTGACTCTTAGTAATAATACATGTAATCCTCCTGCCCCTTTTTTTTTTTAAATGTACATTTAAAAAAATTCTGAAGTTTAAAATGAATTGTTAATAAATTAGCTTTTTTTACATGTTTTAAAATTCTGTTTTCCAATTTTATTCTCAAAATTTCTTCAATTGTTAAAAATAAACACTGCTACTGTAGTTCTACAATTGCTGTCTGTTATGTCACCATGTATTATAACAAATAATATACACCAAAACAGCACATATAAGCCTGTAATTCTATGTCTGGGTTTCTGGTGACATTCATAAATCAATTGAGCTAGCACTCTCATGTCACCAGAAACCCTCGACAGAATTACTGCCTTATTACGCACAGTTGGGTGTACATTATTATTAGTAGTAGTAGTAGCATTCCCTCTTAGTCTCTAGAGGAGCTGGGGACCTGGGATGGAGGGTGCTGTACAGAGAACTCACTTCACCGACTCGGACACTGCATGCCCTTCCTGTGGACAGTCCGAGTTGGTGGTTCACATTTATTTTCTGTGTGCCAGGCTGCAGCTGTTCAGTTTCATTTATAAAAACACAGTACAAGAAATGGTCCAAATATGTTTATTTTTCTTCAGATTTGCTTAGTCATTCCTTTCCTCCTTCAAGCTCTACTTTTTTTTTCATAGCTGCAAAAAAAATTATTTAATAAGTCATCACCAGGTATGCTTTTCACAAAATATTGAATAATACAACACTTCCCCATGTCTCAGACTATATCCTCTTTTCCACAATTCTTTCACAGCAAGTATATTTTAATTTTCTCACAGAAATGCAGCTCAACTAAAATGGCTGTATCATCGAACATAAAGCAATGCCATTGCTAAACTACATGTTACTTTTATGAATACACATGTGTCTGTATGACAAGTGAATGCTGAACAGCTGTTTTTAGAAAGAATCCAAGGACAAGAAGAATGCTGCTGGAATCGGTTTCGTTCATAATCTATTGCCACTTTTCTTATGCAAATTACTCCTCATTTTAGCATGTCAGAATCTGCCAGCTCTGGCTGTTGAGAACGAAAGAGCATGAAATCTATTTCTATATCACGTACAGTCTGAATTACATATGCTGCATTTTAAATGGAACTGAAGACACAATTTTTCAGTTTCAGTTCACAAATCATTTTTGAAAGTTAAACAATAGCCCAAACAGCTCTAAAAAAAATGTGGTTGTTATTCTCATTACAGCTGCTTCATATTTCCTTTCAAAATCAAAGTAGCTCCCCAACTCTCAATTATTTGTTGCATACTGTAATCGGGCGATCCATGTTTATTTCTAATGTTGTCATTGTTAAAATATGAATGTATATACCATAGTGGTTAATGAAGGTGGACAGTTGTAAAGAACTGTAATATATGAAACACATCACATATGCCATATACGTGTTAATCTGAATTCACAAATAATTATCAAACTGGGAGAAAGTTTGATAATCAAACTGGCAGAAGGCACAGGTGTCGTTGTCCATCAAATTAACAGTACAAAGGTCACTCTTGAAATCAGGACTTAAAGGATGTGTTGCAGTAAGAATACCTCCGTTAAGAAAGGGAAGCAAGATTAAAAGGCTAAAATATGCACAAGAACATAGAAATTGGACTATGGAACAATGGTCAAAGGTGCTTTGGACTGTTGATGGATGGACAACGACACCTGTGCCTTCTGCCAGTTCTGTTGCCGATTCAACGCTTGTCTTCTTTCTATTCCTTAAGGATATTATCTTCAAGTATTGCTCATCCTTGTTGGACAGCTTTTTGGGTCTTCCAGTCCTGGGTTTGTCAATTACAGATGATGTTTCTCTGTACTTTTTGATTATGCTTTGGATACCACACCTTGAAAATAAAGTGATGCGAGCTATTTTAGTTTTTTCTTCTTTATGCAAGTCAAGGTTGTTATAATAGTAGAAAACACTAGTGGAGGCTTTGAGTAAATTGTTGATGCTCATAATGCATCAGAGTAGAAAATGCAACATGTCTAATCAATCTTTCAATCAATCAATCTTTATTTTATATAGTGCCTTTCATAGTGGACCACCATCACAAAGCGCTTTACAAGATGCAGTAACAACAAGAAAATCCATAATACTTTAAATACAGAGAAATGCATAATACATGATACACAGTAAACAAACAATGCATAATACATTAAATACAGTGAAAATGCAGAATATATGATGTAGCAGCATAATACATGAAATAGTAGCAAACAGCACAGCAGCTAACGGCAGATATCAGGCTTAAAGGGCATGGAAAGCAAGCGAGAATAAGAGGTTCTTTAGAGTTGATTTAAAGCGAGAAACGGTGGGAGCATCACGCACCAAAGCTGGGAGATTTCCAAAGAGTCAGAGCCATAAGACTTTTGTGTAAAATCAGTAAATCTATATATTAACCGCTAAACGTGTAGATTTACCAGTTAGTTCATTCAAATTCCAAGGACTTCTGTCGTGCACAGCCTGCTTCAACTCATACCAAAGATTCTCAATCGGATTTAGATCAGGACTTTGACTAGGCCATTCCAGAACCTTGATTATTCTTCTTTATCCATTCTGAAGTAGATTTTGATGTGTGCTTTGGATCGTTGTCGTGTTGGAACGTCCAGTTGCGCTTCAAACCAAGGTTTGTAGCGGAGAGTTTCAGATGATTGGCCAACATCTTTTGGTATGCTATGGAATACATTTTACCAACGTATTGGAACTAAATTTCCTGTGCTATTAGAGGAAAAACAGCCCCATAGAAGGATATTACCAACTCCATGCTTTACATAAGGTATGGTGTTCTTTTCTTTGTATGCCTCACCAGACTTTCTCCTAATGTAACGGCTATCAGCATGACCAAATAGCTCGATTTTTGCTTCATCACTCCACAAAATCTTTGACCAGAAACTCATATCCATCATTCAAATGCCATTTTGAAAACTTTAAGTGATTGTCCTTGTGACGTTTTCCTAAGAAAGGCTTTTTCCTTTGCCTGCGACTATTGAAACCTTCACCATGCGATACTCGACCTATAGTTGAAATGGAAACCCCAGTCCCACTTGCAGCTAATTCACTTTGAATAATTAAGGCTCCAGCCACAGATATAAAAGACTCACTCCAAGCTCATTATTCGGAATGGTGTTCGAGAGTGGAGAACGAGTTAGAAGGTAAAATGATTGAATAGAGATAACAATTGCTACACATGCTGGCTTTGCACCAGCACGATACTACTTGTTATGGTTATTGTTATGGTTAAAACACAGGAACTGGGGTGCAGAAAAATGGCAGCAGGTGCTCTGGACTGATGAGTCCAAATTTGAAATATTTGGCTGTAGCAGAAGGCAGTTTGTTCGCCGAAGGGCTGGAGAGCGGTACACGAATGAGTGTCTGCAGGCAACAGTGAAGCATGGTGGAGGTTCCTTGCAAGTTTGGGGCTGCATTTCTGCAAATGGAGTTGGGGATTTGGTCAGAATTAATGGTCTCCTCAATGCTGAGAAGTACAGGCAGATACTTATCCATCATGCAATACCATCAGGGAGGCATCTGATTGGCCCCAAATTTATTCTGCAGCATGACAACGACCCCAAACATACAGCGAAAGTCATTAAGAACTATCTTCAGCGTAAAGAAGAACAAGGAGTCCTGGAAGTGATGGTATGGCCCCCACAGAGCCCTGATCTCAACATCATCGAGTTTGTCTGGGATTACATGAAGAGAGAGAAGCAACTGAGGCTGCCTAAATCCACAGAAGAACTGTGGTTAGTTCTCCAAGATGTTTGGGCCAGCCTACCTGCCGAGTTTCTTCAAAAACTGTGTGCAAGTGTACCTAGAAGAATTGATGCTGTTTTGAAGGCAAAGGGTGGTCACACCAAATATTGATTTGATGTAGATTTTTCTTCTGTTCACTCACTTTGCATTTTGTTAATTGATAAATATAAACTATTAACATGTCTATTTTTGAAAGCATTCTTACTTTACAGCATTTTTTCACACCTGCCTAAAACTTTTGCACAGTACTGTATATATATATATACACATTGCTTTTAATTCCTGTATCCTTCAGGTCACAGAATGAAAGACTTAATGAATAAATGACAGACTGCCAAATGCCTAATCCCATGCTTTTCTGGCTAGAATTAGTACTTAGACCTCACTTGACATAATCTAATTCGCAAAAGCTTACAAACACATTTAGATTCTGAATATAGTACTACAGCAGTAACCAGACATACATCATAGCCCTTAGTTCAACTGAAATGACAGGACATTCACATAACAAAATAATGCACAAGTACCAAGAATAGCATTTGCAAAACAACATCTCTCATTTTTTCACTCGAGACTTCTATCCTTTCATAACCTTGCAAATCAGCTTAACTGCCACATGGCACTGGACTCAGTAAAGAAGACAAGTAATGCTAAGAAGACAGAAAGAAAAAACAGGCCTTAAATGATAAAGTCAGCAACTAAGATTTTACAGTACTTGCAAAAACAACAACAAAAGTGTCATCATTTGCAGGATTTGCAGACTTTGAGTAATCACATTTAAGATATTTGTTAAACATGCAGGGGTGTTTTTATTTATTTAAGTAGTATCTCATAACCTCATCAGTGAACACAAACTAGGGAAAAGCAATCCAAAGTAAGGTGTTCATCCATTTAAACATCAGACACTTGCAAAATATATGGCTTTGTGAGAAAGGTGATGTGCAATGTTATATTTGAAGCAATTGCACTTTACAACAGCCACTTGCTGTACTCAACTATCCAGAAGTGAACTACAATATGCATCATTTTAGAATCCATTATACATTGAAACCCCTTAAGCAACATAAAAGGAAGCGTTTGTCCTAGAATACAAAATGAAATAGCTTAAAGGGATGGTATGCCTGTTTCGTGGACTGTGCACTCCTTATATGTTTCATCACATCAATGAGCTGTAAAGTGCACAGCTGTGGGCCAAGAAACTGAATAAGGGCCTGAAATTGAAGTGGGAAATACTTACCTCTCAAAGCAGGCAGCAGTGATCTGTCGTTCTTGTCGTCACACTTGTTACACTCACTGAAGTACAGGAGTAAAAAAACATCTACAAGCACCCAAACCAAAGATGTGGCCAGGACCACTTTGCAGTAGACAAATCTTCTCATGTCTTTAGTTGATGTATACGCTTGCTATGGAATCAATCCACATCAGCAACCTCCTTTTCTGGGATGGAGAAACCGTACCGTGATGACAGAAGGCAACACAGGAGCCACAGAGCATGGATGTTGGACAAGCTTCATCAGTCTGAAAATGAAAAAACAATTATAGAAACAAAGAACTAATATAATTCAACTAATAAATCAACCCCCTCTCCACTATAATCAGCAACCACAAAAATCACTAGAGAATGTGACCTTCTACAGTACAATCCTTCTTAATTATAAGATGTACCATGCATTGCAGAATAAGTGTTTTAGTTGTAAAACAAGAAGACACTTGGTACATACCCTACAGTAATAAGAAATGACACTGCCAGTTGCACACTATAGAGAAATCATATTTTAACATTTCTGGTCAGTTGTGCTATGATGCAGCCTTATAGCACACCGTGATCTAAATAATAATAATAATGATACTTTTAAAATATAATCTGGAATTGTTCTTTCAAGAATCTGTTCATTTAAAAAAATGCCTTGATTACTTGAAATTTCTAAATTGAGAAGAAACCAGCTACAGTGCTACAGTAACTCCATGAACAGCATCAGAAAATAAGTTTTAAATGTTTTTAAATATATGTTATAAATTATTGCTATTATTATTATTATTATAATTATTATTACAAAAAGATCTGAAATATTAATCAAATTAAGCAAACATTCTTGTGGTTTATATATTATAAGAAATGCTTGATGGAATTACAGCCTTGTTATGTGCTGTTGGGTGTACATTCCTTATTTCTTATATTATACACAAATTAAATGACAACCACATTTTCACTGCGTAACAGCAATAGAATGCATACGCTTTTAAAACCTGGGAAACCTGGCACACACATAGTTGCCCCCTACTGTAAAAACTGAGCCCTTTAAACTATAACCACCAGGTACAATACAATGTGTGTTGTCTCCAATATTATAGCATTGACACCCTCTGGGTTTTTCATAAGGAGCTCTGACAACCTTGCTTCCTTATCTTCCCCTTGCAGTGCACTGCCTGGATAGCATACAGCCACAAGACCCCTCCAGAGGTATACACCTATCAGAGAAGATGTCACGCTTGATCTAGGTTACCCCTTATCACATTTTAAAGTGCTAATGCGAATCAAAGAAGCTGTTCTCAGAAGGATCAGGTTGCTTAAAGTTGCCCTGTGATTCCATAAGAACCCCCTGCTACAAAACAGATAGCTGGAAGGCCCTGGATTGCTATGAATGGTGCCCTCCAAGCTCCAGAAAGCAAATACACAAGGACAATAACACCTTAACACTTATCCACTTGGAAGATGACTATTTGTATTCAAAACATTAGTTGTTAGTTTGTACTGGTTAATGCAAATCAATCTCCTCAACAATATTCTTTGTTGGAATGGTATCTATTTGCCACACTTTAAAAGCATTTCTGTGGTTTGCTATTTAACTAATGATGGCTTCTTGTATATTTCTGCATTCATGTCCGTAATCCACCATGAGAATGTAAGACAACATACTTTGTTTCACTGTTGTATTAAATATATATACTTGTACTTTATGAGAGTACTACTGGTATTTATCTTGAGCACTGGAGTCCTTCTTTTTATTAATTTGATTACTATCCTGAGGAGACAACCATTCTTAAATTGCTACTTATGTTCTTACAGTTGAGCTACATTTTTTCTAAGATTTATTTATTATATTTTTTTTATGCCAAGCTCACAAAACCAAACAAAAACTCTTTTCACGCTACCTAAATAGAGCACAATCAACACATGTTAAAAACACAAATTAAGTGAATGACAATCACATGTTTTCAACGCTGGTTGATCATGCATTATTTAAGTCGTGTTAGTAGGGTTTGTGATGTTGTCAGTTCCAAAAGGGCTTGTTGTGCCTGCCTAGTGCAGTTTTCAGGGGCTCCGTACACAAAAACACGTACAGAGTTTGGTTTTCAGGAACAAAAGAAAGTCAGACTTTTTTTCAAAAACCTACAAACAAAAGACTGGCTTGAGGGCCATAAAATATAAACTATAACTGGTTCCAAATAAATGTACCACACTGGCTTTCACTCTCCTCCTACACACTCTCCAACCAACCACTCAGTCTCCTTTTATACCATGACTGACAATTAATTATTGAATCACCACCTGGCCACACTTTTCTCCCAGTCACTTACACAATCAAACAATTAAACAAACAACCAAATCACTCCTACATTTACACAATCACACAATGCCATCACCATGTAAGCCTCCAAACTCACACACACACACGTGCACCCCCATGTGCAGAGCCTATGCTCTGTCACAGGTTGCAATAGCTTGTCTTGTCATACTACTGTACCTAAATAATACATGATTGTCAGATATCGAGAACAGTAAGTAAGTAAGTAATCACCGACGGAACACACTGAAATAATGTAAAACATTACTGTAAGACAGTAAATGATTAGAGACAATAATGAACAACCTTTAAGACTGCAGCTGTAAATTCCATTCTAATTCTCAAATCAAATTCCTCTGCCTTTTCATTCCATCTGGTTCATGCTCTGCAACAGATTTGCAAAAAGGTTTTAGTGCTATAAACCTAGCTGCAGGCATTGCAAACAAACAGCCTACCCTTAAAAAGACAGCTTTATTAGCTGGAGAGGTGAAGTTTCTTGTCTGTTAAGCAGTGCAATCAGGATTTCAGATAAATGGTTGTATGGCAGTAAAAGCTTACAAAAGAATTGGGCAGAATTAGAATGTAATTTTGTTCAATGCTACTTTGGTCATCGTATGCAACAGGTGCATCTGACCCTATTTCTGTCTTGTGATTAATCCTGGGAATTAAAACCACTAAATAAATACCAGTATGTCATTATGTCAATGTGACAAATATTGTGGTTTGTGAAAAACGTATATTTTTTGCAACCCTCGGGAGGCAGAAAGAATATACCATGCACACTTTAAATAAGGATTACTCATGTTTCCCCGAGTCGGACAAGGACAATTAACAGTTAATCATATATATGTAACGCTATCCTGCAATCTTCAAAGAGTTATACAATATGTTCAATTTAAACACACTGGGGTGTATTTTCACCCCTTACTGTGGACAGGGTAATTGTGCTAGAGGTGTCAATCCCCACTATAACTCATCCTAAACAGGTTTGTCAATTTGTTTTGTCAGTAACTCATTGATCTACTTCAGAATTTCTCCTAAATGAATGGTATCAAAACTGAAAATCTGGAGGAAAAAAAAAAAAGTTTTAAAATGTTTCCTATTTATTACATATACCCAAACTTCTGCAATTTTAACTTTTGTCCACCCAATTGCTACAATACTTTACGCTGGTTTCTATCTGCAACCATGCTGACTTTTTTCAGAGGATAACCATAGACCAGGGTGGCCAAAGTTGGTACTTCCAGTCCTGGTCTTAGTTCCAACCCTGGTTTAAATTGAACCAATTAAACCCCCATCCAAACCCTAAAGTAGTTCATTTAATTTACCTGTTAAACCCAGACTGGAATAGCCCTCCAGCACTGTGATTGGACACCCATGCCATTGACCAGGGGTCTCCAACCCTGGTCCTAGAGAGCTACAGGGTCTCCTGGTTTTCTTTCAACCAAGCTCTCAGTTACTTAATTGCACCAATTATTGGTTTAATTAGTCAAGAATAACAGGGTTTCCAGACTACACACCTCTCATATATTGGAACCAGGTCTTAATAACATGAAAAAGTAGGTCATCAAATTATTTTTAACAATATATGGATTAGGGATGGGCATATAGATTATAATGAAACAATAAAGTATCTGCATTGGGACAACTATAAAATATGAATACATGTTCACATTAAGTAACTAACATATGATATTATATACGGTACATAGCTCCTGGTCCTGGTGTATACGTTCTGCTACATGAAGTCCCCCTTGACAGAACACTTACTGTACGAGATTCTGACACCGAAAATAAATACTTTACTCCAAACAATGGCTTTTTATATTTCATCAATTAATTTGAAAATGGGTCCATAATCTGTCTCTCTAAGCACAGCAGTTCGTAGTCTACAAATCAAATGAAACCTGTCTGGCCAGCAGAGAGAATCTACAATCGAGAGTAGGCGACACACGAATACATTATACTGCTACATTTTATGTGACGATAATGATACTTTTTTTTTTTTTTAATGCCAGACCAATCATCGTTTATGAAAACATCAATGATAAAATGTAATTAAAAATGAGTGAAAGCATATTGTATTCAAAGACACTCAACCGGAGTGCAAATGCAGCAAACCAGTGAAAATTACCTTTTTGGATTCGCTAAAATCATAAGTTATTTGCTGTAACTTAATATTTTCCTTTGTCATGCTCATATGCATTGCACTCCATAAGTCTACTAAACCAATAGCCACGTTAACTTTGTCATCTTAATATGTAACATGACACTCAAACATCAAGATCTAAAATCAAACATCTTACCTTCCTCAGATGCCACACAGTTGCACTCACAGAAATACTGGGGTAACCTGTTTAAAGGCACAGTGTGCCTGCTTTTAATGGCAAAGATAATTGAGTTGTATATATTATAGCCTTACTTTATACAGTAATATAGAGTATGTAATACTTACTGGAAAAGATTAAATGGTGCAGTACACAGTCTTGGCAACAAACAACGTGTTGCATATCTTTACACATTATTCACCAGCAAAACCAAGGTGCAATACAAAAAAAAAAGTATTAAATGCAAAATCAATTAAAAAAACAGATTAAAGGATTTTGTGTTTGTATTTAGATGTTAAAAGCGGAGAGACCGTCATGGTCTCTTTCGGAAACAAAAATGACGTTCCTCTAAGAAAGCTTGACAGTTCTTGCAAGACACAGCCTTAAACTCTGCGTCTTTTCCGCCATCCCTTCGTATCTACCACTGACAGCACGATTATCAAAACACGCACATTATTTCTTTAAGAATTCAATGCACAGGGGAAATAAGTATACTGTAATCTGGACGACTTCTATAGACTTCGCTTGACCAAAGCCAAAAGATAACGGAAAAAAGCAAAGCTACGCTCTGGCACAGACAACCCTGAAAATGCAAGGCTAAAAGAAAAGACTGCCTTCACTATGGTATAATTGGCTGCAGTAAATGTCAATCATTAACTACCTGCTTTTGTTGAATTGCAAAGCACTCTGGTAATTGAAGTTTATAAGGTAACAATATGTTTACTTGCACATGGGACATTTTATTTATTTATTTTTTAAATTTTGCTTTATAAAATCACTAATGCTTTACAAATCACTGAATTGAAATATCAGGCGTAGGGTACCCCAGTACAAGTGCAGAAGCAAAATCTTGCTGCATGCTATTAAATGCAGCTCACACAAATTTTAATACCCCGTATTGTTAAGAACGCAACTGCTTGGGATCTGAATACACAAACTGGTCTAAAAATATCCAGCGCATGTGTACAGCAACTACATCCTATTAAGACACCAAAAAATTAATTGTGTAATTTTACTGTAAATACATGTCTTTTTTTTTCTTTTTTTTTTTTTTCCTAACTGTTATTAGCATACACCTTAACAATGTTAATAAAGACATGGTTAAACAAAATGAATACTGTTAGTTTACAAATGAGTTTACTGCAAAAAAGGATTGTGGCGTTTTCTGAAATCATTTCAATTGAATATGAACCTTATTAAAAATATATCCCAACTGCTCCATGGATTCTAGTGCTGTAGCCCCGTGCTGTAATAGAGTGTTCACTTTAAAAGTCTTGAAGTCTGAAACTGTTAGGTATAAGATTCTGCAATTATGGACCATAAGCCTCAGAGTTAAGAACCCCCACCCCTGATGATAATACACCATTCACCCTGCTACAATACTTACTTATCTTTTAGCGTAGCCAGCTGAGCTTTAAAGTAGAGGCAGTGATAGAAGGTCATCTAAATAATATTAATTTATTACAGGTAGGATGGAAACCTTGGAATAGAACTGTAGAATGCTGGAATTTATTCATAATAAAACAAAATGGTATTGTTTTTTTTGGTTTTTTTTTTTTTTTTTTTTTTTATATATAAATTAATGAACCAGTAGATTGCACTAATATGCAGGTACAAATAATTCTTGTTTATTTATTTATTGATTTATTTTGATATATTTGTATTTGTTGGTTTTTTTTACATGTCTTGACAGAATTACATAGTTTATATAATATATAGTATTGACACCCATGAATAATTGCTAAGGTTATCAACCATACACACTTTCCTAATGTAGCAGCTTAATATTACAATTTTGTGCATGTGCTGTAAATATTGAACATTAAGGATTTATGCAATGTTGTCTTTTTTATTATTAAGATAATTACAAAATGGAATTCTAGCAAACCTTGAAATATGGCAAGCATGTTAAGACTGACAGCAGAGAAGACATTTTCATGGAGCTTGAAGAAGATCTGCCAGATAGTGGCTTGAGTAGGATGCTAAAGATAGCTACAAGAAGATCAGAAATGCCCAATGCTGTACATCAAACTCAGGAGTACACACACTGTGACGGTCAGTCTTCAGTAAGGTGCCAGCAACAGTGATTGTTATTTTAGAGCAATATACAGTGCCTTGCAAAAGTATTCAGACCCCTGACCAATTCTCGCATATTACTGAATTACAAATGGTACATTGAAATTTCGTTCTGTTTGATATTTTATTTTAAAACACTGAAACTCAAAATCAATTATTGTAAGGTGACATTGGTTTTATGTTGGGAAATATTTTTAAGAAAAATGAAAAACTGAAATATCTTGCTTGCATAAGTTTTCAACCCCTGCGCTGTGGAAGCTCCCAGTTTACACCGATGAAAGAAATTGCCCTAACAAGGATACAATCACCTTACCATTGGCCTCCACCTGTGAACCATTAAAGTTGCTGTCACATTTTCTGGATAACAACCCCACTGTTGAAGGATCATTGGTCAGGCTGTGAATCTGAAGGAAAATGAAGACCAAAGAGCATTCTACAGAAGTTAGAGATAAAGTAATACAAATGCATAGATTAGGGAAAGGGTACAAAATAATATCCAAGTGGTTGGATATCCCAGTGAGCACAGTTGGATCAATAATCAGGAAGTGGAAGTTGCATCACACCACCCAGGCACTGCCAAGAAAAGGCCGTCCCTCAAAACTCAGTGCTCAAACAAGAAGGAGACTTGTGAGAGAAGCCACAGAGAGGCCAACAATCACTTTGAAGGAGCTACAGAGTTCAGTGGCTGGGAGTGGAGTAATGGTGCACCAGTCAACCATATCAAGAGCTCTGCATAACACTGGCCTGTATGGGAGGGTGGCAAGAAAGAAGCCGTTACTCAAATAGTACCGTCTGAAAGCACATCTGGAGTTTGCTAGAAAGCATGAGAGTGACCCAGCTGCGATGTGGGAAAAGGTTTTGTGGTCAGATGAGACCAAGATAGAGCTTTTTGGCCAAAACTGAAAGCGCTATGTGTGACGCAAACCTAACACTGCCCATGCCACAAAACACACCATCCCTACAGTGAAGTATGGTGGAAGAATGGATGGAGCAAAATACAGGGAAATACTGCAAGAGAACCTGCTTCAGTCCGCTAAAAAACTGAAGCTTGGGAGGAAATTCACCTTTCAGCAGGACAATGATCCCAAGCACAAGGCCAAAGCAACATTGGATTGGCTCAAGAACAAAAAGGTGAATGTCCTACAGTGGCCCAGTCAAAGTCCTGATCTCAATCCCATTGGGCAGCAGTGTGGATTAGTGGTTAGGGCTCTGGACTCTTGACCGGAGGGTCGTGGGTTCAATCCCTGGTAGGGGACACTGCTGCTGTACCCTTGAGCAAGGTACTTTACCTAGATTGCTCCAGTAAAAACCCAACTGTATAAATGGGTAATTGTATGTAAAAAATAAATTGTAAGTCGTCCTGGATAAGGGCGTCTGCTAAGAAATAAATAATAATAATATTTGAAAATTGCGGTCCACAAGCGTTGTCCAACCAACCTGAACAACCTGGAGCAAATCTGCCAAGAAGAATGGGCCAAAATCACTGTGTGCAAAGCTGGTACATACTTACCCCAAAAGACTTAAAGCTGTTATTGCAGCGAAAGGTGGCTCTACCAAATATTAATGTGTGGGGGTTGAATACTTATGCAAGCAAGATATTTCAGTTTTTTATTTTTCTTAAAAATATTTCCCAACATAAAACCTATGTCACCTTACAATAATTGATTTTGAGTTTCAGTGTTTTAAAATAAAATATCAAACAGAACGAAATTTCAATGTACAATTTGTAATTCAGTAATATGAGAGAATTGGTCAGGGGTCTGAATACTTTTGCAAGGCACTGTATCAAACACACTGGTGCACATCAATTGAAACAGATGTTTTATTTAGTTTAAAGAAATATGAATTAAAAAGATAAAAGCAAAAAAAAGAAATAAGAAATAAGAAGCAATATAATTATGACTTACAGAGAATCGGTTATGATGAAAAGCATTGCAACAGCAAGCATGTGGTTTGTTGGAACCATACATATCATGAAATAAGTTGATTTCTGGGTTGCAGCTCATTCAAATTTCAACATACAACAGGGCCAGTGGGGTTAGGGGGAATGCAGTGCTGAAAAGGCAGACAGAGATTTGGAGAAACGAACCAGGAAAACATATTTTTTAAAATATATTTATTGCATTTTAAAATGGAAAGGAAGGTGAAGAACAGAACTAGATCTTTCATCTGACAGTTCTCACATGGAAATCAGATCCTGGAGACACTGAATTCTTTATGTGATTTTATGTCAATGGGGACAGAAACCAAAAAGGTGACAGAATTTTTTTTTTAAACTACATTAACACGGTTGTGAATGTGCAATCTGTGGATCATCTGTGCTGTAATTTGAAACCGCAAAGACGTGTTCTGAATAATGTTTTCTGGTACCATATTCTGAAAGCACACAGTCTGATCACTTTGCATTGATATATTTATTAATTGTATTTCTATATGTATCTTTCACCACAGTATCATTTACATGCCTTCATTTAACGGAAACAAAAATAAAATAATTATGTATATTATTTACTTTTAAATGTTTTATGTGTAGTGGATCACTTGTGTTAGCAAATGTAATTTAGTTAAAAAAATGACGTTTAATAAAGACTGTAACATATCTTCTCATATACCTTATTACATCATAGTTTACTGTACTTAACTGTTTACTAGATAAGTAACAACTACAGAGAGGGATAAACAAGAAAACTCGAATGCAAACCACCAACTTGCACAGTATAACATTGTCCACGTGGTGTCAGTGTAGCACCTTGTTTAGGGTCCTGGCAACAGTCTGTAAAAGATGCATTTTCTGTAAATATTTTCTCATCCAAGACAGTTTGTATTTAGAAGAATACAGTTTCTGTAACACAAACTGTGTATTGTCCCAATCAACATCTTTTTTTTTTTTTTTTTTTTGCAGTGCGCGTTATATTCTTTTGAACATTTATTTATTTAGTTATGTATTTATTTGTATTTATTTTTAACACTTTTACTGGTAAAAATAAATGAATAAATAAAAGATGCATTCGGTTCGGTTATATGATACAGTTCTATAAGTTACTAGTCTTATATAATAATCAACAGAAGGTTCTACCAATATGTTTAAAGAACGCCCATATAAACCCTCTTTCATAAGAATGGACATGTACTCAAATGAATGAAACAAGAAACAGCTAAGCCAAGCCAACCACATTATATATATATATATATATATATATATATATATATATATATATATATATATATATATATATATATATATCAGTTTGAGTTGAACAGTGCTTTTAAAAAATAAAATAAAATAAAATAAAATAAAAAGGGATGTATTGCGTACCCCTGTTCATGGTATTGGAACGTCATAACTGCAATAGTTAGTTTAGCACCAGGGAGCTTCCCATTGTGGTGAGATAAAAAAAAAAAAAAAAAAAACCTTTCAAACCATAGTTATTGACACGTCAGTAACCTTGGTTAACTGATGTCTGACCTCAAGAGCTTGCTTTGAAAGGCGAGTTTTGCATTTGTTGTGCACGCTCTTTCCATTAACACAGTTTCGAAAACGAATGTCGTCTCCTCTTTCTGGAAATGGTTTCATCCAGACAGGTATAATAACCACGGGCTTCCACGCAGACCCTGCAATATTACTCGTCGCTCGGCTGTTAGGGATAGGATGTTACAATCAAAACAGGACACAGCAAACCCGATGACATCCACAACTTTGTCCTATATCTTCAGCTTTGATATATGCCAGTTATACATTACTTACTCAGACAGTCCAACATTGGCGGTTGAAGAAAGTTGATTTTACGAAACGTTCTGATCCAAACTCATGACTGCTTGTTCTTCCGTCAGCGCAACACTTAAAGTAAGTGGAGATGAATTCTACATTTGTGAACCAGACAGATCCTGGGCTTTATTCGAACACAAATGACACTCTGGAAGGTATTCTCAAATGCTGTAACTTCACGTCAGTTGTGACAGATGATGGTTTTGTGGTTAATACAACTCCAGATGAAAGGAGTCTGTACATCATGAGAGTTGTCCAGATTGCAGTCATGTGTGTTCTCTCACTTACTGTCGTCTTTGGCATCTTCTTTTTGGGCTGCAACCTACTAATTAAGTCGGAAGGGATGATCAACTTTTTAGTGAAGGACAGAAGATTTTCTAAAGAAGTGGAAGCAGTCGACGTTGGTCCTTACTAGAAAACTGATTTGAGGAGAATTTTGGACGAAAGCAAATGTCATTTGCTGCCTTTCCCATGACTTAATCCGCAAGATCATCCTGATGATTGTAGAGAAGCCACAAACTTGGACAAAGCCAGATCTGTTTTAGATATCGCCGAGAGTCACATGATAATGCGAATTCTGAAGTGCTGTTCAGAACTTTGAATGTTAGAAATCAATTTGAAGCCGGGAGATGGGTTCTATGGTATTCTGTATAGGACTTCGTTAGCTCTCCTTTCTTTCCTGAAAGGTTCAACTGTTTTCCTTTGGCCAAAGCAGATTGTAAAGAATGTAGATTTAAAAAAAAAGAAAAACGCAAAGGACACAAACTTGAGTAGGAAATTGCAAGGAAGAACTAATTTATTTATTTATTTTTCTTATTAAATTAATCATAATTGTGTATTTTATTTATTAAACGAAGAGATGTAAGAGATTGCGTCATTTGACTACAATGTTTGCTTTCTCCTTTTTCAGAAAAAAAGATGAATGTTTCCATTGCATTTTTATAAAATGTTCAATTTTAATATTTCACTATTTTGTGGTGGCACAGCACCATGTATTTTTCTGAGCTTTCGTCACTTTGTTTATTCTTGCACGAACTATTGTATTGTGAATAAAAACGTTTATGTTACTGGTCTATTTTAATAAAATGCCTCCCGAGATTATATTCAGAAATGTCTTTTTTGGTTGCTGTTTTTTTTAGTACAGTAAGTGTTTTACGGCACCTTAGTACATACAATATTAGTAAACAAAATCATTTGAAGAATTAGTATTTAAAATATAAAATCATCATGTTAGCATTTGCTTTAATAAAACAGAAACATATTGTATACTTATGCATAAGCGTTAAAATTCAAGTAAACCTTACAACAACAACAAAAAATACACATGTACTAGAAAGTGTAATAAATAATAATAGTAGTAATAATAATAATAATAATAATAATAATAATAATAATAGTAATAATAATAATAATAATTCATAGAATTCATAGAAATAAACATGCTTTGTTTTAAAGAAAATTATCAGTTGGATGGTATTTGCAATACAAGACAAAGAGTTGTGTTTTTATTAAAGAAACAAAAATAGTTGTTTAGCCTGTTTAAAATGAAACATAAAACTTTGAAATGACCATTCCATTATTGTTTTAGCACTGTACTTTAGGTCACTATAGGTTGAAGTCAGGCTCTTGTTATGTAAGCAACTTCATTCTAAAGTCTACCCTAATGTGTCTATTCTGTTATTCAGTAGTTGTTTTGATAATATCTAACATTATATTGATTGGTTTCCACATGGACAGCTCTTGTGTGTGTGTGTGTGTGTGTGTGTGTGTGTGCAAATAAGGTCTGAAGTAAGTACACTATAATTATAAGATGACTTCAAGGACAAATCCAGTTCCAAGTTCCATTATGTATGAAAAGTACAGTACAGTCAAGTGAACCATATTTATTTTTTGTTCAATACATAGGAATCAGGGCATAAAATAGCTAAATGCATAAGATAAGAATATTTTTCTATCAACTAAGACACCTGAAATACATTATAGATTACTAGTGTTTGGGGTGAAGGTCATTTCTACCATAATTTGCCAGAGGCTTTTGATTCAAGAGAGATTCATTTTGTTATTTTGAATAATTGAATGTATAATTCTATTATTACATTTGATTTTACAGAATACCCCGAGTAACTGGTATGCTGATATAAACAATGTTTGCTCCCATTCTCTGAAAACCGGTGGAATAGAATCTACCTTTGTTTCAAATAAGTCAAGTAATATAAACAATATATGAAATGCTTTTGACAAAACTATTATCCTTTTCTGTGTTTAAAGTCTCTTTGTTTGGATTGTGCAGCTCCCCAAGCAGATTTTAAAGAGCAAAATACTTGGAAGACTATTTAGTTTATTGAATCCAGCAGCGGCAGGCACGATGGCATGTGTTACCAAGGATCTCAAAACTTGCACTTTACATCTCAGTCGTTCTGCTGATGAACATTCTAGTGTTTCAAGTTGTCATGTTTTGCGTTTTTTTTTTAAACAGGTAAAATTGAATTCAGATTTGTGTCCATTGCTGTTGCTGACATCCTTGTCTCATGTTTGCAGTGTAGTGAGCATTATTTTGTGACTGTAGGTGGGCACAGATAATAGCTTGTTGCATTGTGATTCATTTCAGCAGGTGTTAATTAGACTGGTCCACCTGATCCCAATAATATTATTAACAACACAGCATTGTGTTAACAAATACATTCTTCAAAAATATGTGGCCAGTTAGCATTGAAACAGTTTAAATAAATGAGCAATTATCATCCATTCAAAGCAATGGCAGGAGACTGCAAATCATAACATGTATTACGCATTTATAAAAAAAACTGTTCTCCATTATAAATGGTTGCGGCAGAGCTGGCTGCAGGGGTGACGTCACGCCAGGGAAATGAAATAATAACACTGAACGTACGGGGCTAAACTGAGACGCAAGGGCGCTCAGCTTTTTATTAATTAAACAGTTCAACAAAATACACAAAGAAAAGGGCACTCTGGCCAAAGTAAAACAAACACAAACTATAAATACACTTTTAGTAAAACAAGTACCTGGGTTCACTTTCTGGTAGCATTCGCTCTTGCTCTTAACTCCTCTTAATTCTCAACTGCTCTGAGCCTAGAGTGGGTCTTTTACACTGTGGCTGGAGTCTTAATTACCTATTAAACAAATACCTTATTAAGGCTCCAACCACATTCCCATGGGCTTTATCACCAGCTACACTTTATGAGACCGGCTTTTTGCCAGTCTCAAATAGTAAATAACAATGACGGACGGCTTTCATCCATCTGCACAAAACACAATATATATATAATACTACTAATAATACAATACAAATAATATAGGCTTTTCGCCGTCATATTTACATAAATTATATAACACAAATAAAGCATAATAATAGCACACAATATATACATAGGGGTGGGGCTCCCTGTTACATTCCCCCCCCCCCCCCCCCCCCCTTGTGTGCAGCACACATGGCCTCAAAGGCCACTTCCCCCCCTATATATACAAGGGGTGGGCATCCCGTCACAATGGTTTATGCGTAAATAGAACATTTCAATGATACAGATATAGATATAGAGCATATCTAATGCATACAACCTATAATGGATTACAATGTCAATAACATATATTAGGTAACGCAGGGCATTTTCTAAAGTTAGCTTCAAAGTTCATCTTATACAGCACACTTGAAGATCCATGTTTAAAAAAACAATAACACAACATAAACAAAATATAAAATGGGCAATATTTCATACCAAAGAACACCAAACACAACTGCAGCTTATACAAGTATAAAGGGAACAAAACAGGGTTTGGATTGATTGTTGTCGTGGTAGATACCCTTGACAATCCAGAACCTGTCTATTTTGGAATCAAGCACGATTTTTAAGTCTTTGTCTAAAACAAATACTTTTTATTTTTAACAAATAAGCTTATAATCAGATATACTGTGTAATGTCCCATGGGTATGGTAAATTTGCAGTAAAAATTGAGCTCAACCCTAACCCTAGGTCCAACCCTAACCTAACCCTAACCCAAAGCCTAAATATTATTATTATTTGTTTATTTAGCAGATGCCTTTATCCAAGGCGACTTACAGAGACTAGGGTGTGTGAACTATGCATCAGCTGCAGAGTCACTTACAACTACGTCTCACCCGAAAGACGGAGCACAAGGAGGTTAAGTGACTTGCTCAGAGTCACACAATGAGTCAGTGGCTGAGGTGGGATTTGAACCGGGGACCTCCTGGTTACAAGCCTGTTTCTTTAACCACTGCTGGACCACACAGCCTCCTACATTAATCCTAAACCTAACCTTACTCTAGCCCTAGCCCCCCCTAACACTAAACCTAAATCTAACCCTAAACCTAACCCTAACTCTAACCTGGTGGTCTGGCCCCCCACTCTGGGCATACTAGCAACTGACTGTTGAGCCAGGGTAAAAGTCTGATTCCTGAAAAACCCGGTAAAATATCCCCAGGTTATATCTCTCCTCCCATTATGCTGCATAAGAGAAACCACAAGCTATAAAGCTACACCATTTAGCTTCTCAGAATGCACATCTGTCTGAGAATTAGATTTAATCTACCCCTTTGTTGTCTTTAGGCAAGTAGAGTTGTTAGTTTATGATGTACATATGACTGCCTCCACTATATCACTGTATGTGTGATACAACAGGCTTATCATAACACTTACATTGTGTGAGATTAGGTTTTGGGTTTTTGAGGGCTAGGTGTTTCCAATATATGGACTCTGTATTTCAAATAAAATGGTAAACTAATTGCAGTTAATTGATCCAGGACTGTATGTCTGAAAGTACAGAATGTCTATACAGCCCACTAATAACTACTGTCACTGCGAGAAACTTAGTAAACAGCTTTTAACAATCCCATGCATATGCAAAAGTAATCAAAACCCATTAGCTTCAATGCAATGGATTTCTTTCTGCACCAACAGTAGATCACACAACTGTCACGATACAGTAATGGAGACTATGTTTACTTTACTCCAATGGCTGGTAGTGTTGGCCATTTATTACATAATCATTACACATATTATGAATGAATAGCTCATCAATTACATATACACTACAATTAATATAACTAAGATATAATTGTATATTAAATATGTAAAAGCACTTGCGTAGAGTGCCGGATGCGCCCTATAGTCTGGACGTCGCGAGTTCGAGTCCAGGCTATTCCTTTGCCGACCGAGGACGGGAGCTCCCAGGGGGCGGCACTCAATTGGCCGAGCGTCGCCCGGGGGGAGGGAGGGTTAGGTCGGCCAAGGGGTCCTCAGCTCACCGTGCACCAGCGAACCCTGTAGTCTGGCCGGGCGCCTCCAGGCTTGCCTGTAAGCTGCCCGAGAGCTGCGTTGTCCTCCGACGCTGTAGCTCTTGGGTGGCTGTGTCCGCAGTGTGAAAAAAAGCGGTCGGCTGACGGCACACGCTTCGGAGGACAGTGTGTGTTCGTCTTCGCCCTCCCGAGTCAGCGCAGGGGTGGTAGCGGTGAGCTGAGCATAATAAAAAATAATTGGCCATTCCAAATTGGGAGAAAATAATAATACAAATAAAATAATTGGCAACTACTAAATTATTAAACAAAAAAAAAAAAAATGATAATCCGAACTTAAGCAAACTGTTTAAAGTAATTCGAGTTTAAATGTTACACTTGTTCTCCTTTTATATCAATTTAAATCTAGTTTCTGTCCATTCTAATACCAGTCATTCCATACATTAAGTTGAGCTTCTCCAGTATGCAAATCTAGACCCTGTTCTCAGCAAACAGGAATAGTGTTATACCAGCAATGTGTCTTATTGTATTTGCACCCCATTGCCCAATTTAATGCGCTGCCACCTGTGTTCAGTACTATAGGTGACAAGAGGACACATCCTTCTTAAACTGTGCTTCAAGCTATAGTCATAGACAGTCACATTGCAATTAATTGAAGACTTATCCTTTACTATCTCTTTCATTCGCTGATCTCTCAGGCAATAGGCTGTGATTTAGAGATACTAAATAACTTTTGCAGTAAGTGATAATATTTTTGGATGAGATCATTTGATGAAAAATGTTTCCTTGAAGCACAGCTTTGATTTATATTGTCAGCCTTCATTATTCTTTAAGTCTGTATGTGAAATCAACTATTTTTCCTAATTTACTGCTATGTTAATTTCTTGCACATATACTGTACCAAAGCAGTAAAGTGTTCTGGATGATAATGGTTAGGGGCAGCTTTATTCTAGGATTCAGTAGTCTTGAATTATATATATTTTTTTCAAATCTCAAATTTTAAAATCTTTGAATGTATTTTTACAAAACAAAAATAAACAAAACAAAAGCCTAGCTCAAACGTAGAGCCTAACTGCACTTGAAACAGTCTCTAACTATCAGACTGGATAGCTAAGCCGTTTACCAGCCACAAACACAAGTGTAACTTTACACAATACCTTTCTTTGACCACCGCACTTCATAAACCAGCTTCCTCTAATGGATGATCTCTCTCTAATGGAGCTGGAAGCTCTCTTTTATAGTATGTTGCTGTTCCCAATTGACACCAATTATCTCGTTTGGGAACAGCCACATTCTCATATGTTTTTGGCAGGGACAGGAAATAACCCCGGCCCTGCCAACCACCACCAAAACACAAACACCACCCAGACTTTATTTACATGCAGAGCTATTGCTGTGTCACAGTATATATATATATATATATATATATATATATATATATATATATATATATATATATATATATATATATATATATACACACACACACACACCACGGGTGTCAGGGTCCAATATAAATCCGCTAGATATCGAGGGCCGCGATATAGCAAGAGACCCATAGAAAAACACATAGGCTAACAAATACTGTACAATCACTCCCTCGTTTTATCGGGGGTGTCAGGGTCCAATATAAATCGCAACCTATGCAACCTGCTTTTTCTCATTTTTCATATAAAAAGCAGCACACAGTTTTAATTCGTACTGCAGAGGGTAATTGCTTCTCATCAGCTTAAAGTCTCCAATTAATTTCATGAGGGGCGATATAACGAGGGGTGGGTGTATATATAAAATACCATGCTGTTTGTGTTTTGCCTCATAACGAAAATACTAATGTTAATGTAATGGCATAGTGTAATGGCACAAGGGCCAAAATAAAGGGTTCAACACCACAAAACTTGTCCAGGTTGGGCAGAGCCTTCACTGAACTTTTACAAACAATACAACAACACACAGATCACAGAAACCACTCATCTACTCTGTTTCTTGTTTGTTTCAAAAATGAATCTTTCCAAAACTATTGATGCTTTTCCTGATTTCTATTTAGTGTGGTAAGGTATACGCTGTTTTCTCTACGCATTTTGCTTAGAGACTGACACTGTTTAGTTTTAAACTGGAGTTTAACTTTTATTCCGTAATGCACAACCTGGATAGTTTTGAACAGACCTGGTGTGTGGGTGGGGTGCTGAGCAACATAGAGGAAGAAACTCTTCAATTGCGTTTGTCTCCTTGAGCGTTCCATAATGTGATGCATGCTTGTTTCTAATTGTGTTGTAATGTGACAATTTTTTTTATTTATTTATTTGTTAAAGTATATTTTTTAAAAGTAAAAAAATCTATCTATCTATCTATCTATCTATCTATCTATCTATCTATCTATCTATCTGTGCAGGTGATCAATGAACAGACATACAATTATAATCCAGGTGCAATGTTGTTTAATGATATGTAATTCCAGTGCCTGACCGCAAAACAACCAATAAACAATAAATGATGCTAAGTAATACAGCGGCGTGTTAGTTATAATCCCCGGGTTTGTCCCGAAATAATAGTGCAGTTCTTTATATACCCACATGAAATACAAAACACATACACAAGTCTGTTAGTGAGTGAATTAGTGCTTGTAGTGCTAAATGGTAACAAGTGAAGTGCTGTCCGGGTTGGTATTGGCCTCTGGCGACAGCTCCTGACATGTTTAGCCATCTACTAAATAACAAGTAACAATTAGAGACAAAACAAACACTCCCGATACGATTTCACAAAACACAGCTCCTTCCAGGTTGTTTTCTTTAACTAAAACGAAGGAACAGATTACGTCGCTTCGTCCCTTATTTATACCGTCACACATGACCCCTTGGTAAACGATTGCAGCCGCTCCTCCAATCCGCGGCTGCCACATCATTTCCCTTCCTGGTGATGAGTTAGTGCACCGAAGCTCCGCCCCCTTTCTAGATGACCGACTTCCTTTTAACTCTGGGAATGAAGTGTCAGGCCAAACAGTCCAGAGTACTCTGTTACCGTTACTTAGTGCCCTCACAGGTCAGGAGAGAGATTTACCACCGAAAGATCATTCTATTTCTGTCACAGGCCTATATGTATTGCTGTTGTAAAGCTTCCAGAAAACACTTTAAGCCTACAATAAGTTTTCTCATAACAAAGCCCACATATTTTTAATTAAAAACAACTCTGAAGTCTAAGCCGGGTGTAGGTTAAGGAGGGAGAAATATATTTTTTGTAATCGTCCAAGGCTGTGCAATTACCTGTAATACCACCCTGTAATGAGCGTTGAGTCTGTACAGACTTCTAATTCCCTAAATTACTTTTCTAAGGTTTCATTTTTACTAAGCTACAGTTCTTTACTTTTGTGATTACTTTCCTTCACCATTTTTAGATCAATTGCTTTCTGAAATGCTAAGTGCCTTTCTTTTAAGGAGATGACAATGAATGAAAGGATTAAGCGACAGGCCACATTGGAATGTACTGTACACAATTTTTGTTAAACATCTGGAACTAAAGAGCTGAAAATAAGATACCTCATGTATGTACACATGCCAGATGCTTATGTTTGATAGAGATATTTATAAAATCAAAATAAGAATTTAAAACAGATGCATTCTACTGTACTTATTATAGCAAATAGTATGATTTCAAGTCTGAATACTGTGGTGTGGTCACTGCAGGTTACTAATGAGCATTCCTTGTGATTGAGAGAACAGCTGTTAGCAAAACCTATTTATAACACAGAATACGGAACAATCAATACATTCATTGTGATCACACTGCATAATGTGGAGTGTAGACACGGTCAGCATGTCACAGTGATGCAGAAATGTGTGTTTCCACAGCTCCATTAAAAGCAGCAGCATATACAGTGCCGCTATATAGCTAGTACTGTAAGTACTGTTTGCATTCCATGCTATTATTTATGTCTTATTGTATTGAACATGGAAATATATTTTCAGAAAATATAATAGTTTGATATTATATGCTATATTTGCTACATTTGATACCTTTCACCAGACCAAATCAATCGTGTTCTTTACCTTTTTGTGTTCTAGCATAGGAACCACACGTACAGGTGAGACGTGTGGTGTATTGTACTAGTTTCTGTGTAAATTGAAGCATTGCTAGACTCACAAAAAAGTTAGAAAAATGGGCTCACAAGGTATAATGGAACCTTGAATAAGCACTGTACATTGTCAGTATTTCTAATGAGGATGAAAATATTAGCTTTAAACATCTTCCATTTTTGCTTCCAGCTTAGTTATCGTACATGATTAATGATGAAGATATTAGCTGCACTTTTCTGTCAGACTCGGGGGACCTACTGAGTGCTTACATTACTACCTTATTGTTCGATTAATCAACTGCTCACTCATCTGTCAAAGTATTGAATGTTGACATGTAACCCAACATCAGAAATTAACCCCATAGGATATCCAAGGGAACCCAATAATTACTGAAATCAGCGATCCTACTTAGTGAACTTAACCATTTTATTGCCTGATCAGAACAGCCTGCTTTTTAATCCCATACATTTACCAACAATGTATACACTTCAGAATATAGATATATTGACTACAGTACTGCAGTTACACTAGTACTGAAATACATTTTGCTAATTTATGGAGTTCCAGCCTCACAATCATATTGTGCTAAATCATGTTATAAATATTAGTAAACTAATGTGCTACTCCAGTACCTGTATTTGAAAGTGTATCAAACAGCCATTTACGCCATTTGTATAAGCCTACAAATAAATAGGTTCATTGCTTGTTTCTTTATATTCTTCTGGGAAATGTGCAGCTACATTGTTTTATTTCATTAGTAATGCTAAGATTGAACCGCAGTCAAAAGAGCTCAAGAGAAACAGTAATCTGTTAATGCAGCGACAGTGTTGTAGCCTCTTTCCCCTCAAGAGGCCACCTCAAATCCTTCAGGATTTTTCTAAAACAGCATTCATTAAACAGCCATTATCATTCTTTTTCCAGTTCAGATCATAAATGCTGTTTCATCTCCCATTGTTTTCTTCTTGTTTCGCCTGTTCGATTTAATACCAGTACACTAACAGGGTATGTTTCTGCCTGAGTAAAGGGATGTACATAAGTGATGTCTGCCTTGTAAATTTTAAAGCTAATCTCTAGTTGCAGTTAATATTCATACGCATTATAAAAAAGGTGACTGCCATTTTTTTGTTGAGGATTCATCTTAGCACTGTATCAGGATAAGCCACTAATGTCAAAGATAAAAGACCCTCTAAGCAGACCTGTTAATATGTCTGTGAACAGGAAGCCCTCCTCTCTAGTAGTTCCCAAACTCATTTAGCTCCTACACCTTCTGATAACATCTTGGTAAACTAGGCCCCAAGTCGGTAGATCCATCATACAGTATGTGTTGCTTTAGTCCAAAGGGCCTAAGCATTATCAATGTTGGGTAGCTAGCAACAAGTAAATTTTGAATTTAAAGTGGCCAATTTTTCACATGGAAATATCTTTGGGGTGATATATAGATCTGTTGCTGTCACTGTTGCTTGAAATGGATTTTTGCCAAAAAAAAAATAAAAAATGCCTGTTACATCATTAGTTTCAGGGCCATTTTGCCACAAATAAGTGCCCTCTCTGACAAGGTAGACATTCAGCAGTGTGGCCAGCTGGGATATTAAATAAACTTTTGTTTATTTAACACTGTACTGTAGTGACATGTTTGGACTTTTTCATTATGTCTGTGATTCCTTTTTTTTATCAACAATAAAAAGTAACAAACAATGTTAAAAAAAAAAAAAAGTCCTTAAGGCCATCTTACAGTAAACACCACTGAGTGTAGTGTAATTGATTTTCCTGAAAGACAAAATAACCCTAACCCTTGCCTTTGTCTTCAGAGGGAAATGCTTTTTCTCCTGGTAATAGACCATTTTTTTAAAGATACTATAGCAACGTTGAACTGCTCTTGGGCTTAAACATCTCAAGTGCATTCATTAGGAGCAAACAGCCACCTATAAGCTCAGCTCACCCAACAACTGATTGGCTTTATGTTTCACTACTCAATGGGGGTGCCCAGTGATGTCTATAGTAACCGACAGCTAGAAATTGCAGAATGACAGAGCACATCATTTCTACTGCACATTCATAAGACTCTCTAAGACTTGTGGTCATTTAAAAAAAAAAAAAAAGTTTATTTCACAGATGATTATATTTTCTCAGTTAAGTTAGAACAGATTTGTAAACAATGTCTGTCCTTTCAGATGTCATCCTGCTTGTGCACATAAGCAACGTAGTAAATAGGCTGCAGACTTTACTATTAAAATATTGTAGCTTAAGTCTTTAAACAGACTAATTGTGCAAAAGCGTTCTAATCCTGAAAAGTCTGCAATGATTTATTTTCATGTCAGTGTCTTACTATTGGTTGTATGACTGAAGGAACTTTAATTTCATTAGTTCTTTGTTTCCCGGAGGCAGGGGTTGAATGGCGTGGTTGACGGTTGAGGAGGCAACATGTCCTGTATGAAGTGGTGGATTTGCACAACATTTATTTCCTTGTCTAGTTGTGTTATCTCACTGTGACAGTTGCATGTGTTGTTTGATTTCAAGCTACACTATTTTCTGGTTTCTGTTCCTTGTTCATTGGTTTGGTGTCGTTCTAAAATTGCCTTAATTGATCCCTTATTTTCGTTTAAAATGTTTTAAGTGAATGATATATATTTATAAAGTTTCAATTTTTGTGTGGTGTTAAAAAAATAATTACATTACTTCTTAAACTGAAATACAGTAAAAATGAGATCCGGCTAATCGAAACATACTTCTATTGATGTGATTTTTTTCTGAAATGTTATAAACACAAATAACATGGCTGAGCTGTGAAAATTTAGCAGTAAACATATTGCTTTCTCATGCTTTCATATTATTTGTACCACTAAGCCTTCAGAACATTTAACCATATCTTAGTTTTGAGTGTACAGCACCAAACCTATATCTTCATGTGGATGCTCATTGCTCTTCTGCACAGTATGACAGATATTCGCATTAGGACTCTGCTTTTTATCAGCCATCCTGAGACATATTATTATTGTTGCGCATGTTGTGATTATTACTCTTTTCTCCAGATAGGTCTGTAGTTTTTAAACACGTCTCAGCTTACATTCCTTCTGGAAACAAATGCTTGTAACCCTTCGTATAAACATTTCTTCCCTGAAATGTTTCAGATTCGACATGTCCAACACAACAAACAAGCAGCCAGGGAGCATGTGAAGTCCTGTGGGAATTTTGTGATGAAAGCAAGCCACCTGTTTGGATATCTTAATATCTATGCAAAATGAAAATATGGCAGAGTGACCACAGGTATTGGCTATGCCTTCATAACATGAGTTTATGAAAAACAAAATTGTCACTTTCATGTAAAACAATGATCGAGTTCTTACGACATCAAATATGTTAACAGTATGGAACAGTCTGGCAAGAAATTATTCTAAGTACTCCTATCACTCATCATATAAACTTTGTGTATTAATTGCTTTAAATTTTGACATTTATAGACCGATCTACACCTAAGTCTTTGTTGATAGGTGTTATAGGAAAATGTACATTTACTGCGGGCTTAATATTTAAGAGTGTACTGCTACCACATAAGCAATGTCCACATTTGCAAGTACACCAGATAGTGCACAGGAACCCACTCTTCCCCTTCTAATTTCCAGCCATATTCTTGTGGTGATGGGCCATCAGGGTTTGCCGTGGTGTCATTGTTCCAGATAATGGAATGGTAGTGAACCCATAGAATTGCTTGATGTAGTGCATCTTGTGTAGGCTTTTCCAATTGTGCCTGCTTCTTTGTCAACAGCCACCACCTCAACTTCTCCACCTTTGAGAAATGAGTTTGAGGTAAGTACACCTTACAGATGAACTGCTCAAAAGCAGCAAAGGTGTCATCAGTGGGCACTGAGGTTGTGCCCAGGCTTGCAAGTGCAGTTATTCTGTCATCACTGGCATCTTGGAAACCCTTTCAGAAAGCAAGTATTCCCTTTCCGGCAAAACTGCCTGTATTGTCGGCACCACTGATGGCATGGAATCCTGGCAAGGCGGCAGTCCAAGGGCTTCATAGATGGGTCTCAGTGGGATGAAGCAGCACCTCTGACCAGTTCTGGTTACAAAGTTGGTGTCCTTGCATTATTCTGGATACTGTCAGATAGACAGCACAAAGACATCGGTATCTGGTGAGTGAATGCTGATGCTGGAATCCCCACAGGCTGCTGCATCAGTGGCATGCAGCAGCAGCTTTGTATCGACTTCTTCTTGATCACTTTGAAGGTGGCTCATATCCCTGCGAGTTGTTCTGCACTGAGACCCCCAGGCCACCACCATGTGCATCTAATTTGCGTGTGCCTTCTCCAGCATCTTCTTAGCCAGGTAGCAGGTAAGTTCCATCTTCGTCTTCACATCTGACAGGAGTTGCTTCATGGGTACCTTTGCTATGTTTGTTGTATCCATTATATGATAGGATATTACTGGCTGGCTTCCTTGCCTCCTGTCACGGGTGGCCATCGTCAATGACATAGCCACATCGTAGCAGTCAAATATGAGGCGCACTTCATATACGTTGCTGTATCTCTCCAGGGCAGCTTCTCAAGGATGGCCATCAGACTACTCTTCACTTGTCTGTGTAGCATTGCTCCATAAGCTGCAAACATTGACCTTGGCACAACTGAGAGCTCGTGCCTCTCTACAGTTTCCTCTAGGTTGATTTCTGGCCTTGACTTGGACACCAGCAGCATGTGGGCAAAAAGGTTTCTGTCTTCTTTCAGCTCAACCATCTTGTCTCCGGTGTTCACTCTCATTTGCTTCCCTGTGGTTTTCCAGGTCTGTAGTTGACTTTTTTTTATTGGGGCCCAGAGGTTGGTCATCCCTGACTTGATGTGGTTCGAGACAAATTCGTCAAGTAGCTTACATCTAATTGCCCTTTGTCCACAGAGGTCTTTCTTGACCTTCTCAGGCATGACTGCCTTTGTCACCAAGTTGAAGAGCTCACCACAGTTATCAGTGAATGGATTGGTAAAGCTCCTCAGAGTGGCAGGTAGGGCTTCAGTGTTGTTCTCTTTCCACGTGAGCACTGAGGTTGAGAGTGCATGGTTATGCATTAGCGGAGCTGACGATATGCCAGCCATCTGTTGAGCTTCTCCAGCAAGCCTCGCTAGTTTTGGCGAGATGAGGATAAATGCCGTTGCGGCAGAACGTTGGTGCAAACAGAATGTTAGTTTTAGCAAGAGACAACCCAACACCACACAAGCATCTAGTCTATGGGGATCAATGATCTAGACTATACTGTTCAGGTTGATTTCTGTACTGCTCATGCTGTTTATGTTGGATGATGTGTGTGCTCCCACCACAGATGTAAAGTGTGTATTTTCCTGTTGGAATCCCTTGAGCAGAGCAGAGTTGACACTGGATGAAATCTTAAACACATATAGAGCAAGTTAAGTTGGTATAAAATACTAGGCAAAAATGCATAAATCAAGTGCTGCCTGCACTGACTCATCACCATGACTAGAGCATATTCCCAAACTGCCAACACATTCTTTATTGTTCTTTGGGGTCCCCTTAAGACAGCTAGACTAGTGGCTTGCTTTCATCACAAAATTCCCACTGGACTTTATTTCATGGAACATGCTCCCTGACTAGAGTTTTAGCTGAACTTGCAAGACATACAAGGTAGAAATCGCGCCTGGTTATTTTACAGTTGTAAATAAAGTAGCTATAATTTATACAACCTCTCTGAAATGCAACATCAAATAAATAACCCGCTGTAGAATACAGGTGATGGTGATCTACTTTCAGCTGGGTGTTTAGATTTTATGACAGAAGATTTTCCATTACGTAGTTGTTCACTACATAACCCTAATCCAACCTTGCTCTAACACAATATTGTAGAAATGGTCGAACAAAATGAACAAGGAATCTGTACTAAACATTCATGAAGTTCAATATGCTCACAATAAATCTATTTTTCTTAGCTTTGGGACTATATCCCAGCTAAGGAAAGAATGCAGAAAGCAACTATAGTCATGTGAATCAGGATCTTATTTTACACATCTACAGCTACGGCCAAACGTTTTGCATCAGCTAGAATTTTATGATTAGACAAGAAATGAATGTAATTTAGCATCATGTAATCAAAGAAACTACAAAACGATATTGCAAAAGTCTACCGGAAGCCATAATAGTAGTACAGCATTTATTTATTTATTGCATTTATATAGTGCTTTTTATACAAAAGTATCGCAGAACACAATACAGTACATAGCATGTCACAGATACAGTTGCCATAAATCAGACCATTTAAATAGCATTTAATTAACGGTATACACAATACAAAAGCGGCAATTTTAAAGTTACATTAAAAAGCGCGTTTTTAGTCTTGACTTGAAAACTGTAACGGTCCCAGCTTCCCTGACAAACGAAGGCAGAGCATTCCATAATTTGGGCGCTCTACAAGAAAAAAGCCTACTTCCTGTGTTGCTTTTGTTTACCTTAGGAATAACCAGCAGCCCCACATCCTGTGATCTCAGAGTGCAGTTTGGAAGATACGGGGTCAGTAACTCCTGCAATAACTAGGTGCTAATCCATTCAGGGCCTTTTAAGTTAACAGCAAAATCTTAAAATCAATTCTACTGCACAGGGAGCCATGTTAAGCCCGCCGCACACAGCCCGAGTCAAGCCGTCCCGACTCATCTCATCTCAACTGGCCATACACAGTCTGGATAAATCGTAGCAGTGTGTGTGCCCTTAAAACAATGATTATCCAGATTTCAGTCGGGATGTCTTCAGATTTGAAGATTGAACATGTTGACTCTTTTTCAGTCGCAGTTTCATTCAGATGTGATCAGTCTGTCTGTGTGCAGCGGTTGCCGCCCAAGACTGACTGAGACCGATTAGCCATAAGGGTGTCAACCAATGGTGAAGCAGGTTTAAGTGACGTGGCTTGTCACATGACTTGTCATACAAGATGTCGGAATATTGACAGCTTTAGTTCCACAGGTAAAAATACATTAGTCTTGAATTGCTCTGAGTGTCCCGAATTCAAAAATACCAGATATGTGCACATTTAAATAGTTGTTTTTAGGCGTTTACTAATCAAAGGTAAATGATCAATTTACCTTTTTATTATCAATCAACTGGCAGCCTATATTTTCTTACTGCACTAAAACAGAAAGAACCGGTGGGTTGATCTCCATTAGGTCACAAATCACAAGCCCCTAGATCCACAAGCTGAGAAAAAAACGCCAAAGTCAACAGGCTGGATTTTATTTACCACAGGCTAAAGTGTAGTAGACAAGCTATACAAAAAGTCAAACACTGCCTGAAACGTTTGCACGGTGTAAATGGTCAATTAATTAATAGGCTAAGCGCTTCTTTTGGTTGCCTCGCGGCGCTGTCTCTAATCAGCATACGATGCCATGCATAATATGAGGGTCACTATGTTGGGCTAAGTTAATAAAAAAATGTGTACAGGGCAGTATTAATTAAATCTGCATTAATAGTAATCACCAGGATCTAGTTGTGGTCCGTCTAATTCTGTCTTAGCAGTGTGCGACACCCAGTCGGGAAAAACTCAATTGTGACGTCAAACCAAAACTGAGCACAACTGATCGCAAAATCTGTGCATACTCAGATGAGAGGACGGCTTGAAATGTCACATTTTTCAGTTCATTTAATTCCATATGTCAACGTAACATTATTCAGCAGGTTTCGTTAGTTTATTCTGTAGGGTGATGCAAAACTGTAGCTGTAGCCCTAAACTAAAACAAATAATAATAAAAGAAGAATGTGTCATTTAAAACCTGATGAAATCCTTTCAAAATATAAACTTCAGATAAACTATTATATCCAGGGAACTAAGGAATGTATTCAATAAAATGTAAGAAAGTGGACATTATACAAACGTCTTGCATATTCTGTTATGAGGTTTTGTATTTTTGTTTTATGAAGGGATTTCCGATTTGTTTCACAGATAGTGAAGGTTAGGTGGTACATAACAAGATGCAATGCGTGATGCTGCAGCTGTCACTAAATACAATTTTTAAAAAAGACTGTTTTCATAAACTCGTGTCTAGTTTATATAGATTACATTCCAAAATACTGTAATTTGTTTGGAATAAATATTTTACTAACACTCCTGTAGTATGTTAAACTTGCTTTAGGCGAATGTTTTTTTGTTTTTATTTTGTTCCTCCTGACGCTACCAACTATGTGTAATTACCCCGTCGCATTCAATTGCTGTGCACAAGCTTAGTTAAGTGCAACGATATTAGAATAATCACGGGAGAGGAAAGGAGCGAAAATGTATGTGGGCGGTTGTATCATCGATATTTATTCGAACGATTATATTTTGTGTGCCCAATTAATCGATTGCTATTTTGAGGCTTAACTGACAGCCCTATTATCCATTGCAAGATATATAATTGTAACACTGGGTAGAAATAATAGTCTGGGATATTACAACTACTGTATTCCAATTAATCTACATTGTAATAAATCTGAATGACCCTTTAATTACCAATAATAAAATATTGAATTATTTTCACTGTATGATAACAGTGTTTCTTTTTGTTGTGTAACCACTAGACAGTATTATAAATCATTGCTATATTTAGAGGTTCATGGCAGATTAAACTAAAAGGCAAATTGGAGTTCATGTGTAATTTTTTTTTTTTTTTACCCAGAGCTATTTAAAAGTATGTTTTCTTCCATGTATATTTGGTAGCATAACCCAAGTGATAATTAAAAGGATGTATAATTGGGTCCTGTGGAATATAGAATTAGATAGTTAACAGCTGTAGCTTTCTGCTCACTGCTTCCATATGCTGCTTAAATTTCAGCATAATTAGTTAAGATTAGAAACAATTCCAAATGTGCAGAACAGGAACCAACAAGGAAGAAAACAAATGTAAAAAGAACATCAAAATGGATGTACACTTTTTCAACTGGCTACTACTGTGGATCTTATACTAAGGGCAGAGTCCAGACAGGGACACCCAGGTGTGTGAAGCGAAGGTCATTAACACACATTAAACACACTTACAGTATACTGGTAGCATTTCTACTTGGATAATAGTCAACATGTGGGTCCTAATTTTCTTATAGCTAATTATAAAACTGTAATAATACATTACTAAAAGAAGCAGTAGTTTTTGCCTCACAAACAGTATTCTTATTACAAATTTTGCTAAAGTTAAAAATGTGGTTCTAACAGAAATTAAATACAAATAATAAGAAGAAAGGAATGTTAATTTAAGGTAACATTAGCGGTTAGATTTTTTCTTTGAACTTTAAAATAAAAATAAAAATGCTTAGTAAATGTAGCCCAATGAATATGATATTAAGTTTTAGACCAACATGATTTGGTTGACCTTTATGCCAGTGGTTCCTGGTAGTCATTTAGATCCAATACATCACAATATCTCTGTTACTTCACGATAACTCAAAACATTAAGTCAGCCGTAAGTCAGCTGTAAACTATTGGCTGTGACTCAGGATATGCAGAGTAAAATAGATCTTGTTCTAGGTTATCTATAAATTAAGCCTTGGTGTAAAATTAACTTTTTCCCCCTGTGTATCATGTAAATATCACCTTGATTTCTGGAAATCTTGCGTTTTTACGTATATTGTATTTATTTGTTTTATTCCAGATCACACAATTTATACGTATCTTCTTTTTTTTCAGTTAGCATGTACTCCTTATATATAGCTGAGTTAAATTAAAACATATTGAAATGACTTTTCGCAACGAGACACAACCCACATTATTAAAAGACTGGACCTTTGACCACGAGAACTTTCGGCAAAATAAAAGGCACATTGTGTTCTTAAAAAAATAGAAAAAAACCCTGTGTACAGGACAATGAGCTTTGTGTTTCTAAAAGACTGAGTCATGTATGCAGATGCGTCCAGATCACACTGTTGAGCCAGGAGGAAAGGCAACGCTCAGCCTTAGACTCCCAGAGGTTTTCTTTTGTTGCGCTTGCTGGATGGTATTCATTCTGCAAGTTGGTGGATATTCATTCATCTTTAAGCAATGCAATTTGTTGATGGTTTGTTTAGAATACAATATTTTTGCACCTTAAAGCGTTTGTAACTAAATAATACCATACATTTTACCTGCTGTGCACTTCCGTTCCCTTAAATACATTTTTTTAACAACAGTCTAGAACAGTTTTGTGCATAGGAAAGAAACATTTGTGAACAGGGTCCAATGAGTTTTAATGATGATATGAAACTAATGGAACACATATTAATACATTCTGATAATGAACAGGGTTTGACATTAACCATGGCCCGGCGGCCCAGGGCCGGTAGAGATCATAGTTTGGCCAGTTATGAAGCACCACAGGCCCGACTGGGCCGGTTACATTTAACTAGTATAATATATATGGTAGCGATATAGGTTAACACAGGCCGGCGCATCTCACAGGGCGAGGCAATCCACACACAGGCGGAGGGAGAGCGAACCCGGGACCTCTCGCATTAAAGCATAGTGCCGATACCGCTGTACAAAAGAGCCGGCTCCCTTGCAAGGAGCGTATATCGGGCTTATGTGTGATTACGTCACCTACCAGCCCTGCTGCTGCCAACCCCCGTGCATGCTACAATATAGTGCACATGGCTTCCGTTTCATGAATCCAGGAAAATGGGAAAGTGTGCCAAAAAGCTGAAAACTAATTTACAAACCATTTTTTAAAAACATAACTACAAACTAATCCTAACTTTCCCACCACACGTCATATTTGTTGTACAGTCAGAATCTGAGACTGCATACCAAAGTGCCGTGTTGTTGGTACAGTACTCTTTCCAGTGACATGGCAAATCTTTTACAAATCGGGTTTTCTACAGCTAAGCAACCAATAAGCCAAAAGGAAAGCGCTGAAATCAGTAAATCATAAAGAAATTAATTATGGAAAAAAAAAATGAAGACGAACATTTACAGTGCAGGCTTCATCTGGCTCTATTATGACAGTGAAAAAAAAGTAATGTTCTGCCTTGTTTGGTGTCAGTTTCCCAGACTTGCAGATAAAACAAAAGCTTTATTTGTTGTGAATTCAACATTACGTTTACATCATATCCAGTCTCACAGTAAGATGTCCCAATCGACACTCAGATACGCGATCGAATTGTCTACCTTTTTGATTTGGATTCTGATGTGTTCAGATCAAAAATGCCATTCACAATCTTTCCAGGACTCGTTGGTATCACTCAGTAAGATTGGCGCTGACTTGGGAGAGGCTACACAAGCGACAACGCTCTGAGAAGGATTGTTATTATTTTGTATTATGAACATTGTTTATTATTAGGATTAGGGACGGAAATTTAAAATAATTTCCAATTTGAATACACAGGGTGCAACTTTTTTGTGTATTCCATTACCCAAACTCTGGTTCCTTTACGCTCCCAAGAGTGAAAGGCAAACGCATGTGTACAAGCAGACAGCATAGCGGTGTAAGCTGGTAAAGTTTAGCCAGGTTCACGAAGTCTTCAATGTCCAAGACAAGATTTCTTCATTCAATACCCTATTTCCTTAGGCACAATTTTTTCATTTTGTTTACTGAATTAAAATACAGCAACGTCACAGCGTGTACCTCTTCCAATTAAAGCAACAGTAGCATAATATTGCACAAACCACCAAATCATATTTTTTTTGCTGTAGTGTATTCAGAATAAAATAACACCTATCATACAGCAACGTAAATATTCTACATCTGTTTAATTCTAACAAATAATATTTATAAAATAATCTTAATAGTGTATTGTAACCTGGCCAAAACAATAGAAAATACATTCCAACATTACAATAGTTTAACATTACAAATTACACTAGCCATCAAGTACTGACATGAGATTCATCTAAGTCAAGTTACTTTGTTTATTCAATAACCTGTAAATAATTCAAAACAAGGACACCTGGTTGTACTTTTAATGGTCGGTGCAAATGTTGATGTTACGCCATCCATTCACAGAAAGTCAACAGTAGATGTTTACATTGAACTGCAGTCACAAGTTAAAAAAAAAAAAAAAAACTTCTTTCCAACACCAAGTATCTTGCCTTTTCTTATTTGTCACTGCGTTGTTATGCTTAACATTTAGTATGTCTTTATATTCATCATAACGTTAAATTACCTTTCTAATTTCAATGTTACTCAAGTTTGGATTACTTTTTTTAGCACTTGCTATATACATTATTTTATTTCAGTTCACACATTCAAAGTTTGCCAGTGCCATGTTCCCGGAAGCTGTTTCACAACTGGCTAGCAACAACTGTAGAAGCTGCTGTGTTCAGTCATTACAGCAGGGATCTGTTAACATTAGCTGAAAACAAGGCAATAAAATTGGCAACAGTTTCAAACAGAATACGATTACTGTAGAATTACTGTAGAATGTTGCTATTATAAGCATTGCATAATTAATTAGGGTCCTTACAACATGACATAACACTTAAGCGTCAGCATTAAAAAATAAATAAAAGAAAGACGTGTTTGCTTCTACTAGTAACTAATGTACAAGGCTTTTTCTGTGTACTCGAATATGTAATATACTATTAATATTTTTTTTAATCTTCGTGTATTCAACTACACTGACTCATCCCTAATTAGGATTATTATAATTCAGTTTTAGCGTTGCTGTGACCATATGGCAACAGCTCAGTTGCATGTTTGCTTGTGAAAAAAATGAGTGTCATTTGTACACATACATTTTCAAACCTTAATAGTATTTTCATTTTCTGACAAGCACACAAATGTGTGCATGTTAAATGGCTGAAGTAACATACAGTATATTGAAAGGCTTTGTTTAGCCACTTTCTTTTGGGACGTGGGCTCTCTTTGGTTACAATACACAGTTAGAAACATACTGAAAATAAAAAACCATCATGAAACAATATATAAATATATTGGGCCAGATAAAATTGCATCCAGGCCAGTAAAAACAGTAGCTCAGTGGCCCAAGGGGCCAGTAGTTAAAAATCTAAATGTAGAGCCCTGATGAAGTATATAATATTAAAGTACAAACAAAGACTTGCTGCAAAAATAGTAAAAGAACAAAGGAAGAAGCCACTAGGATGTTATAGAGACCTAACACTTCAGACAATTCCCATGATAATGAAACTAGTGTATGGAACTGTTTCTCCAGTATGCTAGGGAGCTGTCTTAATCAGAAAAAAATAGAAAATATTAAAGCCCCTTTCAACTCCTCTCTTCATGGTTTTCATTAGTACTGTCACCATACTGTCACTTCCTATCAGAGGAGTCTTTTTCTCCTGGAATGGTACTGCAAAGTGCTAGTAAGATGTTTATTAATAGCTTTTAGAACAACATGCTTGATTAAAGAAGTCTCATATCCATTTCAGTTTTAAATGTATTATTACTATCCCTGGTTTTCAGTCATAATGTAAAAATCACCACTAAAGAAAAAATACTACAAACACCTCTCTCTTACAATTATAAGCCAAGGTGTTTTAAGCCAGGCAGCATACCTATAATATTTATTCATATCACGTATTACTCGTTTCCTAAATCATTTGTCTCAAGTGCCCTGAGACCAACAATGCGCTTTGTGTTTAAAAGAGAATGAAAGTGCTAAATGGCTGCCATAACACACAGAGGTGCTCTAAGGGTTGTCTTTTAAGAAGGGTGCGCTGTAAAGAGCAAAACAAGTTGGTAATTAAAGAAATATGTTTTCCAAATCAGTATACCTTTATTAACAAAAGGATTACATATAATCCAACAGTAATCAATTGTCAAAATGCTTTGGGGTAATTTGATAAGGATTTTTGATAAACATGATTTTAATTATTTAAACAGTCGTGAATAATAATACTTTTATTCCCAATAATGTTTTCCTTTAAAGCTGATTATCTCGTCCCACTTATTAACATACAGTGGATAGACATCTGTGAAAAAGTATTACACAATTGCAATTACCCATAATAAACATATAAACTCTGCAACAGCAGTCACCATTGTTTTATACTATAAATAATACTTTCTCCACCGATTTATGACATGATGAAATATTTATGTGGTACTGTAGAAAAACAAGTCTCAACCAATCTAAGACAAAAAAATATGCCATAAATAAACATGATCTGTCTAGAACCTCAGACACTGAGTAACTATTAGGTCACATAGCTTCCAAGCTGGTGGAAACTCGTATTTGATTTGGCCTAACTGACTCATCATTTTACTAAGGTACAAAATATTAGAAACATCCACAATACTTAATAAGAGGACGGTATATACAATTTAGTCTTCAGATTCATCCCCAGGAAATTTCCACTGACAGCTTGGAACTGGCTGACAGCAAGTTCTTTCTAATCTTGCTTGCATGTGAAACCTAAGCTGTCATCAAGATTCAGAAGGTCCAGAAGTAATGAATGACCTTTAGCAGGAACCAACTGTGAAGATGACAAGAGATTTCTACACTACTCAAATCAAAATACAACACTTTTTCAACATAATATATTGCTGCAGAATACAGATGAGTACAATTGAATTTGTTTGGCAGCAGTTGGAAACTATGAACAAAGTTAAATGTTCTAGATTGATATCTGACATAAAGCATGTGTGTGCTTTTAGGTGTTGGCACCTTTGAAAATTAGTTCTCACAATGCATTTTAAATGTCTAACATGCTATAGCAGCTAATGAACTGAACAGTGGAGCGTCATTTTTAACTTATGAATGCAGGTTTAAATTCAACATACTAACACTCAACACTGATATTTCATGGGCCTATTTTTATTATCTTTATTATCTTTTCATGTTCGTCTCAGTACTTGCCCCCACCATACCTTACATTTTCATAAAACACTCCTGTTGCTGTGGGATACACCCCCCAGTTGAAAACATCTACCATAATTACAGATTCTATAGAGTGGCATAAAGCCTAATGCACTGGGGATGCTGTTAACGTCTGAGTTTAAAAAGTCACCAGGATAACTGGAAACTTGAAAATATACAAAGTGAATGTAAACAACAAGAATAATGTTTTGGTAAAGATAACTAACATTTTCTACCCATACCAAGTTGCTATTTCACCAGGCACATAACTGACATCAGCTGTCGGACAATTCACAGGACAATTCACCGTCAGTCTCCTGGAACTGAAAAACATTCTGCAGGATTCTTGGAAAAAACCTGAAAGACCCAAAATGATCCTACATCTATGTCATCTTTTGATTATCATGCAACTCATTCCCAGTGCCCACCAGATAGTGTATATCGAGTGCATGGTGTCTGTATGAGAGTATAAATAGACAGCTCCATTGTTCACTGAGGTTTACTGTTGTCAGTACAGGTGTCAGCAGTGAAACATATGGCATTTCTTACTGAAATGTTAATCCCTTGTGCTACATTACAGGAGCAATGCCAATCAAAAGAAAATCTGTGCTACTGAAATATATGAAGCCGTTTTTCTAATAATCTGCATGGAACAGACTGATAAAATGTTTTGGTAATATGCTTTTTTAATGTAATTGATAATTAATTGATGTCTCAAGGTGATTTACAAATAGTAGGAATCACCAACTCCACCTTGGAGAAAATTCAATGTGATTTTAAATTCAAAAGCAGTCCTAGTTTTGGAACCACAGGTAGAAGCATGTATTATGGCTAAACCAGAGTCCTCCAAGAATTAAAATAGTAAGAGAATACTGCTAAGAAATAAATAATAATAATAGAAATAATAATAATAATATACTGTAGGCTTTAAGTGTGAATCCATGCTGAATCTTAAAGTTAACTTCAATCACTACAAAATGCCAAAAAAAAAAAACGATCCGTGTATTTCATTTTGTATCTTACAGGGTTTACAATCAATTTTACGATAAGAGGAGGTTCATTATTTTGTTTCATGTGGCTTTCCCACCTGCTTACTAAAGTGCAGCATGCTGAATTTACAGATATCACCATTCATTTGTGTCCCAATGCATACACAGCAGAGCAACACAGCCGGATTGCATCATTGTCTTATTGGCTTTCAATATCAAAATCCTTTACATTCAATTGAATTGCTGTCATTTAAAAATAAAGACACTCCAAAGTATTTTTGTTATAAGAAAAAAGTCAGCTTGACAGAAGTCTACTGGTTATTATTTTGTAAGCTTTCATTTTCTTTTGTTTATTCTGTGCCTTTATAATGTGACATACACACAGGATGATTGATGACACTGAAACTGGTTCTGCTCTGTATCCATTTTAGTCCAGCAACTACAAGGCACAAACAGGCTGTTTATTATTAGAATTGGTTGCTTTCTCTAGAAGAGCTTTACTGCACCTATATATTTATTTAAATATTCATGATAATGCATAAGGCACGTTTGGGTTAAATATGCCATTGTATGAGTCTGATGTTTATAAATGCCAGGTTTTGTTACCCATACCAAACAGGGAACAGTATTCTCTAGTTGCAGTGCACTGGGTCTTAAAATTATAGATACTGTCAAATTTAAGCTATGCCAAAAGATACATGTTTTCCAAGCCTTCATGTAAAATGTTACCAAAATATATATTTTAGACATATCTATGAATAATGTATCCTTTTATAGAGGTGTTTTGTGATTGGCATATGTAATGGTAAATCCAAAATAATGGTGCACTGCTGAGTTCAGGCATATTGGTATGCATTAAAATGAAAGCCATCACAGCAGGTGCAAATTAAATGTAATGCTTTAGCTTTTGGTGGAAGATTCCCCACTGGCCTTCAATAAGAATAGAAAACGTCACTCTTCAAGTGCTACTGTATGTGTTAACTCTTTGTTGAGCTAACCAATAGCCCACATGTGTGGCCGAAAGACACCCTTATAACACAGTCCTAGTATTACACTTTGGATTATTAAATTATAGTCATAAATATGCAATTCTGGAAAATAAGATTGTTTGATTTACTTGATGTATTAAGGCTATTCGATATGTAGGCCTCACACATGCAGTTTTGAAAAAAACAAAACAAAAAAAAACACCATAACGAACATGTATTTAGTTTAAAAAATGAAATCTGGCACCATGCTATGTTTAAGACACACTAAGCTATATTAACTATATTAACATTATTACTGATTGTGGCAGGCTGGCTTGCAGTGGTGAGGTGTGGTGACGTCACGGACCAGGAAGTAACTGAACCAAAACAGTGGATGGGCGGGTGAAGCTGAATGCTACGGCACTCAGCGTGTTTAATAAATCAAATAAACAAAACAAAAGATTTAAACAATAACAAAACACTAAACAAAAAGGCACAAGGGCCAACCAAACCAAACAGACAAACAAGTAAGTGTCGTGCTGGCTAATCCAGCACGTTTTAGCAATTGTTATTTTCTGTCTCCTCTCTATCTCCATGTACCCCCTCTCTGTACTCCCAACCCCGCAGCACGGACAGCTGCAGGTTCTTATACTCTGGCCAAGGGGTTAACTGGCTGTTAATTATCTTATTACCCCTCAGCCACAGTCTGCACACGTTTGGTAAGTATGCGCGACTGTCAGCTAGTTAAATAATCAGTAGCTGATCAGCCACGCATCCTCACAGGGTTTTAAATTATAAATAATAACAAAAGACGCGTAACTGCGCCGCAAACAAAAATACAAATAATAATAAATAGGGGCGGGACACTCCGCCACACTGATATTGTGCTTTTTTTGTTTGTGTTAATTGAGGATGTGCAAATATTTCATATGTAGATTATAGGAGAATAAAAGTGAAAAGGGCAAATAATTTAGAGACCTAAAAGACATAAAGGACACCTAGCATTTCTCAGGGTAACTATGTGGAAGAAAAGAAAAAATGCTTAAAAAAACCTCACAATAAAAAGAAGCCACTTACACACTCTAAGGGCTGATGAACCACAGCATGATGACCTGTAAGACAGGAACTGCAATAAACAGTACTGTGAGTAATACAAGCAAACCACTTGACCACCTTGTGTGGAGCCAGGGTCTTGGTTTGAGTGAACAACTATAGGAATAGTTAAGGGGATTTGAAATCCCTGTGAAAGTGCAGTGAGGGTGTGTCAGTGCAGATGGTATATGTAGCAGGACCTCCCTTTTAGTGGGATCAGCTCTGAACTGACTGTGTGGCAATTTTCATAGCTGTGTTTTCCCACTTTGTTTAGCCTTTTTGTATTTGTTTTTGCTTACACTGTGTGTATTCGTACCTGTGTACTATACAATTCTTGTTATAGGTACATGGTTTTCACCAGCACAACGCCGCCCTGAGATGAGTAACCCTTTCTACATTTTGTAATAAACCTGAGCACCTGTGCAGCATTTGCAACAGCAACTCCTGTCCCTTTCCTATCTCTTGCAGTGGATTACCACTGCCCTAGTACAAGAGCAAAGTGTTGGTTGGGATAGAATAACTAACTTCCCCATCTCCTGGAAACAATGGTCAGCCTTTTTGACAACAACTAATACCGCTTGTCAAATCTGAGACAGGATGGTAGAGGAAAATCATAATGCATTAACACTAACGGCATTAAACTACCTAATTGTTTTTCAACAAAGATCTGGGTCAGAACACATTCTGTTTATGTAAGTGTTAGAAAACTCGTACTCATGTATCATTTATTTCCAGTATCAGGTCATGCTTTTATTTATATTGGCTGGAGCACATCGATTCTGTCAGGAAGCATCAACCAGTCCTGAATTTAATGGGCTGTGGGATTTGTGCAGTGCAGTTCCATGGCAATTAGTTCATGTGCTGTTCCAAACAAATACATCTCCTTCACAACACTGACGTATCAGTGGGCGATAGCTATTTAACTCATTTTATACTCATAATTAACTTTGAAATCTCTTCAGGGAGAAAACCAAGAATAAATCCCTGTGCCATAAATCACCTCCTAGAGATCTTGTCAACACTAGTGGTAGAAGCATTACGATTCTCACTGGGTTGAACCAAAGCTCTTAAATAACTGTGAATTTGTTAAAGACAGATTTTGAGAAACAGAAGAAAGAAACTTTATTTGTACAAATTAAAAACTGTACCCTAGAGCTGTTATGATTTCTGATACCCACTGATGTGATGTGGTAGCAATGTGTTTTTTTATTTTAAAACACCTACTTTGACATATTCATTTTAATGGTCCACTGCCTATTCTTCTGTCTCACCAAATGGGAATTCATTTCAGCGTGCACCATGATACATTATTAAAGGTCATGACTTATTGAGCTTCTTTGGGGCTTGGCTTGCTCTAGGCAATGTGGTTCTCTTCTATTTCTCATAAGCTCCATTATCACTGTTTTTTGATGTTAACTGACTGTACACACAGGTTTAATTATGTCTGCTCTGGAAATCCTCTTGTTCTATTTGGTCAGACAGGCACAGTATTAAGCCTGTTATGATGACCATGCACAGTTCCCATGGAACATTACAAGCATTGCGAAGCAGACAGTTGGGAAAAACAAAAGAAAATTATAATAATTATTCAGAATCTTTCAAGCATGATACCAGATATTTAGATGCTCATTTGTAAATATTTTAGCAAGTTTATTTTTTGTATTGTCTTTTGGAAAAATAGAGAGAAAATTGAATGTTTTTCAATGGATCTGCATCATCCAAACATCCAATTAACCAATTAGTCTGCTTTTCCTATATCATGATCATTGTGTTTAGCAGTTAATAATATATTGTAAGTGTATTGCTTGTTAATTTAAAGCATATGCTAAATCTCAGTACAACACACTTATCAATAGGTTCCAATCATATTCTGTGTTATTGCAGTTAATGTAAATTGTTACTAATTAAATGGATAAAGCTTTTCCCATCTCTGATTAGGAATTTAATATAAGTGTTTTGTTTTTTTTTATTTTGTAACAGGAGCAGCAAAATGCAGTATAATTACCAGGCGGCATACCCATTAAAATGTATATTCTACACAGTACAAAAAGCATTGCTAGTTTTATAATGGGGCAAATATTGCACTCACTTCAAAATCAGGCCCAAAATATTTGAAGAATAATGTCAAGGCTGTATTCTTTATTAAGCCTCTCTGATAAAAAATCTTCCCATGACTATGTCTAGACTGCTGTTGCCGGAGGCCATTTATCCAATGTTATAAAAGATAAAGAAAAAAAGATTACAAAGTGCTGCACCGATGGTTATCTTACTGTATCTTAATTCAGATTGTTAAAGTCAAACACAGTATGTCATTTTGCCATGGTGCTGTACAGATCAATTCTTTTTGTGTTTATTAATCAGATACTGATTGACACTGTACTGTACAGTTTTAGATAATGTTTAGAAAACCAAATGGGTCTTTTTCGCTAATATACATTTTATTTTGTTTTAAAATGCCTCCTGGAACTGCATATCTACCAGCCTATACTTATAAAAAGGTCTGAATAATGTTAACATTAAGACATATAAATGCAAATTGACCACAGGAAAATAAAATTGTAAGTTTACAACAATGGAATCACAGTGACTGGAACAGTGTGACATGAACACAAATATAGCCTTTAGAATGAACTCTGTGTTCAGCATCACGTCCTGTTATTAAAATCCATTAGTAGCAGGTAGCTATTTTAAATGTCTCTCCACTCACAATGAGTTGACTTCCAAAACAGACTGACTGAGACAAACAACTCACAACTAACAAGGTTATCTACGTTACAAAAACTCACACTTGATTGATTTTATCATAAGTGGTAAAGACAAAATAACCATGCTATTTTATCCTGTTTGTTGTGTAAATAATAAGCCTTTATAAATATACTTGTTAATTTAAAAAAAATGCTGCTGAATCTCAGTGCAACACATCCAGCAGTAGATTCAAGATTATAACATATTTGACAGGTCTGTAAAACACATTATATTTTTTGGCAAACGACTGTATTGCTGATGTTGGTATTTGAAGAATGTGTTATACAGCACACCATGGGGGCAGTTTACAAGCAAAAACTGAAAAGTGTGACAACAGATCTCTCCCGCTTTTTTGGTCATGACAGTTCTGCTTCCACGTTTACATGAGAGTTTATTTTAGAGAGAGAATTTAGCCGTCCAAATGCAAACGACCTCATTAATAATGAAATAATGGGAGGGTTTATTTAAATATCACCAAACGCGCTGAAAAGAGATGCTGCGCGATAAAGGATATCGTTCAAATAATGCACAGGGGTTTACATGAGGCTTTACGCGCTAGGCAGGATGAAGAGAAGGTTACCCCCCCATCTGTCTAGAATGCAAAGGGCTTGCAGTTAAAACGGTTGATGCTGCCAAGAAGAAGAACATAATAATAGTTATTACTATTATTGTTTAGAATTAGTTGTTCTAGAAATGGTAGAAGTAGCATATGTACAAAAACCGACAGCACTCACCAATTCCCATTACTGCTTTTCTTATGCTTCTTAGGCTACTGATGTCCTTTCACACACCCATATATATTAGTCTTAGCCAACTGCATAACTGCTAATGTGCTAAACAAAAGTATTATGCGTTCAATAATCACAAATATGCGTGAATGTGGAACAAATATATTAAAAACAACTCATGATGTGTTGGTTTCAAACACAGGTACTTTGTTGAAATATTAAAATGAATTATGCAGAAAATGTGGAAACTTACACAAACGCTGTTAATATAATAAATACATAATTTGTGTGTATTTGCTAATTAGTTATAAGGGTATATAAAATCATAGGCCTACTTACAACGTAGTTGCGACAAAAATGGATGGATGGAGAAGACGCAGACAAACACTGGCTAGATTAAGACTTATATGGGAAGAACTCCTTCAGTCCCATGCAATGGGTTTGCAGGAAAGGAATCGTGCATCTATTGCTTTCTTATCTAGAGGTTTCTTTCCAGCAGACACCCTTATCCACTTCGTCCCTATGTACAGACCTCTATTTGTGCATCGGCAGGAAAGACGAATGCGGGCGCATCATCGTCCCTCTGTTTGGTGGGAGGAGGTTGTGCTTCACGAGTCTTTCTCTGACGAACAATGGATTGAAATATTTCGGCTCATCCGACCTACGTTTGACCAACTGGTGGAACTTGTATATGTGGACATGGAGCCGTCACCAATACATGTCCGTACACCTGTGCCGCTGCAGAAGCGAGTGGGTATTGTTCTGTACAAACTTCTCGGTCCGCTGATTCAGCAGGACTGCGCACAGCAGAACGGGTGCCCACCTCAGCGGGAGTTGTGAATTGCTTCACAGCTTTTGTTATACATGTGAATCCTAAGAATAATATGTGACTGTAACAGGGCGAGGTGCCCTGTACATTGTTTTGTTTGTTTACTTTTAGATCGGGGTCCCCCTCCGCCCCTGTGTTATTTTGTATTATTATTATTATGATTTATTATTGTATATATGACGGGTAGCGCCGCGGGGCTGATGTATTTTGACGGCGTAGCCGTTTGTTTATTTTATTATTTACTAGCGTGGATGGGAAGCCCCATCCACATTGTAATTAAAAAACTCGTGCAGAAGGTGGCCATCTCCCGAATTAGTTAAGTGATTTTGTTGCTAATCGGGAGATGGTCACCTGTTATAAAAGCCTGCAGCTCTCGGTACTCAGGGTGGGGTGTTTTAGGAGTGGAGAGAGCGAGAGGAACGAGAGCGGAAAAAGAAACTAAACTTAGACATAGGAACAGTGAAGGCAACCTGCCCAGCCTGACCTGTGGTTTATTTAGTATTTGGTGTTCGAGATTTGTTTTATGTTTAAACCTTTTATTTTGCTCTGTGAGCACAGTTTGTTTTTGTTATTAATAAAAACGGCAGCCAGCCTTTACCTGCAGTACTTCCCTGGTGTCAGTATTTTTCCCTTCCTGCTTCTGCCTGACATCAGACCACTCAGTCAACCTGTCACACGTGGTGTTAGAAGTGGGATCACCAGCGCCTCCTGGACTCAGGCAGAAGTGGGGTACTGTAGTTTTCTCTTTTTTTTCGTTTATTAGTGTGTGTGGAGAAAGGAAGGAAGATGGGGAACAATGTACAGGGCACGTTGCCTGTTAGTGACAAACAAAACATATCGCATATATGCACACACTTAGCCCGACATGCATAAAATGGCTTGATATCCCCAACCATTTGTTTTTTCACAAATTATTATTAGGATTCATATGTAAAACAGAAGCTGTGAAACAATTCACAATTGGTCTCCTTTAAATTAAAGTTGTTTTGAGCACTCTAGCTTCTGTGGTTGGCGAGATACAGCCATTTTCATTCATGTCGGGTTAGCTTGAGTCGAATATCAAACGTCAAGCTAAATTTACCGCAGTAGCATATTTTAGTTTTAGAAAAGTAAATGATGGCTGGCGCAATTACCATATTGTATTGACGGGGCTGGTATTTCACAGGACGTCTGGGAGGATGAGGATTCCAGCAAATGGTCTGATGTCACTGCCATTGGCCGGTCACCCATTAACCGGTGCATTTTCTCCCAGAACCAAAACTGGGACCTCGAGTTTTGACCGCAGGACTGCAGGCGTTTTCTCTCCTGCAGGTACAGATATTTCAGTTTCTTGAATTTATCTCGTACCTGCAGGAGCGTTCTATTTATACCAAGTTCAGCCAGAGCACCGGTAATACTGGTGAAAATGGTGGCATTTCTTTGGCGAGGTCGATCCAGTTCATCCATAACCCCCAGGTCCGCAATAATTTGGAGGTGGAACGAGTTTCCTTATCCGTCCAGCGGACCTGGTGTTGCGTGCTGTCAGAAGGGGTGGAAGCTTGAAACAGCCTGAGTGATAAAAGCTACATTATTCATAGTATTATTATGATAATAATGCTGGTCATAACGATCTAGTAGTTCTCATGCATCGTTCATAATACACTGAAATTAATAAATAACAGTATAAATCAACATCTCTATAAGCAATTTATATATAATTTAGCCGCGACCCTCATCAGGAGAAGCGGATTGATAATAATGGATGGATATTTAACTGATTTGTATTAGTAAGACTGGGATAAGGAAAATCTTACTTACGCTACAGAGGAGGACCGAAAGACCGTATCCCAGAGATGAGCGTTCTTTTACGTAGGGGAAGTGGAGGAGGTATCGTGTTATTTCATGAAAGTCTATTGTTAAGTATTTTGCACGACTGCGGAGTGTGTTGCTATGGGACTAATTAGGCCAATTAGCGCGCACTTTACCGTGCTTTACCAAAGTGTAATGACACTTGAGTCACACACTTTTTTTTTTGCTGTGCACTTTTAGAACGAGCACAATCATGCGTCACTTGCGTGTGACACGTCATGAATGCACTATAGTAGCGCGATTAAAACTTGCATGTAAACACCGCCCATATGTCCATAACAGAGTGATTTGTGCTGAAACAGACTGAAATAAGTAGAGGAAATTGCCCATTAATGTACTTCACAACCCTTGCATGTCAGCCTGCCACTCTATTAAAGATTACAAAAACGAAGTAGCTAATTTGCATAAAACAGTCAGATTATGTTTTTATTTTTTTCAAAATAAATGGATTTTGTTACAGTATTATGACTATTTAAACCAAACTTAATCTTGTAGCAGTATCATTATTCCTTGTACTCATTTGTGTCACTTATATGCTTTGCCTAAAAATATTCTGTAAATGGAGAAACAGTGGAATCTTTGCATGAAACAGCTATTCTAAGAATATTTTGCTAACTGACATACTGTAGAATCTAATACATAAGGAAGCCTTCCATAATATATTTTTTATATAATATAGTACAAATTCAGTATTCATGTAATTTATATTGAAATGGAAGAACAAATGAGTTATGCCAACTACTAATGTTGCCACTAAACATTGTAATGCAACAATGTTGTACACAAAGCAAAATCTATAATAGACCAATTTTGTTTCAGAACACAGTGAAAAGAAAATGAATCCACTAATGTACTGTACTTCATGCTGGCTTTTTCCTGTTTACTGTTGACAGAGCTGACTATATAATGTAATTCAATTACAATAATTTAAAACTCAAGCATGCATGTTTACTTTAAAATAATGTTCTACTGCTGCTAATGCTTTGGAAATTGATTATGGCAGGAATAAAAAGAAACCAAACATGGGTTTAAATGGTGTCACATGACTGTATGACCTGGAGTTACTTAGCCTTCTTGAAGCCTATATTTGGCTGTATTCTTTTTGTAGCTACAAACATAACCCTTTTAGCTCTGACATGGTCTGTTTCTGATTACTCCACAGCCCCATGCATCATGAATGCTTTCCAGGATTCTTGTGCCTTTATCACATTATGTATTGTTTATCATTTCAAGTTGACTGGACAGATCTTTTGATAGCATCAACATTTCAAACCCAGATATCACGACAGCAGGAGGACATGGATAATGAAATAAATTACATATTTAGTGGCCAAAATATCTGGTATGTACAACAATGAAATATTTAGTTTGGTGAAATTGTCTTGTATGTTTATGAGTTGGTGCTTGTAATTTTAAATGTACCTCACATTGAACCTTAAATGTACATTGAAATAGTATAATAGAAGATTATTCAAAAAAATCTAATTACCTTGAAATGACATTAGAGCCTGATGTTCTTTAACAACCAGAAGGTGGTAAGGGTGAGCTAAAATAACCATTTGATCCAAGTATATACAGAAAATGGACAATGTCATAACAGAAGGGAAAAGAAAGCAGATTCCACTTACTGTATTAAGGAAGAAGGGATGGCTAAAGCATATTTAAAATCTCCTTCCCCTGACATGTGTGAAACAGTTATCATTTGTCAACAGGAAATAACCTGTACACACTAACATTTTTATGGCCCAAACAGAATATTAAATTATGCCAAATGCAAGTGAAATAGCACAGTAGGCAATGGCTATGCCTAGCACTAGCTAATTCAAATAGATTGAATTACCTGAGATTCAGTAACATTTCCAATGCATCACAAGCAACTTAGCTTGGACAATTTTAGGTTTAAGTCCAACAAGAATCTCAACAGTATCGCATATATCACATTAACTGAAATAAATGCAGCAGTTAATGTTTTTATGTGCAGACAAGGGGTTTGAGTTCAAACGCTGACATTTTCTAAAATAAAAAGATATGGGCTGTGAGTAAGGTAATACCAGTATACTGAAAAAAGCAATCACACTGTATTTTCAAATATCAGCAACCAAACGCAAATCTCCAATTATATTTGCTACTTTTTCTTCCCATATAGCGGTATTCTTCTGAAATTCTGAAATTGACCAGCAAGCTGTCATTGTTTTTTTTTTTTTTAATTTGTCATCAATCTTGTATTTGGCTCATTGACATTAAAGCCTTGATAAATGTGATAATTAAAGTTCTGTTTGATTTGAAATAATATATGCTTCTTTTGAACTATGTCTAGCATTCTTACATGTATGCCATATACACTAGTACTGTACTTTATACCTGAGGTGAAGCACATAACTGCATGTATAAAAATGGAATGTTCTTACTAAATATTGCAAGCAGCCATTACAAATCCTTAGCAAAACAAGATACAAAGAGGCAAAACCAATGCTTGCAGTTTATCCCACAATAACAGTATAGAGGTGAATTATCCACATTAGACACAAGAACACTGGAGCTCTACATGTGGGCATGCTGTTGGAAAGTTTTCTGAACTTAGCAAATGAAGTAGATGAGGCAAGGATGATGTGACATGTTTTAAAAAGAGTTTGCTTTATCAAGGGCGTTGCAGAAATGTTCAAGGGACATGAATGTAACTACATGGGCTTCAGAAAGGAAGCTACCGATACTTTCTCATTTGTCCTTCCATCTCCTGCAGCATTTCACTTTGCACTGCCATATGCTGTTCTTCTCCACACGATTAAAATCAGCGTTTTCCCCAGCTGTTTAAAATGCCTTGGGCTGTCTTTCATGTTGGAACAGATATTTATCCCTGGGGGTATTTTCTCCCTCCTATCCTCATGAGACTCAAGTACATGATAAAATATATATATATATATATATATATATATATATATATATATATATATATATATATATATATATATATATATATATTTATTTATATATATATATACCCTGAAACTGAATTAACACCGTAAAAAGGTAAATACAATCTGTAAGATATATTAAAAAATATAATATCCTACTATGTGTTATTTTTTTTTTAATTTCTATTGCTGTTTCTTGCTTAGGTAGTTATAGTATTTGCCTGTCCTTTTTCTACCACATGAGTGCTTCTGAAAAAGCTGAATTTCTGAATTGAGGTGGTGTTACAGTAGATACAACCAAATGTGCAATTTCTGCCCCCTCTGCAAAAGCTGCAAATGATAATTAGTAAATGGAAAACCTCTATACAAAATCAGTTGTGACATGAAGGTGAACATTTTAAAATAATTAATGTTTACATTTACAGTTCTACACAGCAGTTAGATATTGTACAAGTATGTAAGAAATGTTTATTTTAAAGAATAGCATTATAAAAGAAAAAGAACAAAGCAATCTTGAATAAAAAAAAACACTGAACAGCCCTACAGGACTTCAGTTTCTACATGGATCCATGGAAGAGCATCATCCTTTCTCTAATTAAGTATGGTGATGAGAATACTAGGAAAAAGGGGGAAAAAAGCTCCTCCTTGAAGTGGTATTTTGGTATTTCTATCTGTTTCTATTTATCTGTCCAATAGTTGCTATAGTAACAGTTTTTGTTTGTGACTGACATGGAAAGATTCAACCTTTAAAAAAGTGTTAAAAGGTAGATTGTAATGTTTTCAGTGACAAATTGGTCATGACAGGTTACATTTTTGTAATAATATTTTAAAATAAATAACAGATCACTGTCAGCCTTACTTTGTAATCGTGAAATTCATTTTATGAAATATGACACTAATTTTACCATGAGAAAAGTCAGGTTTTAACTTGTTTAATTCAAATGTGAAAGCAAATCTGAAAATACAGTATAATCAGGTTTTCTTTCACTAAACCTAAAAGGACAGGTTGATGTTGCTTAATAAACAAGCTACTGTATAATTTTACCTGGTGTCAATGTACTGTACCACATTAAAACAATATTTTACAGCTATTACCATAAATAAAGATTATGTCTTTATTGAAAACAGCTGGTATTGCTATCTGCAATGGATGCCTTTAGGATATATTCACACTTTAAAATAAAGAATATGTACACCAAATATAATATTTATATTCTTTGAAATATTTCAATACATTTAATTTATTATTTAAATTAATTATGTCTATCTCTAAACTCAAGGGAATTTTCTATCAGTTCTTGGAAGTCTGTGCTTTCCTTCATCCTAAAAACAGCAGGAGATAAAGAAAAAATGATGTTATTAATATATTTAAATAAACACTATTTTAAATAAATAAATAAATAAATAAATAAATAAATACCCTTGAAATAATATTACAGTTTTGAGAGAAATGCTTCTTTAATGATTGCTCTTTGGTGGGGGCAAATGAAAGAAATCCCTTTTGACAAAAAAAAAAAAAATCCTTTTACACAACAACATTTGGTTTATAATTGAATTAATGTTCAATACGGAGGGACCTGCTATATAATTGACCTCGGCCTACATTTTGCACTTGGAGCGAATACCAAGCAGGCACATTGCCCACTCCATAGTAAGTGTACAGCAAGAGCACTCACTTTTGGCTCAGGTCACCTAATTCTTGCTGTGGTCAGTTATCTAGCAGGCAATGATGGCTGTGTTGGACATTAATGCTTAAATAGTAATAGTAATAATGCTGCAGAATTAATTAAAATCATGAGGCATGATTTCTAAAATAAGAATAAACACCACAAGATATACAGGGTGCACAGATATAGCGTGTTTGTGAACAGCTGCCCTATTTAATCTTGCTTTTTGTGTAAGGGCTCTGAAGTTAACACAGCTTGAGCATGAATTGTACACAGTGTGTCTGCGTCATTGCTGTTTTTAGCTTTTTGTAATCATATCTGGTTTTGATACAGGTCTCAGTAAATTGTAACTTAACCCTTTAAGTTATGCAGCTTCTTCCTAGGCTTCTTATAAAAGTGTAGATGCCAAACTGTTCATTAATGAACAGAGCCCATATGGGGTGTACATTGTAACTACACATTCATTACACACTGTTTACATATTTAAATAGTGCAATATTAATGTGAAGCACATATCAATACTTATTATATATTAAGCATATACTCGCAACCTGATTTGCAACTAGCAGCTTCAGACAGCAGCATGTTCACTGAGTTTTATTAAATAATTTTCTCAAAGAACAAATTGTAGAAAAAAAAAATCTTATTACAGCTTAATGAAAGCTGATATTTGTTGAATTACATACAGTTGCACAATTTACAGCTATAACATTAATAGTATCTGTTTTTGACAGTGGAGAGATTCTTACAATTTCTAAACCTTTTCTTGAATGCTTGTTGTTTACGTATCTTTATTGAATTATAAAAGTATATTAATTTACAATATTATTCCTGCAACAGTGCTACATAAGTGTATTCTAAAAATAAAATGTAATAAATAAAGAGTATGAAGAAATAGGCTCTGCTTAAAATTGGTGCTGCATTTTCTTTTTCTTTCTCGTGTATACGTGGTGTTTTGTAATGGAATAATGCATTTGTTTGAACGCATCATCCATTTTTGTTCCATCCCTTCTCTTCTTTTTAAATCATTTCAGAATGTATTGTATTAAAATATGTTTCCCTTGGCACTTTGTTGTATTTATATGGAAGGCTTATATTTAAAAAATAAAAATAAACCTATTTTCCCTGTGGTGTCAGTGGTTAGTTTAAAATCAATCAAGTGAAGCAATCACTGAAAGAAAACGTCCACTCCGTTGGCTAAATCCATCTGGGAAAAATCTAAATAGAAGCAGTGAGAGAGAATGGCAAGCCATGCAGAGAGCAGAAATAAAATCCTCTATTTTAACACTACAGTACCTGCTTTAGTAGTCATTTATATAGTTTTAGGACCTAAAACAAAACATTTGACATTTGCACTATAATTTGCAGAAACTTAAACTCTCCCAGGAAGGAACTGCAAACAACACCACACACAAAATGTCAGCAATTTGGAGGATGTGGGCTGACGACAGTATTAAAAAAAAAAAAAAGTGGTTTGTGTAATAGTTCAAAAGTAATAAACATGAATTATATTTAAACTGATCATGTGGGGCTCCCGAGTGGCGCATCCAGTAAAGGCGCTCGACGCGGAGTGCAGGATGTGCCCTATAGCCTGGAGATCGCAGGTTCGAATCCAGGCTATGTCACAGCCGACCGTGACCGGGAGTTCCTAGGGGGGCGGTGCACAATTGGCTGAGCGCTGCCCGGGTAGGGAGGGCTTAGGTCGGTGTGGGAATCCACGGCTCACCGCGCATCAACGACCCTTGTGGCCGATAGGGCGCCTGTGGCTCTGCAGTGGAGCCGCCAGATCTATGTTGTCCTCCGGCACTATAGGTCTGGTGGCATTGCTGTGGATCTGCAGTGCGAAAAATGACGGCTTGGCAGGATCACGTTTCGGAGGACGCATGTTCCAGCCTCCTTTTCCTGAGTCGGTGGGGGGGTTGCGAGCGGTGAGCTGAGGATACAGATAATAATTGGGCATGCTAAATTGGGGTGAAAACCGGGGTAAAAAATAATTGGCGACAACTAAATTTATAAAATATAAAATAAAAATAAAAAATAAACTGATCATGTGAGGTATGAGTTATACAATAACAAATGTGGACAGCATTAAGCTTACACATTCAATAATGGAGAGTAAGCATTAGTTACAAATAGTTTACTAGGCCTGTTTTATATCAAGAAATTGGAGGGGATCCCCATAGATTATATAGCCCTTCTTGATACAAAAAACATAATTAAATATCTTATATTTTAAATCAGGAAAGTATTTATTTATTTATTTATTAAACTGGTGCTCCCAAGTATTACAAGTTAGAAAATTTTGCACAAATCTAGTGTGGTTTTCAGTTGTTGGTTTTTTGGGTTTTGTTTTGTTTTTAAATCATCCTGGTATTTTGTGTTACCATCAGGCTAATGGTTTCTGTCAGTCTTTTGCTTTAGCAATAGGTCAGCAAGAAGCAGTGCTGTGTTTGTGAATGGATATTGAGTGAAATGTACTCTAGATAGCTTCAAGTGCAGGCCACTTGTGCCACACATTTAATGTGCATTTGTCAAATGCTATGAATGTCTACAAAGCAAGAGATATTGCTGGGAAGAGTGCACTTTTGTTATTGCACAACATATCTTCTTATTAATAGATGTCATGAATGCAGGACCGAATTGTAAAGAAACGTTTTAATGAGGTCAACTGTGTGGATATGCATTTATTGTCAAATTACAATTGTCAAAGAAAATTATTTAGAGAAAAGTGTAGTATACCAATGACCATACAAAACACATGCCCTATATAAAAGAACAATTTTAAATCCTTTATTAAGAAAATCCCAATGAAACTATAAGCAGTTAAAATCCACTGCCTGAATAAACAGTTCAATGATGGTCCAAAGACTAGGTGGAAACCTCAAAGAAGAAAACTTTTTTTTGTGACAGAAAACTGGATTCAGAATCAAGACTTGAGCATCAACTCACTGCACCACTTACCCCACCTTCATCATGCCTTTTTAAAAATCAGAGTCAGATCAATTAATATGGCAGATAGATAACAAGGCGAGTAGTGTTCAGAAGTCTGCATTTCGTTTTTTTGTTGTCATGGTGGTTATTCTGATTAAAGAGTACCTTGTATTACAGATGTTTGAGTCACCTTCGAAAAAAGCAATTAATTATAATTTCTGATTAAAGCTTTGGGCATCAAAGTTGCACCTGGCTTGAGTTAATTTCTTTCATCTTGGAAGCGCACGTTTAATCGGCTCAAACCCCGACTGTGCTCAAAATCATTAGTGTTTTGCTGCTGCAAAAACCAATATACATGACTGCTTAGAAAAGAAGCAGATAAAAGCATTTATGTGGATTCTTTTTTTTTATAAAAGATTGCAAAAGCCTTGCTGGACAAGTATCATTCTTTCCAAAGATGGAGAGCATTATCCCTCATGCCCAGAGTCCTAAAGTCCCCAAATTCCTATCCGAGACATACCGTCCATCACTATAGTGATGGGGGTGATAACAGTTTAGTCATGGAAATGTATCCAGTTTATAGCTTCTTGAAAACCATGACATTTGTCAAAACAATGATAACTTTATTGACAGCAGTAACGTCTTCATCTGACACTATCATGTTAATGTTGTAAACACAACACCTAGGACTTTAATGGTAATGACATAGTTGCCTTACTTTGACATTATGTAGCCGTTCCAAGTCATGGCACAATAACCTGTTTTCTGCTGTCACCCTCCAAGCAGTTAAAGTTTGAATGTAATACCTGATGAATGGTCTTCTCACTGGTGGAAACAAGTGCTTTTTGTAAAATGGAAACCACAGTTGTTCATCACTCACAAGTTATCCCAGGGCAAAGTGAAGCCAGGGGATGGATTATTAGTGGGGGATAAATGTGGTAATTGGTAAATGCTGATCAGCTGCGACTGATCAGGTTGGGTAATAAAAAGGCCACAGTTGATTTGTTCTTAGTTGGGGTGTAAGGAGGGACACAAGGAGAGAAGAAAGGAGGTATTCAAAAAACAAAAACTGTGTTTTTGGTGGGGTAAACAAGCTTAGTTTGTCCCTTATTAGTCAGGGAAACTCAGAGGTCTGAGTTGGATTGGTTATTGTAAAGTTTAGGACTCCTTGCTGGGGTTAGGGTTATTTTGTTGGTTTTGTTTTTGGTTATTGTAAAAATGTTAATTGTGCAAAAGCGCTTAAACTGTGTCTGGATCATATTAAAAAGGTGCAGACCGGCCTTGGATGGGACGCTACACCATAATAATAAATAAAACAGCACTGTTGGGAGTTAGCATAATATGGCAGTAGCAGAGATAAATTAAAAAAAGCATACTTCTGTCTATGTAAGATTAGACTGTCAGGCAATCAATCAATCAATCCTTTATTTTATATAGCGCCTTTCAGAGTGGACCACCCATGACAAAGCGCTTTACAAGATAGTGAGTAACAATGCATAATACATTAAATACAGTGAAATACAGGGCATAGTACATTAAATACAAACAGTAAAACAAGAATGCAAATGCATTAAATACAGGAATTATTCTGCCAGTGGAATCAAATATATAGAACCATAGAAGGAACTACATACAGGTGGGAATAAAGAAACCCCAAGGGTCGGTGAAGAAAAATCCTGTCTAATATTATTGCTTATAGGACTGAAAAATATTGACTTCTGAGAACACAAATCAATAAAACCACAGCAGGTAAAATGAGATAATATGGTCTCGCACTGGATATAAAATGGATCTAAATGCTACAGAAAGTTTGTCATTGCAATGTAGAAGGAAAGGTTGTGCAAAAGTCAATAGTTTATTTTTTCATTGATAATTGAAATGCAGAACTATACTGGCAGATATAACTTCAGTGTACGTTTGCACAAAAAGCCATTCTTTGGTACTGGGATGTAAGTCATCCCTAAATAGCCTCACACAGCATTCGCCATGTCAGTCAAGGGGCGTGGCTAGGGCAGCGCTGGGAGTTCCGTTTGGCAGCTCCGCCTGTCAATCTCCCCCGTTTTCCTATATTAACCTAGCACTACTTCCTCTCTTTGTCTTGTGTTTGTTTTTTTGTCCTCCTCCTCCGCTCCTTTCTAATACTGCACTGTCCGCACAAGGATCCCCTGGGGGGGGGGAGTCAGTCTCACTCCCCCGACCGAACGAGTCGGCCTCCTGCCCAAGTCACTGTCGTCCCTGGCAGTTCCTCATCGGTCAGAGGGGACCCCTGACCACATCTATACTTTCACAGCTTATTCGCTAGCCTCAACCTGCTATCACTCTCCCTAGTTTCTTTTCTAGGTCAGAGCACCTTTCTTGCCCCCTCTGAGGCAGGTCGTCCCCCACCTGCCAAGTAGGGCCCCGCGCGGGGGGGGGTTCTCTTCTTTCGCCTCTCCTATACGGACCCGAGACACTTTCCCCTAACTCTCCACACCACCCAACTGCCAGCCGATGCTGCCTGATTAGTGACGGGATCTGTCCCTTTGTCCTCCTATGTCTCATTCTCCTTGTCGCCCAGCAGCCAGAGGATGCTGCCTGACCCAACCTGGACTTGAGAGTGTCCATGTTTGTCTTCTCTTTCTCCTTGTCGCCCAGCAGCCAGAGGATGCTGCCTGACCCGACCTGGACTTGAGAGCTTCGTCTTTTGTATGTTCTGTCTCTCGTCCTCCTCGGTGAGAGTCCAGAGTGTCTTGTTTGTATGTCTTGTCCTGGCCCTTACTCGTCTCAAGCCACTCAGCAGCCAGAGGATGCTGCCTGACCCGGTCCTTTGAGTACAGGGATCTGTCCAGCCTGTCCTATGTCTAACACTATTGTCACTCAAGAACTCACATGCTTCAAGCTTGCTGCCCCTCAAGCCTTTCTTTACTCTCAAGCCCTCGTAGTCGCCCAGTGAAATTGTTTGAACTGATGGCCATGTTAAATAGAACCAGATACTGGCTATCTTTTGGTGTAAAAACAAAACCAGTAGGTTCTCCCAGTAGTACTGAGAGAATTAAATTATCATATAAAGTCTGGTTGGGGCAGGTTGTCACAGTTTTTGGGGTTGGTTGTCGCATGTAAATCCTATAGGAAGAAGTCTTATATTTTTTCTTTCTACTTTTTTTACACCAACATGTGAGATATGTCACCATATAATGCTTATTTAAATTATTTACTGTTTGTCCTCCGTTTCTGTGGAAGCTGTGGTATTATTTTGTAGCATGGGTCAACATTTCAAATATTTATAGGTCTATATTTTTTATGTTCACATAAAAAGTAAAAATACAACTTTTTTCTGTCATTGTACACAGTAAAAACTTTATGTTATTTTAAAAAACAAAAAATGTTGCATTACTGTCTACTGTAAAACCAAGAACATACTTTGTGACAACGAACCCCAGTATGGGGCAGGCTGTCACAGGTGACCGGCGCATTTTCAACCGTCTAAATATCATATCTGGAATAAAGTTATAAAGTTTTTCAATATAACGAGGAACAGAACCTCGCAGAATGTTACCAGATTGAGGAAAATAATAAAGAGTAGAAAGTGTGACAACCAACCCCAGTCTACCTTACTTTACAGATTCCCCCTTGTCTCCTTTAGCACCCAGGGATCAATTAATTTGAGACAATGTTTGTTTTTTTTAGCTTCCCTACCCTAAATTTAAATGCCTCTGCTTCACTGATGCTGAAATCCTACAGGACTGTGGGTGCACAGCTTGTGCAAAGTGACATGTTGAAAGTACCCTTGAATTAATGTACCAGTAGCTGGAATTTTTCAAACCTTATCATCTTCACTGCCAAACATTCCTCCCCAATTGTAATTTACTAATTACTATCGCTGGTCAACTCACCATACTTGTAATAGAAGTAGTGGTGTTGTTGAGCCACAGCGACGTTCCGGTACTTTTTTCAATAGGCAGAACCTTGACTTAAGAGTTAACTTAAGAATCAACTGAAGAACAATTTAGATGCATGCGCACTAATGAAGCAATCTCTTTTATGTGTGGAAAGCAAAATATTCTTTCTGTACCATGCCATTGAATAGGCATTAGGAACCAGATTCCCTACGTGCCATAAATCGGAGTCTCTGTCTCCTGTCTCCTGATTCCTGCACAACTGTATGATTCAGTCAGACGTCCTGTCATTCAATGAAGAGAACATTAGGAACTTCTATTACAAACTACAGTACTAAAGTTTAATAGGGCTAACAATGTTTTTTAGTAAAAATGCTGATGAAGTAGCCAAATTGCGCTGGTGATAACATGCACGATAAAAATAACTAAACCACCAAAGACAGTATTTACCCGCAAGATGCTTTCAAAACAAGACAAATTTGGTTGGAAAACTGCCAATCTGGCAGCACTGACTAGGGGAGTAGCCTATAAAAGTCTATTAAATATTACCTCAAGCTCAATGAACAAATAAAACAGGAATTTGTATAATTTTTGTTTAAGAAATCTATATTTTGTTGGCTTTCCAGTACTTTTGGATTTAGGATTACACTGAATATAAGCCCTTATTCATAAGTGCACAAAATATCTGATAGGTATTCATTTATGCTAAATGTGTGAAGAAAAGGAATTACTCTCAGATGAAACTGGAAACTGAGATGTCATTTTCACAGTGATGTTCTCTGACAGTAAACTGACAGATATGTCTCAAATGCCTACAAGCAAACACTTTGTTCATTGTAGAGCCTATCCACAAAGATTTAACTCATATGTTATGTCAAATTTTTATTGGAAACAACATTCCATAGTCATAAAAACAATTTTAGACTGTTGCTGGATTCTTATGCATTAAAAAAAACCCACAATAAATCAATAGGGTGCTGTGTTTTAATACTGTTGTGTAGTATTTTGTCTATTGTATGAACAGCTTGGAAAAAAACAGAAACATCATAAGGGGTTCTCCCAGATTTCTTACAGTCCAGTCAAGAATATTTTTACCTGTATGTCGAGGCAAAGTTAACAATGGAATGAAACATTGAAATAAAAGTGACCTCTGAGTGCTAGAACACATTATTTAGTCGAAATGGATCAAGTTGAGTCATGCTCTTCCCAACAATGCAAGCCAATGTTTTACACTGTCGACATATTAAAACCCTCCTCTTGTAGCATTGACTTTTACGGCTAATGTTAATGAACAATATAACTGACACTTCAAATACTATTTGAAAGCAAGTGACAATATATTGGTCAGCTGCAGTAATTTAATCACTTCAAGTATTATTTCATAAAGCATAAAGTGAAATTACAAAAACATCATGAAAGGTTAAGGTCCCTCCTAATAATAATGTTCTATAAATCCCAACAAATATTGCCTGTTAATAAGGCTTGTGGCATGACTGAAATTGCACTGGTTATCTATTCTGTTCAGGTAGCATGTATTTCTCCTTTTAACAGGACACAATCAAGAGAACTGGAATATATTTCAGATATTAAACATTTAATTACAAGTTGTTCACCATCTTAACTGCAGCTTAAGAGACTGATATAAATGAACCATGCCCAGTCTGCCTGACCTTATCACAGCATCTCTACTGTCTCAGTGGGAAATGGAATCAATTTAGAATCTACTACTGCTGTTATGCTGAAGCTGAGGAGAGACCTTTCCTACAAAATGTGCTACATCTGTGTGCTGAGATAAGGTGCAAAGAGGAGCTTTCAGCTGCAGGTTTTGTTATTTCAGTTTTTACATCAAATGTTATCGCTGGTATGTTTGCCATCATATATTGAGCTTATTGCCTTTGAAACACAGAACCAGAAAAAATTGGCATACGCTTTTTCACAATTGATGTATCATCTTGTTATTTTAAAGATCAAATTCAAACTATTGGTAAATAGCTTATTTATTACTTTATGGAAACTAAACACCAGGATGCAAGTCATTTTGTGAATGGAATTTAGTGAATTATATGTTGTATGTTTTATGTTTTAAATCAGTGAACGGAAAAACATGTACGAGCATTTTAATTACCCTGAGGTCTGGGTGAACCCAATTTTGTCAAGCTCTTTTTCTTTGATATTTTTTGGTGTTACCACTGAGTTGCTAAGCAACTCAAAAAATCTATAAAAACCGTGGAAACTCAATTACGTCATTCCTTGCCTATTATGCCTGGGCAGCTACAGTGTCAATATTGTGCTTCAAACAGAATGGCCGTTTCTGTCCAGGCAAGTTAAAAATATCCTCTTGGGGCAACAGTGTGGAGTAGTGGTTAGGACTCTGGACTCTTGACCGGAGGGTTGTGGGTTCAATCCCAGATGAGGGACACTGCTGCTGTACCCTTGAGCAAGGTACTTTACCTAGATTGCTCCAGTAAAAATCCAACTGTATAAAGGGTTAATTGTATGTAAAAAATATGTGATATATTGTAACAATTGTAAGTCACCCTGGATAAGGGCGTCTGCTAAGAAATAAAAATAATAATAATAATAATAATAATAATAATAATATAAGCACACTGGGGTACAGTTGAGGTTAACGATACCTATTAATTGCAGTCTTTTGTGAAGTCAATTTACTTTCTATGAAATATACTCAAGAAAAAAAAGGTGGGCATGATTTCGATTCGATCAGGAAAAGCTAAGCCTATTCTCTATAATTCAAGTTTTGTATGGATTATCACAATGGTTGCAGGAAAGTGTAGCGAAAAATAGGAAAGCAATGCCTGGCTATTGCAATGTAGAACATGACCGGGAGCAAACCACTGACCTTTTAGCTTCAATATCTTACTGATAAGACTATTTTCCCAGATGTCTGTTAAGGCAGACATCTGGGACACACTGAAAACAGATTATAAACCTAAAAAAGTCATTCAGCACACATCAAAAAATGACATCCTTGCTCAGTCCTCTTTCTGAAGCAATGTCAAAAAACACTTAAGACAGTTATATTGCATCCACATCAATACAAAGAGATTAACTCAAATAATTAATACAATTATTTGCCATGATTGACTTTTGTTTCTAGAAAAATACCCATAATTCCCATGAATTTGCTGTAATGTCTCTAACTGTCTATGCATTGTTGTTTGTTGTATTTATGTTGCCTCTTGGAAAGGTCGGCATTTTAAATGAGAACTTGTTCTCAATGTCTTTACCTGGTTAAATAAAGGTTTGAATTTGAATTTGAATTTGAATTTACAGCGACACAGGTAATTGTTACCCCATTTAATTTAAAATCAGACGTGCTTATCCGTTTCTCTGAACCTAGCATTCAACACAATTGTCTGAGTGTGGATTGTCAGGGACACTCATAAGTATGGCACTTTCTGTATATATTTGCTCTATTGGAAATGTAATCAATTAAATATAACAATACCAAAAAACTATAGCTAATCCCATAATTCAATGGGAAAACATTGTTATTTCAGAGGATTTGCAGTTTTGAAACGTCTAGTTTCCATTTCCTGCTCACAAACCAACCATTTGCTTCCAACAACGACTGACTTCAGCCAGTCAGATAGGCCCTTCATCATTCAGTAAAGTACTGACCCACCATGATTACACTGGAATTCGCTGTCGATGCAATTTACCTCAGGAACCATAAGCACTGGAATTGATTCCAACAAGAAGCTAATGGAAAGTTAAGTATGTCTTTATGTGATATTGCTACCCGGTATTATGTTTTAATATCAAGATGAATGTTTGTATTGAAGTGATCATGCTCCAGAATATGAAGAAGGACTCTCGGTTAATAATTATGGAATCAGCCTAAATAAAAAAATGTGAACATGTACCATTTTTATTTTGTACTAATTTGAATACTATTGTTTGCAGATTGCCTTTTTATTTTCAGAAAATGACAGACTTGTTTCTAATGGTTGTGAAACAGGAAAGCAATAACAAAATAAAATGGAATCAAGTTAGAGATGTGTTCTTCTCTTTACCCAATTTCAGAGCTGTCTGGGAGGCCTATAGAGTCAAACAGTCATCTCATTAACATCCAATCAACTTTTTCAGCAGGAGGGTGGCCATCACAGTCATGTTCACTTAACTCTCCAGCAACACACAAACCATGGCTCATTGGACAACACCGCAGGTAACTATTTCACACTCTGCAATGCATGTGACTGTTTTTGTAGGTCATTAAAATGTCCTTAATCACATTCCAATAACATCTTAAACCTAATGAGCAATTAATGTACTTTTTATTGTCAAACTAAAACTCAGTTATTTTTATTACTACTTTTATACATTTAAAGAATGGATACAGCAGGGGCTTCATCTTTTTTCCAGCTTTATTAAAAAAAATACAAATGTAATCAATTGTAACATGACAGTCTTCTATTGATAGAAATCAATGTGATACCAGTATATGTGACTGCAATAACGCCACTCCAATTTGTTTCAATCCCCATAAGTCAGCTATTTATATAGGCATAATGTTCTTTAAATAAAATCTTTTTTCTTTGTGTTGTTTTTTTTTTAATGAGAGGAGGTAGTTTAAGATATTATACCTTAGACCATGATTTTAGGTGATATATTAATCATACTTTTATATTTAACAACAAAAAGAAAGTGACAGATGCCAATGTTTTGCAAAATGAAAATTAGTCATGGTATTTCCTTTAAATGTAATTGAGAAAAGGGTCAAAATGGCAAATCTGAAACTTGATAACAGGGGTCCAAGAATACAAGCAAACTGGCTTGCCCATTTAGACAGAGACAACTGGGAGTAAATACAGTGCTTAACAGAAGAAGAAACATTAAACACATGTTGCCTGCGAGAGAAAAGAACACTTGCAATGAGAGCTAGAAATTAAAATTATGACAGCAAGTCAATACTACAAACAAATGGCTACCACAATGGCGTACCAGCTACACATAAGGCCTGCACACATTTTTGTATGATTATACTATACTGTATGTTTGTAGGCCTACAGCATGTTGGTGCTGAAGTTAATTTCAACAACAACATCTTCAGGTCAGAACAGATTGTGAAAAAATAGGCCTCAATAACTGGCTGCTAAGTGTGTTGGAAGCAACAGGCTGGGTAGAGACGGGCAGGGGGCAATATTTTTATTAATCATGATTCAGATTATTGAATAGGTTATATTTTAAACTCAACTATAGCTGGTTGATTAAGATAGTAACCTTTCCAGAAACTACATTTTACTGTATAAAAAAGAATAAATTCAAAAGCAAAAAACAATAATTAAATCATGTAAACCAGAATTGACATACTGTTTAAGAATTACGTCATGTTTTTAAAAAATGAGATCAATAAATAAAAAACTAGCAAGTTTCTTGACACTTGTTAAATCTATTGTATCTCATCCTTATTGGGATTAATTGTCAGTAAAGAGAAATTCATGGAATGTATTCATGGAAAAGGACATATAGTTTAGAATAGTAATGTTTCTGTCCTTTGCTGTCAGGTAAACATATTGACAGCAAATAAACATGCAGTTAAACTGGTGTCTTCTTACATTGATGCACAACCAACTGATAAAGTATGTAGCTGAAAAAAAAACATGAACATGGACATTGATTGTACCATGATAGTCAGCCAGCAGATTAAATTAATAGGTGACATATGTACTAGATTTATTCACTGCCAAATAAATGTATCAGATGAAGTCAAAGTGTGGGTATATATATACATAGGCACACCATGATTCTTGATGTTTCACTACAACTCCCCAAGCAGAACCAGAACGTTTGTAATTGGGTTGATAGTCAGTAAAACACTATCATTTGGCAATAACAGTAAATTAATCATCTCTATTGATTTGTTGAGTGTTCATGTGACAGATTTTGCTATTACACTCAAGCCTGGTGTTGCATATATGCTACATTTCCAAAAAGTGTCCAAAACTTCTCAGAAATAATTTTTCCACTGCAAAATTTACACTGCATTATGTTTGTTTACCTATCTGGAGGTATACTTGGGTCTCACAGGGTTAATCATGTTACCATGTTAATAAAAAAATCAAAGTAACTTCATCTGAGGTGTTTTATGAAATAATATAGAGATAATTTCTTGTCAAATTAGACTTCATACTGAAGAATCACCGCAATGTAATGCCAAAAAATAATTACGATTAAACAGAGATGAGTATCATATTAGGTGAATTAGTGTCGGATACTGTTTAATTAGAGATAATATATTTTTTTAACATTATTATACTGTATATAAGTTTCTATGAATTATTTGATACTGACGGTATAACAATGATACATGACAATAGTTGCAGTTTGGTCTGTCCATACATGGGCTACAGGGTATTTAGTGATTAATGTAAGCAAGCACACAGTTTATGGATTTCCCTTCCCAAAGACACAATATCAGTTATGTGTCCTTGTGCCTTAAAAAGTTACAATTTGTTGGCAGCCATATAATCCTCCATTCTATTATATTTTCAGTCACAAATTGGTTTAAAACATAAAAAGAACAATATGATATTATTGCAGTAAATATTCTATACATTACACTATATTGTTTTCAATATATAGCAGTGTAGGCTACAAATATTAGGAAAAAGTCATTTGACTTTAGTGATGTGCCATCAGCATCCCTGTGTTGATCTGGTGTTGCATGCAGCGTTTTGTCAGATAATCCATTGCACCTAAGAGAGTTTTGGGGCTACCTGATCTGGTGTCATGCCAGTTACCCAGGATCTAGCGGCACATTTGTACCTGTGAACGTTGGCACACTTCTTCAGGCAGCAGAGGAATACCAGGGAAGCAACAATGGATCCTGGCAGTACTCCTCATGCCAACCAATTCAGGAACAGAAATAGAATCCTCCAGGCAGACCATCTGCTCTCTACCTACCACTGAAAAAAACTCTAAAACCAATTTACGCAATGTGTTGTTGATTTAAATTAACATGTAGACATCAACAAAATGAATGGCAACAGCTTATGTGAAGTAACCCCATAGATGACAGCTTAATCATTACGGGGAAATGAGTGAGAACAAAGACAGAGTTTTATTTTTGTTTATAAACATCAGTGTGAATTTGATTAAAAAAAAACAAACAAAAAAAAACAGTTTCTTTGTTTGATGCATGAATGCATACATTTGTCCCTAGCCAAAAAGATCTGTGACCTTAGTAAATCACTAGTTTTCTATAAAACGTGGTATATTGTGTAGGACTCTGTAGGCTTTTTCGCAGACACAGAAATACACTTTTGATAAGGCAGTAATGAGTTGCACTGAATGTGACATTTTGAATAACATGTTAGGACTTTGTAAAGTTTGGATTTTGAAATAGCTATTTCACAGTGCTGATTAAGTTCAGTGGGGTTGCCCATTACCAGTATTTCTCCAAGCAGCAGTACTTTTTCTAGTACTTTTTTATTTATTTATTTTTATTCAGGCATGTTACTGTAATTGTTACATTTTGTTTTCTCCCTGCAGTGCTTTGAGGCTGGTTGCTTGTTATTTCTTCTGACATCTCTGTTTATTTAAAGCACTGCTGGGTTTTTTTTCTTTTGGTTTCTGTTAAGAACTACTACATACTATTCAACATTTAGCAATAAGAAACAGGAACCGTACAGCAGCCAATTTGTGCCTCTTTTTAATTTGGGAGCAGAGCAACATAAAAAGCAAGATAAAATATATATCTAAACCAATACGAAATTAATAAGCTATACAAAAAACTTTTGTCTGCTGTAAACAGACACCATCAACAAGACATGACCTTTATTATCATGATTGGCATAAATATCAGTAACTTCTATTTTTTTAATGGGTAAGAGACAGAGGGAAAATAATAGCACCACAATTTAAATAAAAATAAGAAAAATGTTGATTATATTGGACTCTGTTGACCGAATGTGGTACAGTACTTAGGCATATAGTCAGTTACATTGGTGGCAATCAAACAATATATAATTCTTATAAAAATGTACTGTGGTAAACCATGCTAACAGCTGTGTGTAAGAGTGAAAAAACTAATTTATATGATTTAACTATACTGATGAACAATGAAAACGTAACAGTCTATGTTTTACATCAATATCTCACTAGGCACATATATAATGTTATTTACATTTTAAATAGTGAGCAGATATGTTTGTTGAATGTTTGAGTAGTACTGTTCTTTTTGATGATAAAATACTGAGCTCAAGTCATGTGATTTCATAAAACCGCCAGGTGCTCAGTGTTTGGTATTTGAGTTGAGTTAAAACTGCCAAAATGAGTTGATTAAGAATCTGTATAAATAGCCATTCGAAAAGACATGATTTTAATTAACGCAAGAACAGCGAAAGATATGAAGATCGCCTGGTTGCTATCGGCATGATTGAAGGCGGCCTGTCTGTGAGAGAAGTTGACAGGAGAATTAACTGTTCTACTTCAACAATCAGCACACTAGTCCAGAGAAACCAGGAAACTTGCTCTGTGAGGGACAGGCCACGTCCTGGAAGGCAGAGGGTCACCACACAGGCCCAGGACCGTCACATCCGACATGTTGACAGCTGAAAGCTGTTGAAGCCAATTCGGAAATGTATATTTTCCAGCAGGAAAATGCAAGACCACACAGTGCTAGGATTACAATTACACGACTTCAAGAAAACAATATCGAGGTCTTGCCGTGGCCAGCTTTTTCTCCTGACCTGAGTCCAATAGAATATCTGTGGGACCAAATCGCCAGTGCCATCCACAGCTGCAGCTACACAGGAAGAGTGGCTGATCAGGTCTATGCGTCAACAATGCCAGGATTGTGTTAATGCTCAGGGAGGTCATACCCGATACTAACTTTTTGTAATGTTTTCATTTTGACAGTGTGTCACGTTTCATACTGAAAAGCTATGATTCTTTGATCTGTATTTTTGTTCACATTTTCTGTGATTTTGTTTGATATCTATGTTTAAAATATTTGATTAAATCCATTAGACCTGAGTGTTTTGCGTTTCTTTTGTGCATCAGTATATATGGGTATCCATGAGGTAGGCAATGTATAAGTAGATTAGACTGCAATTAAATAATTTTGGCCCCAGGATCCCCTCCTGTCCCAGTGGCACAGGCGAGGCTTGAAAGTAATCAAGCTTCCGAGGTGGGAGGCAGGTCACCAGCACACCACATCTTCACGGCAAAGCTGCAAATTCTTAAAAGTGACAACATGCATTCATAGAATAGAGCGTCACCCTTACAGAGGGAATGCTGTTTTTTATACCTGTCAAACAATGACTTATATTTATAGTACTGAATGAATGTTTGGGAATTATGTTGGTGGGACTGGAATGCATTAACTTTACATCTATTAAATACTGATTAACATGTTCACTGTGCAAAGTTTGGGAATTGTACCTCTAACTACTGAAACATAAATCAAAGCTGACAAACTGTCAGCACAAATTAAAACAATGACATCTGGAAATGCATGGCATGAAAATCCGAAGCCCAAAGTAGTGATCACTGCCAGCTCATGAGATGTGGTTATCTAAAGTAATTAGCACCACTATAACATGATGAATCCTGGAAATGAAAACATGAGCAAAATAAAATTATTTTAATAATATGAAATATATCTACACAAAGGAATACACAAAGGAACCCAACAATCCCTCAGCAGTTAAAGGAATTGTAGCTAATAAAATAGTCCTATACATTTTCCCTGTCATGGTGTCATTTTTCTATATAGATCTCACATCTGCTGTTTTTAAAGAAACACAGGTTTTAGCGAATTTGTATTTGCATTTTAAAACATGATACCTGGTTCTACACTAGGTTAAATAAATCTTGCTTTCAGATTAACTTGCACTTCGTAGTTTATTTAACCTGCAGAGTGAAATTGTCTCCAATCCTAGGGCCTTCTATCCTATCCAACTACTTCCCCAAATGACTGACATGCTTTGCAGCCAATAGGATGCTTTGACCCTGAAGACCCTGCTAAGCTGAAATGACCTAGAAAATATAGCTGTAGCAGACTTCCTGGATAGCAAATCGAGCAAACCGAGAACGTTCTTTAACCTAGTGTAGTACCAGTTGCCGTGGTTTAAAATGAAAATACATGTTTGCTTTAACATGTGTTTCTTTCAAAAGTGCACATTTGAGAAATATTTAGTGAATGGATGTGTACAACAGTTAAGATTTATGGAATTATTTTGTTAACTACAACCATTTTAATATTACATCAAGGTACATTTTATCCTGATGGAAATTGTTATATTCTACTTAAACATACTTACTTTTACTTTCTTTGTTCTTTGTATACAGTACATGAATATAATAATATACTTTGATCATTTAAATGATGATGTTTTCAGTACACTGTTAGCAAAGTCATTGCATTTCATCCTCATATCTGCCTGATAAATTGTTGTAACGTTATTCGTTTAGACTTCGACAGTCACTGTTTTATGTCATTGGCCACACAGGCCATACATTTTCAAAATAGAAAATCCATCTCAGCATTTACCTGATTTGCAAAGCATTTCCGTATGAATGTGCCAGAACATAAAACACAGGCATATGACAGATAGTCAAGGAAAGAAGCTTCAGAAATCTGTAATTAAGAATGATGCTGTTATTTCAAACTCTCTCTCTCTCTCTCTCTCTCTCTCTCTCTCTCTCTCTCTCTCTCTCTCTCTCTATATATATATATATCTAGTATGTATATAAATTGTTTTTCTTGGGTTTTAAAAGTAAATGACATCCATTGTACTTGAGTGTTATAGAGTTTACAGCATATTTCCATAATGAAATATTTTAAAAAAGGCTTTTGTAATTTGGTATTGCTAAGAAGAAAAAAATATATATATCATACAATTAAATTGTAAACTGAGGTAAAACACACAACACATTCAAACAAATTCGATCATGGTAATGGTAAAATTGAGTGAGATAAAACCTTATTAAGCAACTTGCAGGTGTTACAGGGCAGTAAAGGGTTACAATGCAAACATATTTGTGTAGTTTACAGTTAGTGCAAATAATACTAGTAAAATACAATATGAACTAGGATGCAACAAGTTATACAATGACATAGTAGTGCAAGGATGGTGCATTAGCTTAGGTAACATGGTGATGAGGTCAGACAAGTCCAGTGCATAATAGGAACAGTAGAGCACGTGATCTACAAGTGCAGTCTAAACAGTTAAAAAGTAAAGCAGGAAGGAGCAACTATACTGTGTGAACTGAAATGCATGAAATAATCTGTTTGTTAACAGCAATGTGTAGATTCATGAACTGAAAAATTCTTCTTCATAGGTTTAGATCCTGAAGACATGTAGGGACATATTTTCAAAGTGTTTACTCTAGTCTTTAAATTTAAATTTAACACGTGTATCTTTATATAGGAAAGTGTGAGACCTCTTAATTTGTTTCTCATTTTTTAACCTTACTATAATGATAGTGCCTTCTCTCAAAAGCTAAAATATACAGGCCAGGAAGTGTAAAAAAATGATATGAAATACTATAGAAACTTTTTCAGGGAAGCAATAATAGGATCTTCTCTGTTATGTCATCTCAAATATTCAGACCATTTGGGAAAAAAGAAAAACTTACCTATTTCTCAAGAGAGTAACATGTAAATGTGTCTGTGCTGACCTTGTGCAATAGATCTCAATTGAAGTGCATTACCATTATTACCATTATCATAGAGACAGCTGTGCATCTTCTTTGATGAAATTTTTTTATTCTGTGCTCAAAATCTGAAAAGCCTTCTGTGGTATTGACTTTTTCAAAGAGAAAAAAATATAAATAATTTCAAAATTTGAATTCCATGTTGAACATTACTTTGAAATTGTTCCCATTCAAACATAAAAAACTGCTTAACACAAGGATTATATTGGTAATTGATATTTTCATTTTTGTGTGTATCCTGGAAAAAGAGCCTCTTTCAACCAATTTAACAATAACATCACAACTACATACCGGTCAAAGTGGGATAAAAGGAGTATTGATTTCATGCTTCCTTAGAAAAGGCTAATGAGGAGGCACTTCTGATAAAATGGAAGTACCATGCTCCAGTCAAAATGGTTTACACGAACAATCAGGAACTTCTCGATCTGTCTTCATCTGTAATATCTCAGGGTATAGTGGAAACGGTATTTGTTTGAAAAACTGTGCATACATTATTTGTAATTCAACAAAATGTGACATTACTAGTAGTGGGTGAATACTTCTGCAAACCACTGTATATATATATAGGGACATAGAGGAGAGACCAGGAGACCTGTCCAGGAGAGACAGGTTCCAGAGATCCCAGCATACTTCTGAAGGCGGTCAAGAAGAATGCCATGATCTATGGTGTCAAAAGCAGCTGTTAGGTCAAGGAGGACAAACACAGAGGGAGCACCAGCATCAGCTTTAAGCAGGAGATCATTCACAATCTGGAGCAGAGCAGTTTCAGTACTGTGATGCGGCTGTCAAGGCTGACCAGGACAAACAGTGACCCAACCCGATGTTTGGTACATGTCCTAATAAAGTGGTCAGGCAGTGTATAGCTTTCCTTTAATTAATTTCTCAGTGATTTATGCCAAAACATCTTGCAACACGGATATTCTTGTGGAAGTTGTTTTATGTTGTCCCCTGAAAATGAACCTTTTATGGCATCAGTTGGCTGACTTAAATAGATTTATGCGTTATAATACTAATTTTTGATTTATGAAAGACAAAGTGAAATTGTTTAGTGTTCTTACATATTATGGTATGCTATAACTAAATTAAATAACGTGCTTGTGGTTGTGAATTTATAAAAATAAATGAATAACAATAGGCCTAAATATTACTATTAAAAGATGATAATCCATTTAACATGCTGACTTCACTGCTAGCAATCTTGCATCTTCCCATGTTTCACATTTTTTACTGGATATAATCACCAACACTGGGACATTTTCTTTTTTAACGTTCGTATTGGCAATACATCAAGTAGAATGCAAAATGATGAGTGAGCATTTAAGTGGTGCAATTTCTAGTATTACATTTGTTTATCTTGCCTTTGTTTGGTTATGTGTCTGTAGAAACTGTGCCTTTATTATTGGGCACAGCAATTTTAGTTCTCACTGTTGCACATATCTTCCATTAGAGGTAATGACATAATCACTTCAATGAACAATTTAATGAATTGGACATGCTTTGGGACATGCCTAGGATTCAAAATGGCTATCTGAGTTTATTTTATTTTTTATTCCCCTGGCTATTTTAAACAATATACTCAGACACTACGGGGTAGATGTAAGGATACGCGCAGTGATTTACGGGTGCAAAACACCCATAATGCTGATGAAAATCATGTTTAGTCGCCGTAAAGTCTGATTTTAGCTGCCGCTAGAAATGCAGCGTATGTAAAAAATGGTGTTCACCTGGCGTTATCGTCTCACTACGCAGGTCATCCTAGACCTCATAGCGGAATTGAGGGATAAGCTAGACCCCAGCATCAATTTAGGTACCCCTATCCCTGCACATGTGATAGTGCTGTGTTCTGTGCACTACTTGGCCTCTGGTTCCTTTCAGACCACAGTTGGAATGTCTGGAGGGATAGCCCAATCCACCTTTCCAGAGTTCTAGGCACATTTCTGGATGTCATGCTGAAAAGGGCAGGCCAATATATATAATAATATAATTTCCTATAAATACTAGTATAACTGATGTTGGTTGAGGCTTTTCCAAATAACTCAGTTTCATGCAGAATGACCATAAGGTCTCTCAGCTCCTTCTCAGAAAAATGATTTTCTTTTCCGTGCGTCAAAAGGACTTTGCTGCCCTTCCTCTGACATAAAAAAAGATTTTTTTGTATTTTCGTGCTCCACAAATGTCATACAACAATTACTGCTCTCTGTACTCCTAACTCTGCAAGTGTGGCCACTAAATAGACCGATGCGCTCACTGAGACCCTCATTATTATAACAGAAGATCATTATTTGTGCGTGTCGTGTAATTTGCATTGCTCTTAAGCTTACATAGGGAGCAGTGCAAAATAATTGCCTGTCCACAATGCAATTTTAATTTTGCATCAGAATTATTTGCACTGTGCCTATACTTACATCTACCCCTATGTACACTAAAAAAAATCACAGAAACATAAATATTTGTATTATTAACGCGTAATAAAGACAAAAATAGCGTTATACACATACTACAACTGTTTAAATAACATACCTGTCATTTTTCTTTTCATTGTTCACATCCTGACAACATCTTACACATATAACTTTAAACTCTGTTTCAAAGCTCTTTTCAAAATGGCCGCTCTAATCCACTGGGGTTTGAGACCTGTTCTCTAAATCACTGCAAGAAGAGCAATTTAAAAAAAACAAACCAAAAATAAATAAAAATAACCCTAAGTGCTCTGGCTTTTCTGTTCCATACCATTATGGATCATCATTGCTGTGTTACAGTAACATATGTTTGCCTGATTAATAACAAATGCAGATTTCAAACATTTCTTTAACATGAAAATTATTTATTTTTAAGTTTTCCGTTATATCTTGTAACATTTTATATTTTTCTAATGTTTATCTTTCTAGGAAATAAAACAAATGTCATTGATATTTCAAGTACTTTAACTTAAGCCCCTTTCACACTGGCATGCTCTGCCTGGGTCAGGACCCGGTGTCATGCGGGTCGGCTATGCGATTTCACACTGCATTTGATAAAGCAGGGTTGACCTGGGTGACAGACGCAAGTACACAATGTGTGTATCAATGCCCCAGAAGCGGCTTGTTATGGATGCTTCCATCCAAGCTTCTCTGGATTGAACCGTCAGCCCAAATATTGACTAGAGCAAATGTTTCTTGCTGCAATCTGACTCATGGTGTATCTCCATCAACAAAAATATGGCTAAACAGAAATGTTTCTCGCGGAAGTGAAACCTTCACGCAGGCGTGGTTGTTTGTTATTTAGTTGGCTTATGAACGGCCGTCATGCATTTTGACTCGCTCAACCCGGGTTAAAGTGTGTCGACCCACATCCTGAGGTGGGTCGCTGGGATCCGGATACGACCCAGGTAAGTGGTTTCACACTACGTGGGACTGTGACCCGGGTAGCCAGAACCCGGTTAGGAGTGCCAGTGTGAAAGGGGCTTTACATACATAAATAACTTGGCTAATTACAATTTAATAAAAAGAGAAATTCTGTATCCATTATTTATTAACCTAAACTAAAATCTGCTTACAGAAAACCGTGCCCTGTATTTGTGTTTATTGTACATCAACAATTATTTCTGTTAACTAAAAGATGTCTCGTACAGATCATAAAAGCATATATGCCATTTTTTAAAACAGAAACTGTTGTTACATAAGGTAACATTAGATTAGTCCAAGACTAATGCTTATTGTGGTCTATGAAATCAGCAGATTCTGTAGTAGAAAAGAGATAACAAGTAAAAATGTAGCGCTTTAAAGATTCTATGTAAAAATAATTTAAAACACGGTGTAAATGTATATATATATTAGTGTACTTCAGTTAGTAAGCATTATGTGCCTGCATGTGTACATTTCAACAACAATTCATTTTCAAGATACAGTAAAGTAGTTCATGAACTGCAACACATATTTTATCTTATCCCACATACAATGAAAATGCTTAGTACAGGTTCATATTTTTTAGAAATACTAAAAGAAACTTTTGTCATTGAATTTTAGTTTTTAGTATTTCTGAATTCATTACTATTGGGTGTTAAATTGTTATGGATACATTATTTTGTTATCACTAAGTGGTAAGTTAAAGCATAGACTGGAGATAATCAATGTTGAGAAATGTAATGATCCCTTGTATATAAAAAAAGAACAATCCACAGAGACAGTTAAATTAGTGCAGTGTTTTCAGTACTAAAATTATTGCTATAATACAATGGTTGTTTTTTCCAACCTAATCAGAAGAACAGTCTGTTTAACAGTGAGTTTAATAGCACATTTCCATAGGTCAAACTCGGACAAGATTATACAGCATGTCTAGACAAGTGATTGCTGTAGATTCCTGGTTTCAAAGAAAGTAGGTTAGTCGGTGCAGACCATGTTCAAATAAGACACCAAATTACTGTCAGTGCCGCCATTATTCCATTTAGTATTGCCATGCTGTAGCCAATGTGAAAGGAATGGCCAGTTAACTTCCTGAAAAAAAGAAAATACATTACACATACCGAAAATAAGAACAAGAAACAAATAGCGATAGTGCCCTCTGAAGGCTCTACCATGTGGTACTTGACCTTAACTTAGACATTATTAGAATACATGGCGAAGATACTAATATTAATTATGGTTAATCACACAAAGTGGTCTTTGCTTTAGTATTTTCAATACTCGTTTTTCGTTTTAATCAATCATGTTTCATATCAAAATGCACAAGAATTATTTTAACTTCCCATTCAGAATGGAATACAACATTCGCTACCATAACTGATTTATCAAATTAGTCTTACTGTGTTAATTTAGTTTAGACATGATCTACCAGTCTGACAATATGTTATCAACTTCAATTGATTCTATATTCAAATTAACTCAGAAATTGGGCAATGATCAAATTCTCTGGACTTATTAGGCAACTCCTTTGAATTACACATTTCAACAAACAAAATACATTTATTGCACACTCCAAATGTTTTAATAAGTCTAATAGTCTTGCAACATTATCTTTGACTTGTCAGAAGGCTTCCAACCAGAAATAGTTCCGCTGATCAGACGTAACTCACAGTTCAAAGAATGCGTTGCAATTGAGAAGTTATGTAGCTTGTAAAAGGGTTCTTGTTGCAATTCGGTTGTACAGGGTACAGGACCTTTTATTATTATTATTTGTTTATTTAGCAGACGCCTTTATCCAAGGCGACTTACACAGACTAGGGTGTGTGAACTATGCATCAGCTGCAGAGTCACTTACAATTACGTCTCACCCGAAAGACGGAGCACAAGGAGCTTAAGTGACTTGCTCAGGGTCACACAATGAGTCAGTGGCTGAGGTGGGATTTGAACCGGGAACCTCCTGGTTACAAGCCCTTTTCTTTAACCACTGGACCACACAGACCTTCCAGAGGCACAGCTGCTGGATCTTGCGTCAGTTTGTTTCGTGGTTGGTTTCAAGCAGCGAAATAAAAACTAAGACCCACTTTCCTGGTTCAGCCTCTTGCAGAGCAGAGAGCAGCACCCTCTTCAGAGCTGATTTCAGCCTCCTATTAGTCTTCTCAGAACATGATTTTAGCCATTTTTCGGACCTGATTCTACCGCCACTTCAGAACACGACTTCAGACCACTACTTCTTGCTTTTCCTAGTCTTTTGAATTAAACCCTGACCCATCTTGATTGGATCGTTGAATTCATGGGTGGTGTTTAAACGTGCCTAAACACTGGTTGGTTTGTCTCTGGGCCACTCTTTGGCCTTGCCCACAACTCGTGATTGACAGTTCGACCAAAGTTCCTTTGTCTTGTCAAGGGTGACTGACCACTCCCTGCTCCCCCCCCCCCTTCAGCTTTCTTGAAGGGGGAAGGGACCTGCTTCTTGTCTATGTCCAGAATTGGACACAGACAAGAAGGTCAAGATTACGCAAAGGTGCATCTGTCTCACTTTGACCAAAAGATGGGATAGGAGAAAAACATTAACTTGCAACTTTCTCAGACTAGTTTAAACGGTGCATATTAGGGATGTAAATATTGTTTAATAATAAAAATCTGTTTAAACGATTTGATTTCTATCGGTTAACCGTTTAACCGTAATTACACCGTCAAACTAAATACCCTTTAAATACTTACCCTTTCCACATATATTTAGTCTTTGTCATGCATTGACATTCGTTTACCAAACATAAAAAGAGGCAGATTAACAGCACAAATCCTCTTTAATTGCATCACGATTGTATCACATTGTCGATAGTATCTCCGTCATAGTTAATCTCAATCCACTACCGGGGACACTTATGAATTAATGTTATGAATCCATTTTAAAAGCAAGTACGTAAAAGACAAGATTTTTTTTTCCGTTGCTTGAAATGACCACAGATAAACAAACTACTGAACTAAAACATCTTAGTTTAAAAAAAAAAAAAATTATAATTGAAACCACTGTACTCATAGTGTGACCCCCTAGTTCTGGCAATAAAAATGACTATGCAATATTTTTTTACAGTCAACAGTAAAAAAAAAAAAAAAATTATAATTACAAATGCTTCTAGACTGCCACGGTTTACACGGTCGTACCACAAGGACAGCTGCTTAATCCAGCTTTCGATTTTGGCAGTGAGATAAAAGACAAATATATCTCATCCTTGGAGTGATGTGTTAAGAATATTTAAGCGATCAAAACTATCTGCCAGGAAACCATGCAAAGCAAGCCATTTAGCACAAGCTTTTCAGGTTTTGTTTTTTTTTTCTTCTTTACTGCTGATCGGGTTATTGTTGTCAGCACTTATTTTGCTGCAGTGTCACTCGATTCCCCTTCATTACTCCCGTTTCCAACACTTTTCTTCAGAAAACTGTCAATTCTTTGATATTTATAAAGCAGCTTTTTGAACTCCCTTCACAACAAAAACCAAAGACTACAGAAGTGCATCCCGCTGACATGGCAAGTAGGTTGCTAGGTAACATTCAGAACTACTCATTGGGAGCACAACTGAGTAAAAAGTGGCAATAATAATAATAATAATAATAATAATAATAATAATAATAATAATAATAATAATAATACATTAATGTACCTGCTTCTTAAACTAAAATGTTTTTTATTTTTATTTCACAGGTATTCGACACATAACTTTGTTTTGACCGCTCCATCTTTATCGAACACGGGAAATCGACAGCTTGAGACTAGTTTGATAGATGTTTTCAGTAGAGTAATCTGACATCATGTGTTGCCAAATAAAAAAAAGTTACCGGCAGAGGAGTTGCAGAGTTCAGAGGCAGTGCATAAAGAGTACGTGTTTTGTTGGCTATTTACTTTTAAAACACAAAATGCCGGACAGATTTTATCAATTTGTATTACACGTTAACAATTTGTATTATACGTTAAATCTTGCTTTCAGTTTAGGCAGAGCGCCATGCATATTGTAGACACTGAACCTTGCAGGACAGTAAATACTATCTCAGTAAATTCTTGCCAGGGTGCTCGATTTTGCCAGAACAGCACCATCTGACTCTGAGCGTAACACTTTCATGATACATTTACAATTAGGACACCACTCATTTACAAGTGAAACTATATCTTTCATATAATCAGTTTGATAGCTTGAGCTGCATGTGGGGGCCTTTTTTTATCCGCATTACAGCTGTGCAACCATTATTCAAAGCAACTATTTTGATAAGTATATAAAAATGTACTGTTTATAAGTCAACATTAGACAACACCCTTATAAAATCTGAAATGGACCAACCTACTTGTTACTAGGGGTGTGCCCAGGTCTGAGCACAAACTACTATTTGTAACGAGCATGGACCTCTTCCCCTGCCAGAGTATGAATATGAGTAATGAGAACACCCCCACTCAGCATGCACCTTTTTCTAAAGATCTGAATGGTTTATTAACATGGTGACATTTTTTAAAATGTAGTCAAAGATATTGACAAATTGTCTATAGAAACTTGTCTATGCTGGCAGCTTATTCTAGGAGTTAATACACAAAAGACTAGAAACAAAAGTTGAAATTATGCAATTACCTGAAAACAGCTTGTTGACTTGCCAACAGAAGGTGTGCCTATGTTAATTTAATTAACAAGCTCCAACATATTCACCCAAACATCAGATCTTCTTACACCAAAATGTACTGACCAATGGGATTCAGTTTTGTATAATCAAAAGTTTGTCAGACAAACACCATGCTTTATGAAATATATTAAATCATATTTGAGTACAGCAAAATAAATTAAAAACATTAAAACTTGTGAGTCAATTATTTTGCACAAACATATGTTTAAAAGTTGCTTGCAGTCAGGACTTTGTCATAAAAAAGCAGACAATGCCAATTTCTATAATTGCAAACATTTGCGCAATGAAAAAAAAGACAAAAAACAGCTAGAGAGATAATAAGAATATGTTATTGACAACACATTTACCAAATCCTTACGATTCCACTAACAAGATATACATTGTCATATTTAGTGCGTATACTGTAAGTAAATAAATACATATCTAAGATACAAAAGGGTCAGAACACAGCTATGTAGTCTGAGACAAAATAAACTGGTGAGAACACCTCTGCTGTTCATATAGTCACACTGTCTTTCTTTAAGGGATAGGACCTGTCAACTCGGCTGCTATCAAGATTAAATAAAATGCTGTTACCATAGTTACACATTTTAGCAGCCGCAACTTGTATAGCACAATAAAATGCTGTAAGTATCTACAGCATTCTTAAGCCACTTTCACACACAAATGCCGGTACTGAGCCATCTCAGATATGTATCAATTTATTGAAAAGACCCACAAAACTGTGCCATCTATGCCGGTATATTACTATCATAACCCTTTCACACAGCTGAAGGGATCATGAGAGACGAGGTCTGAAGAATGTGCTTCTCTACACCCAGCTAAAGGGATCATGAGAGACGAGGTCTGAAGAATGTGCTTCTCTACACCCAGCTAAAGGGATCATGAGAGACAGGGTCTAAAGAATATGCTTCTCTACACCCAGCTAAAGGGATGATGAGAGACGAGGTCTGAAGAATGTGCTTCTCTACACCCAGCTAAAGGGATCATGAGAGACCAGGTCTGAAGAATGTGCTTCTCTACACCCAGCTAAAGGGATCATGAGAGACAGGGTCTGAAGAATGTGCTTCTCTACACCCAGCTAAAGGGATGATGAGAGACAGGGTCTGAAGAATGTACTTCTCTACACCCAGCTAAAGGGATCATGAGAGACAGGGTCTGAAGAATGTGCTTCTCTACACCCAGCTAAAGGGATCATGAGAGACAGGGTCTGAAGAATGTGCTTCTCTACACCCAGCTAAAGGGATCACGAGAGACAGGGTCTGAAGAATGTGCTTCTCTACACCCAGCTAAAGGGATCATGAGAGACAGGGTCTGAAGAATGTGCTTCTCTACACCCAGCCCACCCATCGGAAGGGACGAGCTCCGTACTGCCTACTGTGTACTATGAAAGCAAATATATTAAGTACCAATAACATGGCTACACTTTCCAACCTTTGTTATGACCTCTCTGAAGAATAAAACATACTGTTCTTATTCTCCACAAAATTTCTCACTCAAGTAAAATTCTAAATAAAAGCTTACAAAGAGGTGCATATGGGACTCCAGGAGCAAAAATGATACTAATTGCAGACACTGAAGCAGAGCATCACCTTGTTAACTCGGTTACCATGACATGCACCCACTGCATAGCTTAACAAATGCATGGTTCTCCACAGGCTATTAGTAGATATTAGATTAAAGAGGAGGAACATCCACAAAAAGCTTTAGCAGCATCCCTTTAGTCCATCGGATATTACAGCTGGACTAAAAGCTTTAGTGCACTTGTGTTTTTAATTACTAACTACAGTGCCTTGCGAAAGTATTCGGCCCCCTTGAACTTTGCGACCTATTGCCACATTTCAGGCTTCAAACATAAAGATATGAAACTGTAATTTTTTGTGAAGAATCAACAACAAGTGGGACACAATCATGAAGTGGAACGAAATTTATTGGGTATTCAAACTTTTTTAACAAATAAAAAACTGAAAAATTGGGCGTGCAAAATTATTCAGCCCCCTTAAGTTAATACTTTGTAGCGCCACCTTTTGCTGCGATTACAGCTGTAAGTCGCTTGGGGTATGTCTCTATCAGTTTTGCACATCGAGAGACTGAAATTTTTGCCCATTCCTCCTTGCAAAACAGCTCGAGCTCAGTGAGGTTGGATGGAGAGCATTTGTGAACAGCAGTTTTCAGTTCTTTCCACAGATTCTCGATTGGATTCAGGTCTGGATTTTGACTTGGCCATTCTAACACCTGGATATGTTTATTTGTGAACCATTCCATTGTAGATTTTGCTTTATGTTTTGGATCATTGTCTTGTTGGAAGACAAATCTCCGTCCCAGTCTCAGGTCTTTTGCAGACTCCATCAGGTTTTCTTCCAGAATGGTCCTGTATTTGGCTCCATCCATCTTCCCATCAATTTTAACCATCTTCCCTGTCCCTGCTGAAGAAAAGCAGGCCCAAACCATGATGCTGCCACCACCATGTTTGACAGTGGGGATGGTGTGTTCAGGGTGATGAGCTGTGTTGCTTTTACGCCAAACATAACGTTTTGCATTGTTGCCAAAAAGTTCGATTTTGGTTTCATCTGACCAGAGCACCTTCTTCCACATGTTTGGTGCGTCTCCCAGGTGGCTTGTGGCAAACTGTAAACGACACTTTTTATGGATATCTTTAAGAAATGGCTTTCTTCTTGCCACTCTTCCATAAAGGCCAGATTTGTGCAGTATACGACTGATTGTTGTCCTATGGACAGAGTCTCCCACCTCAGCTGTAGATCTCTGCAGTTCATCCAGAGTGATCATGGGCCTCTTGGCTGCATCTCTGATCAGTCTTCTCCTTGTATGAGCTGAAAGTTTAGAGGGACGGCCAGGTCTTGGTAGATTTGCAGTGGTCTGATACTCCTTCCATTTCAATATTATCGCTTGCACAGTGCTCCTTGGGATGTTTAAAGCTTGGGAAATCTTTTTGTATCCAAATCCGGCTTTAAACTTCTCCACAACAGTATCTCGGACCTGCCTGGTGTGTTCCTTGTTCTTCATGATGCTCTCTGCGCTTTAAACGGACCTCTGAGACTATCACAGTGCAGGTGCATTTATACGGAGACTTGATTACACACAGGTGGATTCTATTTATCATCATTAGTCATTTAGGTCAACATTGGATCATTCAGAGATCCTCACTGAACTTCTGGAGAGAGTTTGCTGCACTGAAAGTAAAGGGGCTGAATAATTTTGCACGCCCAATTTTTCAGTTTTTTATTTGTTAAAAAAGTTTGAAATATCCAATAAATTTCGTTCCACTTCATGATTGTGTCCCACTTGTTGATTCTTCACAAAAAATTACAGTTTCATATCTTTATGTTTGAAGCCTGAAATGTGGCAAAAGGTCGCAAAGTTCAAGGGGGCCGAATACTTTCGCAAGGCACTGTATAAATGTATAAGACAGAGAACGGTGAAAGGGACACTCCAATTGTAACATACAAAAATTAACTTTGCTTACACATGTATTGATTTGGTACATTTTTCCGGTCCGGTCCTTTCCGCTGGGCACCGGACTTCAAAGGGGGGGGGGGGGGGGGGAATGTGGTCTTGGAATGGCCGATCAGTGCTGTGCACTTAAGGGGGGGGGGAAGTGTAACACAGCAGGGAGGGGGTTGATTCCTCCCTGCATGAAGAAAAAACATGTGCGGAATGCACATTGTATTAATTGTTAATTATCCCCTACACCTGGTAATTATTGTTAAATTAGGACCAGGTGCAGGGTATATAAGGGGTGCAGTCAGTCTGCTCACGGCTGCTGTATAGAAGGAGGCAGGAAGGTGTGCTCTGTTTCCAAGCAGTCGGCAAGTGAAGAGTTACTGTGTGTTTGTGTTGTGGGGAAACGGCTTAGCCGTCCCACTTTATAGTATAGGTGTTCCTGAGTTTTAGTTAGCGCTCCGAAGGAGCTAGGTATTTGTTTTGTTTTGTATTTCTGTTTGTATTATTAAAAGTGCGCGGAAGCGCTGAACCCCCAATTTCGGTGTCTGGGTCAATTTATAAAGGGGCAACGAACCCGAGTGGGGGGCGATATATCACAATATATATATATATATATATATATATATATATATATATATATATATATATACACACACACACACACACATACAGTATATATATATATATATATAGTTAAAAAAAGGTCATTTTCTGCAGAACATTAAATCGCTGCAAAATCAAATGTGTCTACAAATTAGATCTTATTTTTGATCAAATAAGTAGTTTGCATTTTTCCACTGAATTAAGTCAAATCATTTTATAGGTCTACATTCTGTGCTCTACCCAGGACATTAATCCTTTCCGACTGTATCCAATGTGAGCAGTAGGTTGCTGTGATTGGCTGATTGAGCGCTCTATAAATCAGTCACGCTCAATTAATACCTCCTGGGTACGTTGGCTGAATTTTGTTCTGAAGAATTTTGTTCTGAAAAACAGCATACTAACCAGGAGGGCAAGGAATGAACTCAGCCTGACCTTCACCAATAAGCTATCACTCTGACCAGAACTGCATTCCATCCCTAATGTTATTGTTTCCTGCTCAATCACAACAAAGATACATTTATAGCTAATTCTATTTGCATGGGAGATGGAGCTTTGCCAGTTAGCCTTTATTAGAAGACATTTACATTAATTTACTGTTCATGCTTTGGTAATTATAATCTCTTAGACATGTGAAGTTATTATTAGAAGGGTTAATGTTTGTTTTTATGTATTATTGTGAACAAACTGCTATTATAAGTCTTTGTTAACCAACTATAATTCCCTTTGCAATGAACACAACCAATGTAGTCATTTATACACTGCTGAGTGATGTGTAGAGTTCAGTAATTATAGTGCAATACATATTAACAGTATTAGCAAAAGAATAGTCTTAATATGACTAATTATCTTTTACTGAAAATGACATGCATGGACAGTGGATTTTAATATACTCTGAATGGAAAAATAAAACTAGAACCTCATTTAAATAATTTCCCAAATGGTACATTAATGTGAATGGTTCCTCTTTGATTTATGTGAACAGCCAAGTAAAGATAACCTAAAATTGGGATTCATGGTTGATTAATCACAAGCACTGGTTACACTTTGATGTCCCAACCCCCTACAGCATTACTTATTTATGTATTTGTTATTCTTTTCTTTTTTGCTGTAATCATACAATCTGGTAAAGAATACAAATGTATTGCACAATGTACAGTATAAACTCATTGGATGTTTTTAAACAAACCTTACAAGCAAATGTTCCAAGAAAAACTGTACCATAAGCATACACATTTTTTACATGTCTAACTTGAGTTTGTGTTACTTCATTCCTTATCACTGATTCGTTATGGGGCTTGCTTACTAAAATCGTTACTCTTTTTGAAGAGGAGACAATTATATATTCATGAATCTCAAGATATTTAGTAAGAAATATTGGAATATTGATATAATATATAATACTGAATGAATGCATTACAATTGTAAGTATCATGATATCAGGCACGCGGTTCTGAAAATAGAATCTTCATTAGCTCACAAAATTAAGTGTTCCTCACCCAACCAAACAGAGGCAGATCTCATGCATAAATAGGGCATGATGCCCTAGATTGAGTTCACTTCAGTAAATAAATGCCAGTATGAAGTTCAATAACAACAGATGAATGGTTTGAAAGATAAAATATGTATGCAACGCATACAGTACCATAAATATAGTAATAACATAAACCCAGTACACCCCTTTCACAAGGGGTGTGGAATAATCTTTATTTATTTTACAACAGTGAACAGTCATCTAAACTCATTCATTAATACATTACTTTCTAGTTTTTAGTTTGCCTTTTGAGTTTTATAAAAAAAAAAAAGTGTAAATAAATGTACATACTGATACATTTGTCTAACTATATATTGGTATTGTCCAACATCTTCAGTAACCTATAGATGATTTCTTTCAAAACAGGCATACTGTTGAACCCCATTTTTTATATATATACTGTGTGAACTATTCTTAGCATTTAGGACCCAAATAATGAAGGATGAGTGCTGAGCATCAAATATACTGCGGACTACTCATGAAAAGCAGACAGATTAGTTGTATAACATGGAGTGAATTGTAGCAGTTAAGAATACAAGTACCAATGCTGCTCTCATGTTCCAAGGCATATGGGCTTGACATAAGCTCTTATACTTACTACTGTGAGAGTTTCATGCAGTGGCTTGATCATACATAAATCACAGCTGTCAGCAAAAGCTACTTTCCACTAACTTCCAATTCTGCATTAAATGCCAGAAATATGCTGTATGCACAACTTAAATACTTTCAACTTCAGACATCAATTTCCCATTGAAAAATGTTACTTTTAGCCACCATCTCCATTAATTCTTAAAGAGTATATGTGGCGGAGTGTCCCGCCCCTATTTATTATTATTTGTATTTTTGTTTGCGGCGCGGGTAAAAGCGCCGCGTCTTTTATTGTTATATTTAAAAACCTCGTGAGGATGCATGGCTGATCAGCTACTGATTATTTAACTAGCTGACAGTCATGCATCCTTACCAAACGCGTGCAGACTCTGGCCGGGGGATAATAAGATAATTACCAACTAGTTAAATCCCTCGGCCAGAGTATATAAACCAGCAGCACTATGCACTCGGGGTGTGGAGTGTTCGAGAGTGGAGAACGGGAGAGAGAGAGGAAGAAAACAATTGCTAAAACGTGCTGGAGTATCCAGCACGAAACTTACTTGTTTGTTTATTCGTTCGGCCCTCGTGCCCTTTTGTTTGGTGTTTTGTTAAATCTTTTGTTTTTGTTTTGTTTATTAAATACGCTGAGTGCACCAGCACTCAGCTTCAACCGCCCATCCACTGTTTGTGATTCAGTTACTTCCTGGTCCGTGACGTCATCACCCTCACCACTGCGAGCCAGACTGCCACATATGGTGTCAGAAGTGGGATAAACAACGCCTCCAACAGCCGGACCAGGAACAGCAAAGGAAGTTTTTTTTCGTGTTCGTTTTTTCAAATAGTGTTTTTTGTGTTTGAAAAAAAAAAAAAAAAAAAAAAATGGATGAAGTGGACGCCTATATGGAGAGGTGGCATGCGCATCAGAGGGAGTTGAAGGAAGGAGGGGCTACATGGTGCCTCGCCTGCCTGGAGTATGGGCACCTCCCTGAGGTGTGCCCATATGAAGACCCCCTCTTTGTGCAGGCCTTTGATCGAGGTGAGGTGGAGACTGCGGAGGAGTGGATCCACCTGAAGGCCATACCATCGCCGCAGGTGGATCAGGAAACCTGCCTCACCTGCCTCAAAGGGGAGGAGTGGTGCTTTGCCGTCGGCAAGGTCGGGCACAAAGCACCCGACCAACCCCCTCCATGGCAGGAGGTGGAACTGCTGGTCCCGAAGAAGGGAAGGAGGGGCGGTGCTAAGAAGGCAAAGAAGCCCGCACGTCCTGCGCCTGAGTGGGAGGAGCCCGAACGTCCTGCGCCTGAGTGGGAGGAGCCCGAACGTCCTGCGCCTGAGTGGGAGGAGCCCGAACGTCCTAAGCCCAAGAGGGGGGAGTCGGTGCATCCACAGCCCAAAAGGGAGGAGTCGGTGCGTCCACAGCCCAAAAGGGAGGAGTCGGTGTGTCCACGGCCCGAAGAGAGGGAAGTCGGGGCTTCCACAGCCCTAGGACCCAAGCTGCAGTCCCAAGAGCCAGAAGGGGAGGAGTTACAGGCTCAACCCCCTGAATTTTTCTGGGGGGGAGAAGGGCAGGATGCTGGTGTTCCCCAGCAGCCTCTATTTATGCTGCTGAAGGGAGCACGGCACACACCAGCCCAGCCGCCACAGCAGAGGGAGCCAGCACCGCCACAGCCTCCCTCTGAGTGGCCAGCATCCGCCCCATCGCCTCTGCCTCCACCACCACCAGGAGCAGAGCAGCAGGAGCTGCTTCTGTCTCCACCATCACCAGGAGCAGAGCAGCAAGAGCTGCCTCTGCCTCCGCCACCTCCACCAGCAGAGGGTGAATGCCTGCTGGTTCCGCCTCCACCGTCGTGGGAGGACTGCTTGCCCCTCCCACCTCCACCAGCAGAGGGTGAATGCCTGCTGGTTCTGCCTCAACCGCCGTGGGAGGACTGCTTGCCCCTCCCACCTCCACCAGCAGAGGGTGAATGCCTGCTGGTTCCGCCTCCACCGTCGTGGGAGGACTGCTTGCCCCTCCCACCTCCACCAGCAGAGGATGAATGCCTGCTGGTTCTGCCTCAACCGTCGTGGGAGGACTGCTTGCCCCTCCCACCTCCACCAGCAGAGGATGAATGCCTGCTGGTTCTGCCTCAACCGTCGTGGGAGGACTGCTTGCCCCTCCCACCTCCACCAGCAGAGGATGAAGACCTGCTGGTTCCGCCTCAGCCGCCGTGGGAGGACTGCTTGCCACTCCCAGCTCCACCAGCAGAGGGTGAATACCTGCTGGTTCCGTCTCAGCCGCCGTGGGAGGACTGCTTTCCCCTCCCACCTCCACCAGCAGAGGGTGAATACCTGCTGGTTCCACATCCACCGTCATGGGAAGGACTGCTCCTGCCCTGCCTCGCACCACCCAGGGATGCCTGCTTCGCATCGCCTGGGGCTGCCTGTTGCTCCGCATCACCTGGAGAGCCACCAGCTACAGAGAACGAGGGAGAAGTGGAGCTCCCGCTGCCGCCTCCATGGCCAGGGGCTCCCCTCCCGAGTTCACCTCCCGAGGGTCCGCTGCCGCTGCAGTCGCCTGGGGTCGCCAGGGATCCTGCTTCGCCTGGGGTCACTACACTGTGGTCGGAGCCCCACGGAGGGGAGCTGCCGGCCATGAAGAAAGGGGGGGAGGTCAGGAGACCAGCTCCCCCAGCCGCACTTTCGCGGCCGGAGTCTGTGTGGTCAGAGCCCCACGGAGGGGAACTGCTGGCCGTGAAGAGGAGGGGGGAGGTCAGGAGACCAGCTCCCCCAGCCGCACTTTCGCGGCAGGAGTTTGGGTGGTCAGAGCCCCACGGAGGGGAACTGCTGGCCATGAAGAGGAAGGGGAAGGTCAGGAGACCAGCTCCCCCAGCCGCACTTTCGCGGCCGGAGATCATGTGGTCAGAGCCCCACGGAGGGGAACTGCTGGCCGTGAAGAGGAGGGGGGAGGTCAGGAGACCAGCTCCCCCAGCCGCACTTTCGCGGCAGGAAATACTGTGGCTGGAGCCCCATGAAGGGCAGCTGCCAGCCATGAAGAAGGGGGGGGAGGTCAGGAGACCAGCTTCCCCCGCAGCAATTTCGCTGCAGGAGAAAGGGTGGCCAGAGCCCCACGGAGGGGAGCTGTCGGCCATGAAGAAGGGGGGGCAGGTCTGGAGACCACCCCCAAAATTTTTTTGGCCAGAGGAGCCGGCCGGTGCGCGGGCCATTGGAACGCTACGGCTGTTTGGGTGGGAGGAGGACATCCCACCGTGGCCGCCACCTTTGGTCCGCTGCTGCCCCTGTTCCTGCGCCGGGACTGCTAACCGGGACTTTGGGGACTAAGGGGGGAGGTGGCCGAAAAGGCCATGTGTGCTGCGCACAAGGGGGGGCATGTGTGGCGGAGTGTCCCGCCCCTATTTATTATTATTTGTATTTTTGTTTGCGGCGCGGGTAAAAGCGCCGCGTCTTTTATTGTTATATTTAAAAACCTCGTGAGGATGCATGGCTGATCAGCTACTGATTATTTAACTAGCTGACAGTCATGCATCCTTACCAAACGCGTGCAGACTCTGGCCGGGGGATAATAAGATAATTACCAACTAGTTAAATCCCTCGGCCAGAGTATATAAACCAGCAGCACTATGCACTCGGGGTGTGGAGTGTTCGAGAGTGGAGAACGGGAGAGAGAGAGGAAGAAAACAATTGCTAAAACGTGCTGGAGTATCCAGCACGAAACTTACTTGTTTGTTTATTCGTTCGGCCCTCGTGCCCTTTTGTTTGGTGTTTTGTTAAATCTTTTGTTTTTGTTTTGTTTATTAAATACGCTGAGTGCACCAGCACTCAGCTTCAACCGCCCATCCACTGTTTGTGATTCAGTTACTTCCTGGTCCGTGACGTCATCACCCTCACCACTGCGAGCCAGACTGCCACAGTATATTACCTCAAAGCCTTTAGACAATAGAAAAAATGCATGGTTTTAAATACCTAAATCAAGCATAAAATATTCAACATGCTAACAATCATGAAAGCTACACACAAAAAGGAACTACCAATCATGTGCATTTGATAGACAAACTAATTTCCAAAGATGCCAAGTAGAGCTGTATGTATAGATCTTGTGTCAGCTTATTTCCAATTCTCTCCCCTGAACATCAGCACATTCCTGTGCTGTAGGCAGTACCATTGATTGATTTCTTGTTCATAGAACAAAACATATAATGCCACCTGCATACAAAAAGGTTGTAGTAATAACTACAGTATATAAAAAAAAAAACTTATGTTACACATTAATGTTATTTAAGTGCAATGATTTACACACTTAAAATAAAATTGCGATCTATAAACACCTCTTTATTTCGGAGATTATGTCATTATGTCTCCAGACATGTCCGGTTTAGCAAGGCACTACTGAATTAGATTTATTACAAGATGGAACACAAATAGCACGACTACAGTGTTATAAAGAGGCAGCCCTGTATTTTTAACTACAGCATTTGCAATTTGTGGACAATAAACTGAATTTATTGACCACGTTTTTAAAGCGCTAAAAACACTTTTCTTAAATGTAAATCGTTACTTTAGGGCTTCCATATGTTTTGGTAATGGAACAGCTGACGCACTTAACCGAATGCAAGTATGGGCTTATTATGCAACTTCACTATATTAAATGTGACACTAATGACTTCATTGTCAATTTCAGAACATTACAACATGTTTCTGTGCTCTGAATGTCAATAATGATTCATAAAACACATATTGACTTTTCACGTACTCTACATTATCCACTTAGAATTATACACAAGGAAACATCTAGTTCAGAAATGTGTCTCGACAAAACAAGGGCATTTTGGACTAGATAAATGTAAAAATATAACATTAGTAAACCAGGTGCCATGTTTAAATGTAGCCGATAAATAATTTTTTTTTTTTCTAATGGTACTGCATATTTGTAAGATACATCAAATAACTGAACTCCAACTTGGAAAATGGAAAGAAGTTAATTATTTGATATTGCCCATTGCCAATAGATGCAGTTTAAAAAAAAAAAACAGATAGGTAACATGTGAACTGATAAAGAACACAGCACCAGCAACTATTAAGTGCAGCTATAAAATATATGCATTTAATACTACAGTATTGCATACAATATAATATCAATAAAACATGCAATAATAACCAGCAGCTAGTTCTGCTGTTATTGGGATGGTATAGTGGTAAAGAAGGGCCTGGGCTTGAACCGTCCTGGTAGGTTACCCTGCCTAAAAGCTTAATGTACATTTAAAAAGCTTAATTGCTAACAAAAGCTGAATACATTTCAAATGTATTTAACCTTCAGCCAGTCCAGTTTGGTTGTACAGTACAATTCATTAAGAGTTAAAAACTGAACCCTGCACACTGTCCAGTGCTGGGTTTCAAAACTCATCATATGAAAAAACAGTCTTAGATTTTATGGGGCTTTCATGCACTAAAGTATATATAAAGTACAAATTATTCAACAGGGACATGATTGTTTAAACTCCTGGCTTAGATAAATTTTAATAAAATTAACTTAATTGAGTTTCTCACTCTGTCTATATTGTGCAAGATTACAAGATGGTGTGCATGTTATTTTTTTATATGTTCATAAATATAAGCATAAATTCGGCAGTGCCATCTAGTGGTTAATATTAATAATGCAGCATAAATTCAATATTTTCCAGAGAACAATTATGGTCAGCCTCTTTCTGCAAAATTGTGCACAGTAATAATGTTAAAAGATAAAAAATGATTATAGTTTCCCTTTGTTTGGAAATTAAATCAATTTAATGTGTAGTTTCAGCAGGGTTTTGTCATTGTATAAATACACCATTTGCACTGTGAAACTTCTGGATTTTAATTTCATCTTTATTTTTTAAAATACATGTATTGTATATTGCAATAATATATATATCATCATCATCACCATCCTCTTCAACCTTTCTCAATCCACTGCTGGATTAAGGCATCACCAAGATTCTTCCACAAAAGCCTGTCTGCTGCATCCCTCATCCATGTTGCTCCGACGTGTTTCCTAATTTCATCTTGCCATCTTCCTGGAGGTCGTCTTCTTGGTCGTTTTATATCTCTTGGGATCCCTTGGTCCAGCGATGGTCTGTTCTTGCTATATTTTCCTGTCTCTTCTTGTTATTTCCAGCATGCACCTTTCCATACTCCGTTAAGTCATTTGTAATTGGAGTCATTTTTGCACTGAGGGTCCAGGTTTCGCATCCGTAAGTTAGCAGTGGCAGCACGCATTGGTAGATGCGTGCTGCCACTTTCCTCTTGAGGCATAAGGGTAGTTTCCCTTTCAGAACCATGCTTAATCTTCCAAAGGCACTTGTGGCGGAGTGTCCCGCCCCTATATATTTATTTATTATTATTTATATTTTTGTTTGCGGCGCAGATAAAAGGTGTTTGTTTTTATTTATTTAAATTTGAGAATACTTATGAATGCAGTATTTTAAAAACTAAGCAAAATTCTGAATGCAGTAGGTATTTACGGATAAACACAGTACACCTAAATGACTGCCCAAGAATAGTGGTCATGAAATTCTAGGTCCGCTACAAATGCGTCAGGAAGTTTAATACGTATGTTAATTTCAATCAAAATACTGTAATAATTTCCCATTTCAAAAAGTAATAAACCTGGAGTACAATAATGGGCAAAGAGAATGATGAAGAGTAACATTGATAACATACCTAAAGCGTGCTGGAGAGAGAGGAGTCGGGGGAAACATTCCAGGTTCAAATGAATCAAAGTAAGTCAAGGTCCAGGAAAAACTGCAACAGGTCAGCCCAGCACTCAAGGACAAAACCAGCAAACTCCAAAATCCTGGAAAAATATGTAGCAATGGGAACTTTTACTCAAATGTTGCAGTAGGCAAAAACAAACAAACAAAAAAAAAGTATGCTGATAAGCGAAGATTATGAAATTAGATATGTATACAAAAATCTATCACACAGAAAAACAGCACAAAAAAGTGCAACACGGTGAAAGCAAGAAAAGTGACCTAAGGGCTATTGCTGGACTGTAGATACAATATGATTACGTAGATATGATTGCAAACAAAACCTACAATATACTTGGAATTTTAAGCAAACTTGCATATATTGTATTACATGTAAAAAAATAATGTAATTGTATGTAAAAATAATATGATATCTTGTAACAATTCTAAGTCACCCTGGATCAGGGCATCTGCTAAGAAATAAATAATAATAATAATAATAATAATAATAATAATAATAATAATAATAATGAAAACTTTCAGATTCAAATTGTTATTTTTGAAGTGCAACGTGTTTTAAAGAATTGAAACGTCACAGCCTTTTACATTGTATGGCTCCAGATTAACCGGACGCTTTGAGACAGACCGGGATTTCAAAATTCCCCCTAAATTGAAAGTAATTCACGTATAAATGAGCTCCACCTTTGCTGAGATTAATCCTGCTGTGGTGGAATTGCTTGGGCGCAGCAAACAATTCACACTGATCAGCTGCTTCTGATCAGATCTTAATGAACGAATAGCTAATTTATCGATAGAGCAACGAGATGATGATGCGATTGTATTTGCAGAATAATATGGCCGATTGAATTTTAACAAACAGAAAAAAATAGCGACTGGCTGCAATTCATTCTTAGTTGAATACAATTATTTGACGCGCATGCGGGTTATTTAAGCACCATTCTTAATTGTAGCTAAGGATGGTTCATTTACACCTTCATTTATTTCAATTTAGGGGCAAATTTGAAATCCCGTTCTGTCTCACAAATCCGGTTAATCTGGAGCCACATGGTAACCCTAAGGGTAGGTAATAATTTGCAACTCAGTCCTGGAAATTGCTTCAGATATGTTCTGCATGGAATATACTGTATATTTCTGTACCTCAGTAAATAAATATAGAATATTTAGATACTAATTTGAATAATCAAAAATGTTATGTATTAGCCCAGAAATTATATCCAACAAACTATTACAGGCAGTACTGTAGTATAATACTGCTTCATACTTATTTTCAGTTTTAGTATAGGCCCCTATGAATTACCCAGTATGTTTATTTCCGTACCATCTTCATTTTTTTCTTTCTCCGAACGCAAATCTGTAAGATATTAAAAAAAAAAAAAAAAGCTTTGTAATTCAAGAAGCGTCTTGTGAGAAATAAATACACATTAAGTTAAAATACTGAAGGGTGGTTTATGGATTCAGCTAAACACTGTGGAATGTAGGTCCATAAACACAAGGCAGTTGTGTAAAAACGGTATGGGTCACAAGAAACATACTATGATTACACACCATTCGTATTATTTGTTTATTTAGACGCCTTTATCCAAGGCGACTCAGAGACTAGGTATGCATCAGCTGCAGAGTCACTTACAACGTCTCATCCGAAAGACGGAGCACAAGGTTAAGCAACTTGCTCAGGGTCACACAGTGAGTCAGTGAGTAAACTGGGATTTGAACCGAGGACCTCCTAGTTACAAGACCTTTTCTTTAACCAATAGACCACACACCCTCCTATTCGTAGCTCCAAATCTAACTTTAAGCATAAGAGCCTTCCATTATTAACAGTTATTACTGCAAAACCAAAACACAGGAATTGCCAACAGTTATTACAAACAAAAATAATATCGTAATGATTAATAATTCTGTAAATAAGATAGGAGTGGTGTAAATAGCTTTTTCACAGTGTTGGTGGTGTTTTAATTTTGCTGTACACCATTCGGCGTCTCCACCTTCCACTATGCAAGAAGATATACTGGCTTTTATATTAGGACTAATGTTGGTTAGTTTACCTTTTAAAAAGACATAGACGAATGCCAAAAGGAATGCAACAACGGAAAGTATTACAATGCAACAAAGCATTGGAAATAGTCTGGCTGACCACTTCTTGCTAGTTTTGCTGGTGGATGAACGTACACTGTTATGTGACACAATGTTCCCCGTCTGATGTGTTTCAGATCTTTGCAGAATTGCGCTTCTGGCCTTGGGAATTGCTTGATGACTTCGATCAACAGGATCGTCTTCTCTCACCAAATCTTCGTCGAGGTTTCGAATAATATTAATATCTGGGTCCCAACTAACTGGGGATGAATCGGTTGCTATTTTCGTAGTCCTAATGCGTACACTTCTCGGCATTTTACCACCTTACGTAACCGACAAGTACTGGGATTTAAATGTAGATTGCGGGTTAAAAACAAACAAACAAAAACAATGTCAAGCATACGCTGTACTTAAAAAAAAAAAAAAAAAAAAAAAAAAAAAAAAAAAGACAACGCCCACTTTATAATTTACACCAGAAGTACTTTACTGTGTTTCAAATCAAAACAACACAACTCGGTTTAACCAAATACAATTACAGCCGCTAATAAAATGTGTGTATATCTATATAAACTAGACGGATACAATTAATCTACACATTCAAAACGAAACAAAAATGCTACTTCCTAACACGGTTTTCAAAACGCCGCCGCTTCTTCTGAATACAGTTTCACTCTGTAACACCAGCCCGTTCCACAACCTAAAACATTCCAGCCAATCCCTTGTCATAACCGCCTTCCAATGCATTATTGTAATAGGCTACAATTCAAGTCAATCTATTTTTTTTGTAAAGTCTGTTTGACCCATACAATGGAAAAACGAACGACTTGCTGCTTTTTACCTTTACCCTTTCAACCCTGAGGGAATGAGCCGAGCCTATCGGATTGTAGCTTGTTGCGGGGTGGAGAAATAGTCACTGATACACAGGCAACATGGTGAGTAAAGTTTGGGGGTAGTTTTTAAATGTTTTTTTTTACCTTCATTTCAATGATGAAATGGTGCATTTTATGTAAGAGTGATTTTAGACGAGCGAGTGAATATTCCAAAAAGCTTAACGTTTTAGCTGACGTGTAAAATGGAGGTTGAAAGAGCGGCATAGTTGCGCGGTAATGCGAAATGTTTTGATTAGTCCAGACCTTTTTTTTTTTTAATTTCATGAAGCCTTGTTTGATTTAAATCCTCGGTGATTTGATCGAGAAAATGTTTTGTTGTAACCTATATTCCACCGTTCAGTTTATTGGGAATTGGAAAAGTGTTTGTAAATTGAACACAATAAAAGTACTGAAGATGTTTGTTTTCCTCAATTGTTATCTTAAAAATGTTGTGTTTCCGCCGTTCCAGGTTGGCAAAGAGGGCCTCATATTACAGTACGATATCAACCAATTTTCTCCGTGTTGCTCTTGTTAATGCTATATCGGCACTCTTAAACAGTTTTAGTTCTGTATTGATTTATTTATTTGTTTATTTATTACAGTTCAAGTTGCAAGCAGCTGAGTCCCTCTGCCTTGTTTATCAAACCATACGACCATATTACTTAGATTAAAATATTTTAACTTGAAAATAACTGAAATAAGAACATTCAAGCAATGTACTTGAAATAAGTACATATTAAAGAAGGTAATTCCACTTCAGAATTGAACATTCAAAATTTCAAAACTTATAATTCTGTGTGCAAACTGAGTAGTCCCATATTCCATGGCATACATTTTGTAGTCAAAGTAAAGCCTCACTGGTGTATTACTGTATGCACTATTATGATATCTCTGATATATATATTATATATATTATACACACACACAGTATATGGAACAATATTAAAAGGCTGTTTGATGACATCATTACATATTACCGATAATACCTAGGCCTATGCAGTTCTCCTCCAGCTAAGTTTCTTCCAAATTTCTGATAAGCATACTTTTAAAATCTACTATTGCATAGATATCTTTTTATAAATTTGTTGCAATATATTGGCGTTCTAACTTCAGTAAGTGCCACCATTTGCAAGTTGTTACAAGTGGTTTTTATTTCTGCCTGTATAGAAATTATTAAATATACAAGTGTGTGTGTGTGTTTTTTTTTTTTTTTTTTTTTTTTTTTTTTTAAGATGGGACCACCTGGGATGCCACCTCATTTTCCTCCAATGGGGATGCCACCCATGGGTCAGAGACCTCCAAACATGGCCCCAATGCCTCCTGGTATGATGCCACCAATGATGCCTCCTATGGGAGGACCAATGGGACAGGTAAAACAATATATAAAATAAAAACTCACTGTTCTAGTCAGTCAAGTAGGCACCTAGTTTATGTAACTGTAGGCTTTACTTCAATTACATTTCCCAAGTGTGTGAGGGTACAGTGGTAGTTGATTGCCAACAAAATGCCTATTTTTGTAGTTTGTCACAAAGTATTAGTGCAGTGAGTGCATCAGATGAATATTTCATTATGCCCTTTTTAATAGATGCCAGGCATGATGCCTCCAATGATGCCAGGAATGATGATGCCGCCTCATATGCCAGCAGCAACAATGCAACCTACAGGACCGGTAACTAACTGTGTTTAATAATAGATTTGTTCACACAGTTACAAAGTGCATGTGAAGATATATATCTGTTGTATTTTCTATTCCCTACATCTGTGACTGATTGATTTAATTAACAGTAGGATTTTTTAGTTATTGGCAAACCAATGTTGAAGCAATCATATCTTATCTGTTTTCATTCACAAACTGTATACAACATTTAACAGTATGTCTTATGTGGGTTTTATAATTTTATTTAAGAGATAAGCAACAGTAGATTGTCTTTTTATCAGACCCAATCCTCCTTTTATGAATGTTACTGTATTTAAATAAACAGAACAAAATTGCATCACCCTTGATCCAACTGTTGTTGTAAACTGAAGGATTAACTTAATCTCTCTCTCCTTGTCACATTATTATACAATAGCTTAAACTGGAGCTTTTCATCTTTTAACATCACCGTGGTTTGCACAGCAAGCAATTCACTTGACTTGTATGTTCTTCACCTCTGGTAGCCAGGGTTCAGATCCAGCACAGGACCTTAATGCATAGCTATCTCTAAAAGTCCATGACTGATTTGACAGGGAAAGCTTTCACGGTGCCTGCCAGCATAGTTCCTGACTCTGGGTGTGCAAGAACTCAGAAAATATGAGTAATTCCTCTAATATGTTTTATGTTTTTATGTATTAATTAAAGTGAAATAAAACCTGTTAAATATGTTAATTACAAAACGCAAAACAAAAGCTTGTCTCGTTTGCCCTTGACAACATCATTGTTGAGTACCAATCAATAACAGTCTGACAGTTTGATTTCATGTAGAACCTGTCAAGGTGAAAAACGAAACTGTAATTATTTGGCTTACCTTTCTTTTATCCATTTTGATATAAAATCATTTAGATTTCGCTTCCTGTTTTTCACTTTGCTCATTTCCATGTCACTGCTGAAGTTCATTGCCATTGATTTGTACTCAATTGTATAGATCAGGGCATCTTCTTGTGAAAATTAACACATTTTTTAATACCCCCCGGCAAAAAACATGTTGAAAGAAATTGCTACAAATTTCCGAGTATCTGCACCCCCTACTGTAGAAGCCTATGTCTTGTTTTGGGCAAAAGAACAGTATTTCACCCATGAGTACTATTACTGAATATATTTCTAGTTCTTTATGCTCTTGAGAAAGATAGCTTGCTTATTGGTTTATGTAACTAGGTTTTTTTTTTAAGAAAAGAGAGAGTTCTTTTTTTTTAAATCTTTATTTTTCCAAACGCATAAAATTGCTAGAATTATTAAATAAACTACACCTTTACCTCTAATGGATCACCTCTTTATTTTCATTGTCACTTTCTGTGCTGTAAACTGTCAAGGACATTGATACTGAGTTGTATTTATTTTCTAAACTATATTGCCTTCTTTTTTTAACAGCCTGGTGTAAACATTTCAGATGCTGCCGTAGGTAAGGATCATTTTGAATTGATTTTGGTTACAATGTCTGAATTGTATTGAATTTTACAGCATAGGTTATATAATTTTTTTTTTTTTTCCCTCAGCTTCATCAGTGCCTGGAACTTTGGTAAGTAGCAAAAGTAATATAGAACAGTGTGTTGGTTGTTATTTGGTTGCCTTTACCAGGTATCTTTTTAGTATTGTTTTTTTTGTTTCAGGCTTTGGTGCAAATGGATACCAATTAAAGGCGAAACATGTGTTTAGAAACAAGACTTTTTTGGTAGTTTTGAAGTACGTCACTGTTTTGGTAACGCGTACCAGCAGAGTTGGGGTCAATTCCTGTTTTTGCAATTCCATTTCCTTTTAAAATCAATTTCCAATTCCTTCGAAAGAATTTATATTTTATACCCCTTTCACACAGTCGAGTTATGACGGCTCAGAACAGGCACTGATGCTGCATTTTGGTCTGTGTAAATTGCCTATACCGTCACAGAGCCGTCTTCACTCCTATGTGAAACTCCTGCACTGAACCGTCTTAACTGCTGTATGAAATGCTATGCTGGCACTGAAGCGCTGTAGTGGGTGTGGATTGAAAGTTAACATCCCACGTGACTGTATACCAGACGTGTTGGGTATTTTTTGTTACACGCTTTCATTTTTTTTTTCAAATACAATGGCTGATCAAGAACGAGGTAGTAATTGGAGTCTGGAATAAGTTAAGGAATTTTTAACTTTACGGGCTGACGAGGAGGCAAATTCACAAATAGATGGGACAGTGGTTGATTCTGTAACTTATGGATGAATCTTTGTTGCCATGACTGACAGGTTTGAAATTTGTATTCCCATGATCCCTTTGGTTGTGTGAAAGGGTTATGACGGTATTATATCCTCATAGATTGCGCAGTTTCGTGCTGTGTAAATGGGTGTTTTAAATAAGTTTATTTTTTATTTATTTATTTTTTTTTTTTTAAATGTCCCTGAGAAGACTCAGAAGCAGCAATTTGTGTGAAAGTGGCTTATTTTAGAGACATAACCTGTTGTGGAATTAACTTTTTTTTTTTTTAAGATAATAGGTTGTTTCCTTTTCATTTTTCATACAGCTTACTGTGTGCAATACAAAATGCAAGGACAACGTCTTAAGAGGATATAACTTGCAATTTCATAATGTCTAATTAGCAGAGATGAAAAATCTCTGCTAATTGGTATTTTTCCACTTTTACTAAGTCCCCCAGAGCTATTGATGTGATCAATGCAATGCAAAGGAAGGTGCTGGCGAAAAATTAAGATACATACTGTAAATATTTATTTTCTGTTTCACTTGTGCAGCGTGCGAGCGATGGTGTGGTTGGGGGGGGGGGGGGGGGGGGTTGATCGTGGACATTGTTGACAGAGCCTGTAGACCCCTACTCTCTTGGAATAATCCATAAATGAGTGTAGCTCACCTTCATACCGTGAGCACCGTATCTGCCTTTTATTATAAATACTTTCCTGTTAAATTTACTGACGGTACGCTTGCGTCTTATACAACAATAACTAATTCCGCTTTTTTTTTTATTTTATTGGTCTGCATGAGTACCAGTTATGTGAACCCCTAATTGTGTATCAAGAGGGTACAAGGCATTGGAAAGCCATATTCTCTGCAGAAAACATGTAGCCATAATAAGTACTCATCACAGTAACTACAGCCTGTCGTCTGCATTTTCTTTGTGATCTGATGTTGATGGAGACAAACGTGGAGATCCAGCGAATTATAAAATGCACCCCATGTTTAAACAAGCATCTTTTGAAAAACAAGAAGTTGTCAGACCTTTGATTCCCATAGACAGAGTAATAACTTTATTAGCAGAACGCTAAGATTTTTTTAAATTGTACACAGACCCTTTTTTAAGTTTAATTTTTTTTATTAAACTTGCATAACATAAGCAATTAGTCTTTGTTTTTATTAGCACTGTTTTCTTACATTTTTTTCCCCATGGTAACATAAAATGAAGCAGAAAATGTCAACTTTGTGCTTAAAATAAACATTTACAATATTAAATGATTAGTATTGCAAATAAGCCCAAACTAGTGGATGATTAGCTCAAGTTCAAGAGCTGTTGTCTTGTGTGTGCCGCACTGAAAGTATTTTGTGTGGCTTCTTTTGTAGGTTCAATTATTATTATTATTATTATTATTATTATTATTATTATTATTATTATTATTATTATTAATAATATTTATTGTTATTGTTAAAGCTCAGAAAGAACAATTGAAAGTGTACATAGTTCTTTTTTGACCTTTAACAATTAAAAGGGAGTGACTTTCTGGTGTAAACAAGTTGCGTTTGAGATCCAAAGGAACAAGAACATTAAAAGAAAAGACATACTGTACAACATTTATTTCAGCCCTTGTGCACAGACCCTATTTTACCACCCTGACTTTCCAAAATAATTTACCTAATTTTGCTTGGCAGGTGCCGTTTTGTTCGCTCAAGTATTGATATCTCTGGGTTTGTGAAACCAGCAGTTAAAGTTCACTTCTTATTTGGTATACATTCTAATTTCAGGTGTAATCTGAATCTTAACTTCATTCAATTTGGGTTCCTGAGCAAAAAATCCAACATGGCAGTGGATCCCAGATTCCTGCCACTTTTCAGCTTTTTTTTTTTTTTTTTTTCTTCTACTCACTTTCATCTCTGAATTAGGCCACAAATCTTGCAGTTTCTACAGTTCAACAAGGTGCCACGGCCAGCAGCTCTCCACAAGACGACCAACCAAAGGTTAAACAATATTCTAAATTGTTGTTAAATAAAATGTATACATCTTAAGGGACTGTTAATTGATTGGCTTTGACAGTATTGTGGTATGTCAAATGGAAGACATCATCTTGAATAAGCACACAACACAAGAATTGAAACATTTGGTCAAACTTGAAACAGATACACCTTGAACGATTGCATTAACACAGTTTAAAGGAGTGCTAACCAGTCCATGAAAGAGTGTTTTTACACACATTGAGAAAAAAAAGATGATTTATTTGTCGATTTTATAAATAGAAAAAGAGAACCAGTGATATATCTAGTGCTCATCTGGTTTAAAAACCTTGGTTGACACTCCTTTTATAAGAGCATTAAAAAGAAAAGGAAATTCAGATTTTTATAAACAAATGCATACCGTTTTTAATACTGAACATTAAATTCTGAACACTTCATGTATAATATATATATTTTAGAGGTCGGCACGGGTAGAAAATCCGGAACTGGGGTACTGTCGTGAAAAATACCCGGATCCTGGTTTTTTTTTTCAGTAATGATTTAAAAATAAAAGTGCATGATACATATTTAAATACTATGTAGTACAAATACATTTAGTCCCTTCAGATCTGGAGACTTGTGTAACCTTTTTCAGTACAGGGAACATCGAAATAATAAACATATCAGTTTAAATACAGTTATGTTAAATGCACTTCTTGCTGTGGGATTCTTTGCGACCATCTACTGACCATGTTCTGCTGTTATTATTGTTGTTAATGTAATGTTGTACTTGTATTGTTTCAGGGTTCCAATAATGGAAGTTTTATTTATGTTCTGAATTCGTAACACAGCGTAGTTTACACAGAACAAAAGTATATGGAATGCAAGGAGTATATCTTACTGCTCTTTCTCTTTCTTCCTGTTTATCCCTTTTTGTCACATCCATTTTTTTTTTAATTTTATTTACCGGTCCCTCTTTGGCAAACACAATAGTCCGAAACGAAACTTAAAGGTGCAGTCCTCCAAATCCGAACTGATAAATAAATGTAAATATTTCAGTCTTACATTAATATGGCATCCAAGCAAAAGCATTGCGAGTAATGTTTTTCTCATACTGATTTAATTTTGTGCTTTGCACGTACACATTTTGGAGTGCATATGCTTTTTCTTAGTAAATCTACTCCATTAAAATAAAATTTTTCCGGTTTTCAGTCTGTTTTCTGGGGTACACCGCTCACAATACTTTAGTTATTTGTTTATTTATTTGTAAATGAAGGCTACTTATGTTATCTTTTTAGTAAGAAATATTATATGCACAATAACTGTAGATAAAACATTCTGTATTGGAAGCCACACGGTGGTTATTATTAATAGATAATTAAGAATTATCATTGACATAAAGGTTGTTTATGTTTTCTTTTCGATTTAGTTCCTGAGAATAGTCGCCGCAGTTATTATTATTGCTGTGTACTTGCCACTAATGCAAAGCTTGTTTTAATGTTGTCTTTATTACGCCGGCCAGAGACCTGCACTTACAACTGCTTTGTCATGTTTGCTACATTTTCTTTAAATTCTCAAATTAATAATTAATACCAGGGTAGTAAAAAGAGACCTAGGTCGGGCAATTTAAAACCCAACAGGTACCCGGGTTTTTGGGTAACCGTGCCGACCTCTAATTTTTTATTATATATATATATATATATATATATATATATATATATATAATTTTTTTACTGTCAATTTAGTATGGCTTCTGACTGCCGCTCAGCAATATGTCTCTGTTTTTGTAACCTACAGAAATCTTTGTGGACTGAGCACAAGTCTCCTGATGGAAGGACATACTTCTACAATACAGAAACTAAACAGTCCTCTTGGGAAAAACCAGATGAACTTAAATCACCTGCTGAGGTAACTTGTGTTAAAAGCTAACCCTTCTACTGTAAAGTGTAGAATTGTAAATACAGTGGGAACTGGGGGTTGAATATTCATTTGAAGGATATTTGAATGCCTGTTTTATATGTTGCTGCGTTTATTGATCAAATGAGAATTAAACCTGTCAAAATAGTCTTGCATTTTGAAGTCATGTTTGAGCAATTATGGAATATACTGAAATTGTTTTTTTTTTATTTTCAATTCATAGACATTGTTAAATCTGTTTAATATATTTATAAACAGTGTGCAAGTACATGACATTGTAAATACCAATGGATTTGTTTTTTTTGTCTTAAAGCAAATGTTGTCAAAGTGTCCTTGGAAGGAATTCAAGTCAGACACAGGAAAGCCTTATTATTATAACTCTCAAACAAAGGAGTCTCGCTGGACAAAACCTAAAGAGCTGGAGGATCTCGAAGGTAATGTTGCAGAATTTAAAGTTCCATTAAAAGTTTAATGAAGGTGTTTTTTTTTCCAGTCTTTAAATTGAATCGGTTCTAGTTTTAGTTTTATGGTCCTGTACTATGTAGTAATGGAGTCATTTGTTTTGCAGATATGATCAAGGCTGAAGAAAATGGGTATGTTTCACTGTTACATAGCTTTCTTCTTGTTCTGATACTGTGTCTATTTCTATAAAAGACAGTCAAGTTCACAGTATTTCATTTATCTTAAGATAATCTTAAGTAAATTATCTGAAACACACAGACTTGCTTTAAAAAGATACATTTTCAGCCCATAATGCAGAAGAAAAGGATTGGTTGATTAATTATGGAACAGAATGTCAGTATGTCAATTGCATGAAACTCAATACAAAAGTAAACCGGAGATGAATGATACAGACTTGTCAGCCGCCCAATGTTAGCTTTTTATACATCATGGTTATACAATAATGTATGCTTCCAGACTTTTTTTTTTTTGTCACTTCATTTAGTAGTATTTGCATTATTCTGCATAGATAAGTGATTGAAGTACTTGCAGCTAAAACATAACCTTTACTTTTTTTTATGACTTTTCCATTTTAGTATTTTATCTGTTTTTATTCAGGATACAACAGCAGTGGTAGTTGGTATAATATCCTGGGGGCACAGCTCATTAGCTTAAAAAACTGTTCTAAAGAAGACTTTTACATAAACAGATTATATTTGCCGGCAACTAATTACATTTTTTAAATAGGGCTCCAGATGTTTCAGCAGCCTCCGTGCCTGCTTCAGTAGCTGTTCCAGACATGACTCATGCATCTGCTGCAGAGACTGAGGCCACAGTCCCAGTTGTCGGTGAAGAACAACCAGTCCAAACTCCTGTCCAGGCACAAGAGGAACCCACAGAAGCCACTTTGAATTCAGTCGAGGAGGCTCCTAATCAAGAGGTTCCAGTAAAGTATGTAGATGATGGCACTTTATTTGTTTTGTGCCTAATACTATTTCTTAACAGACCTACAGTAAATAAACAACTCGCTGGTGGGGGCTGGGTTGGTCGAGTTGGTCGATAACTGAAAAAACACCCCCGAAGACCTATTTCAAAGATTCAGTTTACATTTTTTTTTTTTTTAAACCTATAAACGTGAGTTTTGGCAACATATTTTAAATTGTCAGTCATGTACCACTGGCTTCCTACATAAAGGAAAGGGCTTTCAGAAGGTGGGCAGTGTGTGAAGACATTGCTACTGACCAATCATCTATTTTTTGCACTACATAAATCACATCATTTGCGTCAATGCGTCATTTGCTTAGCAACGGGCTTAACAACCACAAACCTAAACAAACCAGCAACATGGAGTTGCCAGTGACTTTATGGAATTATGGTTTTATTCAGTGATGAACCGAGAGTTATTGTAAATATATAAATGCTGTACAGTTATGCTTATACTAATGCATATTTAAGTTTCTCTTGTGTACAACCTTATTATGATTATTGTTATTATTATAGCTACATAAATATCAAACCTTAGTCAGAGTACCATGATGAATGTTTAATCTTAGGAAAACATTTAAATAACTTATTGTATGCTGAAATTAATTACTACACTATAGTCATACGCTGGGGTGGGCAGAAGACAAAAAAAAACATGAACTGTATAGGATTGGACGATAGTGACATTTTCAACTATCGATTATCACGATAATCATGATTTGTCGGCCGAATGAATAAAACATAAAAAAATATTGTAATTTATCATACTTGAACAGCATAAAAACCGCTAGTCTAAGTCGCTGAGTTTAGAAGAAAAAAAAAAAAACTAGACGGTATATGTGCCAAGTTTCTAAATTTCTCGAGGGTGCCCAGAACAAGCGCGAATATAAAAATACACCTATTGTAATTTGTATATTAATAAATTGTGTAGTTTTTCTATAAAATATATATATATATATATATATATATATATAATATATATTATTTAAACAATTGTTAATTTGAGTGTTTAGAGTGCCATCAAGTATATTAATATGACGAAACAAAATTGCAAACGTTACTGGCTTGCCTGTAAGCTGCCCAGGGCTGCGTTGTCCTCCGACGCTGTAGCTCTGGGTGGCTGCATGGTGAGTCTGCAGTATGTAAAAAAGCGGTCGGCTGACGGCACACGCTTCGGAGGACAGTGTGTGCTCGTCTTCGCTGCTCCCGAGTCAGCGCAGGGGTGGTAGCGGTGGGCTAAGCCTAAAAAATAATTGGACATTGCTAAATTGGGGAGAAAACAATAAAAATAATTGGCAACCACTAAATTAAAAAAAAAAAAAAAAAAGAAAACCAGTCATGCTTTGCCAATGTATTATCAAAATGAAACCATGATGTAAAGTTAAAAGCCTGAGCATATTATTTAAAATCAATACTTAACTTCCCAATGTACGCAGTGCTCACACAGATCATGTTTTACACCTCACGCAGACAGTTCAGTGCCGCTTCCTGCTTCATTGGGTCACGGACGATAATTATCGATGGTTCATTTTTCAACGCGATAAATGTATAGCTGCAAAAAAATTATCGTGATTATGTAGTTCCAATCCTAGAACTGTAATGTGATAGATACACGGGTGGTAATGGGCATCAAATGATTCTCGGATTCAAAATGCATTCAGAGTTCTGCATTGCCAGAGTCCTATGTGGACACCCTCACTTTAACACAGTAAGTTAACGTTTGTGTATATGTTTGTGAAACGTACATTCAGTGTTTAGTCATCACTCGGATATACGTCAGTCGCATTTTACCATCCTTGTATTAAGAATAAAATCAATCCCCATTATTTATTTATTTATTTGTATGTATGACAAATTTAATGCACTTACCCATCACACGCGATTTCTGACTCATCACCAGTTTTCTGATACAACGTCCATCTCTTCAATGTTACAATTTATTTGATTATCCGTCACAGCCCACGTTTTTATTTTTTCCTTGCATACGCAAATCAGTCTGCCTTATTGTGCAGTTACACAGCACTTCCTGTAATGTAAAACAGATAATCATTAAACAGTTTTAGATACAGTGATGTATTTTTTTTATTTTTTTTTAAATCTGATCTTAACATTAGGGCCTTATCAAGCACTATATTGTGTGCAATTTTCAATACTGACTTTGGATACTGTTAATTCTGGAAACTCTTCTTTTATCTTTTGCTAAATTGCATTGCCTTTTATGTTTTACACAGTTCTGTGCATGGGTAACATTTTGATTTAATTTTGCTGCTGGGTCGTTAATGAGGAATTTATATACTGCTACAATACGTACCGGATTTAAAAGTGTGTACTGTATTACAGCCACAAATAATAAAAACTAATAAGCCCCCTTGAACTGAACACCAAATAAAAACTGAAAAATTCAAGCCCTATATATTTAAACAGAATAGTCTTTCCATTGTGATCCAAATACATCTTTAACATACATTTTGATATATATTTAGATGAGTCCTTGTTTTCTGCTTAGTTTTTTTGCCAGTGATGCTGTTAAAAAGGAAGAGAGGCCAGAACTAGTCAAGAAAGTATACAAGTGGAACACTAAAGAAGAAGCCAAGCAAGCATTCAAAGAACTGTTAAAAGAAAAGGTATGCGTAAAAAATATCAGTACTATTTTGATAGTAAATACATCCATCTTTGTATGGTTGTATGCAACAGTATATTTAGAGACATTGCATGATAAAAGAGCTTATCAAGTTTCTTTTGTTACTACATTGCAGAATCAGGTTTTGCCTCCAAGTACATGTTATACACTAACGTGTAGCCATTAAGCTGTCTCCTTGCTACAGTGCACCTAGTGGATATTAGAAGTGTGGCATTTCATCTTTATGTATTTCTTAAATAGCTTGTTAGAATGTAAAATAAAATGTATTAAGTGCTAGACTGAAGCAGATTAGAACAGAGGAATGAGACTTTCCAGTGAGATGCACCTTAAAGTTAGATAATACATTCACCCTTAACTTGGAGACCAGTTACTCTATTGGAAATGGCAGTTATGCAAGTAGTTTCTTATCTATAGCAATTATTTGATGATAAAAAGTAGCAAGAAAACTGTGGTGAAAAATAGTTAGACCCAACTGTATGGACAGCAGAATTAGGTAGAAATTGTTAAAACAAAACAAAACAAAAAAACATAATACATTTTATTTTTTTTATTTCAACATAATTACTTATTTACCTTGAATATACTATTTATTTTTCTTTTGTAGGGTGTTTCATCCAATGCCTCTTGGGAACAAGCTATGAAAATGATTATCAATGACCCTAGATATAGGTAGGTATACTTCTGATTTATTTGTGCGTGTATTTAACACAAACCTCCGTAATTTGGATTGATGCTTATTTGACTTTTTTATGCTTTCCAATAAAGTGCATTGCCTAAGCTGAGTGAGAAGAAACAAGCCTTCAATGCTTACAAGGTACAGACTGAAAAAGAAGAAAAGGAAGAAGCTAGAATTAAATACAAGGAGGCCAAAGAAACGTATCAGAGATATCTGGAAAATCATGAGAAAATGACATCAACTACAAGATACAAGTAAGTATGCGGTCATGACAAAAGATGACCTTATTTAAAGGCCACCCTATATGATGAAGCATATACACAAATGATCCCATGTGTTTATTATTTATTATCATTATTGTGTGTTGTAATAAAATAATAGAAAACAAAAAATGATTACATAAATGTCTGCACCAGATAAAATGAATGCTGCAAGCTTAAGGTTATAGGATCTAGAAACATTTGGCATGCAGTCTTTGTTGTGAGTTTGGGTACTCTGTCTTGTGTTATTCCTGTGAACATTTTCATTGAAGCCTTGAAACCTTATCAGAACTCTGTTCAGATTTCTTACGGGATGATACCTGCCAAGTTTCGTGTTGATTGGTTACACCGCGCGCGAACAGGAGCAGTTTAAAGTTTTGGGAGGAAAAAACGACAATAATAATAAATAAATAAATCTTTACAAGGAAGCCTAATTAAACATTTATATTAAGAAAATCTGTTTATCTCCAGTTAATTTGTACAAGGACTCAAATTGTTGGTTTTTTACACCTCCATCCCATCATAATATTTTCTGATGTGTGCAGTGTTTCTGTAATGTTTTCTCCTGTCTTAAATATTCTAACTGCAACAATTTCTATTCAGATCTCTCCCATGGTTTGCCAGCACCACAGTGCATGTCATGTTCTATTCATTGTGTAACTAGTCAAATTTAATTATTTTGCTATAATATGATGCAACTGTCACTGGTGCAAATCTGCTTTGTCTTTTGATTATATATTGTAGTGATTCCATGGGCTATACCCAAAACTTAAAGGTTAAAACATATTTTAGAGCCATCTGTTGGACAGCCTGATCTACAAAAGAGAAATATATTTTCTTGTAGACGAATGCCACCTTGTGGAATGCTTGTGCAACTGAACAGTCCAGTCCTAACTTCTGTGCTGTTCGGTGTTTCATGTCACAGAACCCCCTCTGCAGTGTTTACAAGAAGCAGATTACTTTCCTGTGCTGTATTTGCTGTAGTCCCTAGTACAATATTTTTTTGCAACACAAATTCCTGACTTCTGATATTTTGTTATTCACCCATATAGGTTAAACAAGGGGATTTTTGTTCACTCTTGAACGTTCGCAAGGAGAAATACATTTTTCTTCTAAACATCCCAGTTTATCCAGTTAATGCCCCCTCCTGCAACAATGGTGCTCTGATTAAAATTACTGAAATTGAAATGGCGTATTGTGGGAACAGAAAACCACCAATGTTGTGTGAGGGAGTGTGATCAGGATACAATGCAATTCTTAAACTTTATAATTTTCATTTTTTTAAATTTAATATAAATATAACGCTGCGATATGGACACACCCGTGGTTATGAAATGCGTTTCTTGTAAACGTTTGTTCTGTAAAACTTTAGTATTGGATTGGTGAATGCAACAAGTTTTTCTTCTGCTTTGTACAAAAACTATTCGGAAATCCTTTATTTATTTAGGAACGATGGCTAATTTAACTGCTGTTGGTAAAATATTTTGTTTTGTTTTTCCTTTCCTATCAGGAAAGCTGAACAGATGTTTGGAGAGATGGAGGTATGGACAGCAGTTCCTGAGCGTGATAGATTAGAAATCTATGAAGATGTCTTGTTTTACCTTGCAAAAAAAGAAAAGGTGAGTTTAAAACTTACATTGTGTGCTTCGAATGAATGATAACAAGGAAGTTTAAAAATGAATCAAAGCAAACAAATAATTGTTTTTTGGTTTTAGGAACAAGCCAAACAGTTGAGAAAAAGAAATTGGGAAGCCTTGAAGAACATTTTGGACAATATGGCTAATGTAACGTACAGAACAACCTGGTCAGAGGCACAGCAGTATCTTCTGGACAACCCTACATTTGCAGAGGATGAAGAATTGCAGAGTAGGTTGAAATAAGTTAACCACAACTAATGTTTTTGGTTGAGCTATGGATCTGGATCGCTTGGTTCCAGGTCCTTTAACCCTAATCAGTGGACAACTCTGTTATCAGCATCCCACAATAAATAATTATAATAAAAATACAATACAAAATTAATAACTTGTTTTTTTTTTCCTTTTAGAAAAAAATACAAAACCTTCAATACTAAAGTCACAGATATTGTAGTAATACATTGACAAACAATGAAGTCGATCGACTGGTTTTACAGACCCCGATTTAGTAACTAGACTACTTTACCTAAAATTGCATGTTAGTTCAATATCTGCGATAAGTGGAATGTGAAACCAGCCATATATGTTTATGTGCTAAAATCTGATCTAAGTCTGTCTACATGTATTACCAAGTTTCTTTTTAGTGCTACTGTACTAAAAAAGCTAAGATTGTACAGCAAATTAAAGCAATGCTTGTGCTTTTGTTCATTTAGATATGGATAAAGAGGATGCATTAATTTGCTTTGAAGAACATATAAGAGCCCTGGAAAAGGAAGAGGAGGAAGAAAAACAAAAATCTTTACTAAGGGAAAGAAGGAGGCATCGTAAAAACAGAGAGTCGTTTCAAGTAAGTCAATTAGTATGTAAACCTAATGACAATAGAAAATTGATTAAGCAAGAAAGAGCTTTTCACATATAATTGTGAAGCTTGACCTTAGCCAACTGTTGAAATATAAAATGAATTTATACGCAATGCTATTTGCAGGGCTAATAAATACTTAATATTGAATGAGATTAACTCAATAGGTTTCATCTGTGTAAAAGTACAGTAACTCATAGTTGTTAATATGACTTGTAAATGTATTAAATCGTATTTCAGAAAACATTTTGGTTTTGAATAAGAACATCTTGTTTCCTCTTCACATTTAGTCAATCGTGTTCAGTTGAAGATTGGATTGTAAACTATAGATGGAGACAGACACAGTTTGCGCTAGTTATGGTCTTCTGGGTGCCATGAAAATAATTGCTGTTTCTCTTGTGTGTGTTTTTTTTTCTTTAAAGAAATTCCTGGATGAGCTACATGATCACGGACAACTACATTCAATGTCTGCATGGATGGAAATGTATCCTACAGTTAGCTCCAACATAAGATTTGCCAACATGCTGGGTCAACCTTGTAAGGGAACTGTTTTGCACAGGACTTGCAGATAGTTGGCTAATGTATTAGTTTATAAAAAAAAAAAACTTAATAAATAAATGTTTGGGTTTAGTCGATCTGTAGAAGTAGGGTAATCAAAATACAATATAAAACAGTTTATCTAGAGTCTCTTCACATGAGACAGTGACACTGCTAATTTAAACAAGCATGTCGGTTATCTATATATATATTATTACTACATATATTAAGATTAATGTCTGGTTTCACAGACTCCTATAAACACTAATCATGGACTACTAAAGAAACATTGTTTAGTTCAAGGTCGGGGTCTGTGAAACCAGCAGTAAGTGTTTTATAAGAAGGTCAAATAAACATGTTTTACATTGTTAAACATATAACTTGATTGTGACAAGTTGGCATAGTAAAGATGATCTATTGAAATTGCCAAACCCCATATAACCTGTCATCAAAAGTTAATTCAAGAGGCATCAATTGTATTGAATGACAGTGTTCATTGTACATTTTTACTAAACAGTTAAAAATGTGCTTTAATGCTACTGCCTGTAAACCTGTGTTACATGTACAGATACTTCATTAACATTTTTTTTATCTTAGTTTTTGGTGTGTATTCTGTAGGTTCGACACCTCTGGATCTTTTTAAGTTTTACGTTGAAGATTTGAAGGCCCGATATCATGATGAAAAAAGAATCATCAAAGACATCCTTAAGGTAAAACAAAATGCTTGTAAACATCATGTCATGTGAGGTTATTTCTTGAGGTTAATATCCAGCTTTTTTTCCTTATGCACTGATTAAGAATTATTATTATCATAATAACTTCAGTTATGCAGGCTATTTAGCCAATCAGTGCTTTTCCTATGCATTCTAGATGATTGATCCCAGAAAATCTCTCCATGCAATTTACAATTGTTTTTCACTGGTCTCGCTACCCAAGACAGCTTTTGTGGATATTATAGTTAGCTTCTATAACAACATTTTTAAATACTTAACAACTAAAAATGTGTGCGACCTCACCATATATTAATAATTACTGTTTATAACATGTTATGGTGGATCATCAATAGTTTTGTTGCATCTCGAATTATTATATTTTACCCAACTAAATGTGCTACGTGTCATGTTTTGAGTCCACTTGAAGCTCAAATTTACCATAACTGCAAAACCTAGCTGATTAATTTTATATCAAATGATTTTCATTTGTTTCTATGTTCTCTGCATAAACAGGACAAAGGATTTACAGTTGAAGTCAGTACTACTTTTGAAGACTTTGGGACTGTTATCAGCTCTGATAAAAGAGCCACAACTTTGGATGCTGGAAACATCAAACTTGCCTTCAACAGTGTAAGCTGATAATCAATTACCTAATACATAAAAGTTGGTATGTAGTAATTTTATTCAAAGAAATGTGTTAAATGTTTGTTTCTATGACCTATATCTATTTCAACAACATATACTTTATCATAATGATTTACATGCATTAGGTGTTCAGTTAAATGGTTCATATTTTCGCAACAGTTTTCTTACCACTTGATTAGTCATTTAGGTTTCCATTATAATGGAACAATCCATTGACACCATGTGCATTTTCAATTTTGTCAAGCAAAACCTTGTTTCTAAAAGTCTGCACTTGTTATATAAACTTGGTCTATTGATGTACCCTTCATATATACATAATTGTTTCTGTTGGATGATACGTTTTTATTTAGTTGGATATTAAGCCTTGTGCCTTAAGTGTTTTGTTTACTTGACTTGGATGGATATTTATAGAAACCAAATATTTATCTTGCATAGTTGTTGGAGAAAGCAGAAGCTCGAGAACGGGAAAGAGAAAAAGAAGAAGCCCGAAAGATGAAGAGGAAGGAAGCTGCCTTTAAAAGCATGCTAAAGCAGGCTGCTCCCCCACTCGAACATGATTCGGCATGGGATAGTGTAAGTTTAAAAAAAAAAAAAGAGAAAATTCCCAAAGTGAAATGCTAGAATGTTTCTGCTTTTAATGTATCAAATTAGCTGACATGAGTGATCTTTACCAATAGCCAGCAGAATCAATCATTGCATAGGCTTCAATTATGAGTCTTGCATGAAGACACAATTACAAAAATAGATACTAGATGTTTACAAAAAGCATTAACATTGTGTTTTTTGATTAGTGAGTTGAAACGCACCCGCTGTTGACTTGGTTTTAATTTGTATCCAGGTTCGAGATAGATTCCTGAAAGAATCTGCCTTTGAAGACATTACGTTAGAATCTGAAAGAAAAAGGATATTCAAGGACTTTGTACATGTTCTAGAGGTAAAGAAAAAAAGGGATTTGTCTACTTAAACTTTTGACCGGTGGTGTTTACTTAAAGAATACATAGTTTTCATGTTATATGTATGTATGTATTTATTTTGGACAGCATGAGTGTCAACATCATCATTCAAAGAACAAGAAGCACTCCAAAAAGTCAAAAAAGCACCACAGAAAGCGATCCCGCTCCCGTTCGGTAAGGTCTAATTGTGGATAATTTTACTATCGTACTGTTTAAGATACATGAACTTTACTTTAGTTGAGTAACTAACTTTTTGATGTATGTGTGTGTATATATACAGGGCTCTGATTCAGAGGACGACGACTACCATTCCAAGAAAAAGAAAAGATCGCCATCTAGATCTGCATCTGAGCGTTCTTCTAGTGCAGAAACAGGTTAGCTTTCAGTAAATTTAACCCTTTGCGGTCCTATGTCGGACCAGGTCCGACATTACAATTTTCCCTTTCCGGTCCGATATCAGACCCTGTCCGACATCATCAAAAAGACGTAAAACACAGGTCTCTAGTGGTTTTTTCTCTGGGAAAAGCCGAGAAAACCATTCAATGGCCAAGTGAGACCGATAGGAGCCGAGAGAAGGGCGGATCTGAGCAATACACATAGCCCCGGCACCACAGAGATAACACAGACATAAACAAACAAGATACGTGGACATTTGCAGAGCTTTTTGAGATGTTATAGTAATCAAATAATGACTTGGATCGCATTATTGAGGAGTTTGGTGGTAAAACGAATGATCAGGAGATGATTTATCGGTATGCACGACCATGAAGAGGTATGTGAATACAGCGGACAAGGGGTGGGGCAGGGCTGGAGATGCAGTACTGAGTATCCTGTTGATATGCAGTGCCTTTTAAACCTGTTTTACTGTGGGGGAAAAAAAATACTTTTAAACAGCGCGTCTAAAATAAACTGCGTGTGTGAAAATAAATTGAACCTGACGCGCTGAATAAATTGACCGCAAAGGGTTAAACCAACTATTACATGACGTTAAGCTCCTTAAAGTTTAGCTTTTCATGTTACCCAAACAATTTACATTTATTCATTTTCACATGTGTGAAGTGAGTTTTTCTTGCCACATGCTATGTTACCTTCCTAATATATATATATATATATATATATATATATATATATATATATATATATAAATATAGAAATGGGAAATGTAAGAGCAAACATTACTGAGTAGGATAAATGGAATTTTAGGCCAAAGACAATAAACAAAAAGATAAATATCAGAACAAGACATTTCTGAGAATTCTGTTAATGAGGAACAAGAACCTATTTTTACACCTCTAATGTTTACATGAGTATGAGTGTAACCCTTTTCTTGTCTGCCTACAGAGCACAGTTATAAGAAATCTAAAAAGCACAAGAAAAAGGGCAAAAAGAGGAGACACAAGTCTGTAAGTATTTTTGTTTTCTTTGTTTTTATATTCAACCCTGAGCACCTTTTTAGAAAATATTCTTATATGCACCTTTGTAGAAAAAAAGCCAATATGTATATACCGGATTCTGCCGAGTCAACACCCAGGTTGTCAAGGCAAAAGTCATTAAACTTTAAAGCTGCAGTGTCCAGTGCAAACCCACACCATGAAAAACCAATAAACATTTAAAACATTTAAAAAATATTAAAACATGTGACATTTTCGATCCACTAAAATAAAGAGCTTTACATAAGCTCTTCCGGTAAGAAATTGCAGTGTCCAGTGCAACACAAAATAAGAAATTAACACCCAAAGTAGCACTATAGTATTATAATGTTCAATACAAAAAAATGGTGCCTGAGACAAGCTCTTGCATTGTCATAAAAAAAAAAAAGATTAAAAAATACGGATTGTAGCATAACAGAAAAGCGTAATCAATCAGACTGTGGTCTGTATCATCTGATCCGAAACAGCCGAATTCCACGTCTTCATTATCTGAACCGAAGATAACCCTAACCCTGACCCTGAATCATTCAATGCACAACTACTTTTAGACAGTTTTCTTCTATTCATGTGAGCCATGCTGTTTCCCCTCAGGCATTATTTGAGCATGGTTATTGAAAACCGGAAATTAATGGTGAATTTTACTTTCAGCTAAAAGTTAGGTGGGCCGATCATTCAAACCGAGGCTTTGACTCGGCAGAATCTGTTATTTGTTGTCTTTCTTTAAATTGGTCACTACTGAGTTCAAAAGGTAATCCACAGCGAGAACGAGCTCAAATTAACCCGGAATGTCTCAAATTGCTATCTAATGGAAGTCTGGTTTCCCCTTTTCTTTCTGGATGTGTGTGGTGTGTTTTTTTTTGTTTGTTTTTTCTTTTTTTTTTTTTCTTACACTAAATGCATCTTAAAATGAAATGTGTCTGATTGCCCAGTTTAAATTCCTTTCTCTAAAGGCATCCCCAGAATCCGATGCCGACAAGGACAGAAAAGGGAGGGATCGTGAGAGAGACCGTGAGCGGGAGCGGGAGAGGGAGAGGGAGAAGGAGAAGGAGAAGGAGAGTGAGAAATCCAGAGGCAAATCCCGGGCTGAATCTAAGCAAAAATCTCCAAAAAGAAAAAGGGAGAAGGAAGAAGTAAGTGATTTGTACTTTTTTTTTTTTTTTTTTTTTTTTAAAGAAAAAAAGTTTGGCTCTTGGTTATATTTGGTGACTAATTTAACATTAGAACCGCCGGGATTATGCTACTACCTAGAACCGCCGGCAGGATTTATTTTGACAGGTACATTTTAAACAGCTTTGATATAAAAATGAAAGACAAACATTCAGATACAACTCGGAAGATGTATTCATGAACATCATCATATCTAACATTTGCTTAGTAGAAACTCTATTTTAAATGAAAAAATAAACATAAATTAGCACATATATAAAGCATGACTTCAAAAGCAACTGGACACCGGTGATTGCTTTCACCGAGTACGAAGTTTTGCGCAGATGATGGAAACTCTCTTCTCGCTTTTACTGTTCCAACCAGGCTGTTTTCTTCAACTATTTTGCTAATTACAGTGAAACAATGAACAAAATTGTCATTGGTAACAGTCATCCTTTTTCTTAAGTACGGTCACATCAACCTAATTACCACATTGTCACCCAGTTTCTGACCAGCTGGGTGAGTTTCATCTTTGCACAGGTAGGGAGGGGTAGGCTCAGCTGCCAGCCAAAAACTTGATCCCAAGTTTGACAGGTTTGTTTGACATGTATTGTGTCCAGTGACACCGTGCGTTTGTCGGAAACAGCTGCTTGTCCATGTAATGTTTTTGTTTAGCTTGAAGCAGGCAATGCTGTTTTCAATGAAGTAGTTTCAGATTTCTGATGCCAAGGAATTGATAGGATTACAATAGATATTTGGATAACACATATCTAGACTTCAAGAGCAATATTCTACTCCAATATACATACTGCTGTAAACTCAGTGGAGGTAGAGAGAACAAACTGGCTTGTATACATATAAAACATAGCGTATTGTAGGTTATTTTAACAATAAAAGCATGCATTGTAATGGCAGTTCTAAGTAGAAGTGCTTATAACTTTATTTTTGCGATTCTGACTTTCAAACGTCGTCCGGGTATTTAATACATGTATTCAGGAAAAGTCAAGAACAGATAACCACGGATCTTTAACACACGCAGAGTAATTCATTTTAAAAGTGAAGATCGACAAAATGACAACCTTGGTGGTTCTAGTGCTAAGGCATTAGCCAAAAGGTTTGTCTTTTTTTTTTTTTTACCATAGAAAATCTTTGGATGTTTAAAACACAAAAATGTGTGTGTATGTTGATCACTTAAGCATTCTTAACTCTTCTTTATTTTATTTACACTGGATAGAGAAGAATATTCTCCAAGTAGCTGATCTAGCATAATAGTCCACTATATACACCATATACTTTTAGAAGGACAGAGAAGGAAATCCGTATTTGCCAACGTATTTTTCATTTTCACATGATAACTTAACCCTTTGCAGTCCATTGTCGGACCTGGTCCGACATTGCAATTATTCCTATCAGGGGGGGGGGCAAAAGGCGTATCTCATGAATAGTCATACATGGCCCTGGTATCGGATAACGGGGCGGTCATAAGTAAACAAGCTGGCTGACTGTGAATCAGCGCACAGAGAACACAGACATTTGCAGAGCTTTTTTGAGATGTTATAGTAATAAAATAATGACTTGGATTGCATTATTGAGGAGTTTGGTGATAAAATGAGTGATCAGGGTATGATCGATCGGTATGTACGACTATTATTATTATTTATTTCTTAGCATATGTGAAAGCGATAGCGAACGAAAGGGTTGGGTGGGGCTGGAGATGCCTAGTGAGTGCTTTGTTGATATGCAGGGCCATTTAAACCCGTTTGTGAAAAAAAATACTTTTAAACAGCGCGTCTAAAATTAACTGCGCGTGTGAAAATAAATTGGACCTGATGCGCCTGACGCACATTTAATAAATGGACTGCAAAGGGTTAACGGTCCACTTATGCCTGTTACAGCAACTATAACTTCCAGGTCAGACGACAGGTCGTTCAGTGGAACACCGTGAAGATGGAAGCAAAAGGGCATTACACAATTATTGTGCACATAAATAAAAGTTCTGGCAATATCATTCTTCTTTATCACTTTGCATAGAGACTGGAAATGTGCTTCAGAAGATTGCAGGGTGTATATTTAAAATAAAACCCCCAAAAATTATGTTTTTGAAATATGTTAGATTTTACACTTTTTTTTTTTTTTTTTGTAGTAAGAATTTCTAGAATATGTAGTGACGTAAGAAATTGGCCATGATGTCATGTAATAAATAACAGAACTCATCTGTTTTTATTTTTTACCAAAATGTACTCTGGAGATTTAATCGTAGAGACATTAGTACATCATGTTTTTTGGCATTAAAAGAAAGTTTACAGTTGTTTGTTATTGTAGTTCTAGCCCTTTGGTTTTAGGAACAGTCACAGTCAGTGATTCAGAAGATTACACGTGCATCACCTTTTTAAAAAAAGAAAAAAAAAAAAAAAGGGAAATGCTTGTCCTCTTTAATTGAGGTTGGCTTTAAATTCATTGCCCATTGTTTCACATTGAAAAAAGTTAGATGGTTATTTTTAGAGCATGCTAATGCGTATTATTGGTGTGTTTTTTTAAAGTAGATGTATACAAAACAATAAACCAGGCAATGCAAAATAACTCTGAAGTGATTTTATAATGTTTACTTTTTCATCTTGAATCCTTCACTTACTGTGCAAGTATTTCCTCTCCAGGGTGGATGGGACACATCAGGCAGTGAGTTGAGTGAAGGAGAACTAGAAAAACGAAGGAGAACTCTTCTGGAACAACTGGATGCACCATAATCTTATTTTTATTTTTTTGGTTCAGACAAACTTGATGTAGCATTTTGAATTCCTTGTATTTTTATTTGGATTTTAAGATTGTGCCATCAAACTAGATAGTTTCTCCAAAAAAACTGAATTTGATAAAGAATACATTGCAAAGTTTGCATACACCTAATACAAATAAGTTGTAACATTTCTTTACACGGGGGGATTTGTGTTTTTAAAATGTCTGGGGCTTTCTTTGTCTTGTTAAGTTTATTAATAGTAAACTTTGAACTATGTAAGCAGGCAACATTATTTCCTGTTAAAACAGCTTTTGAATTGAAACTTTTGTACATTTTTAATCCAACATTAAATCTGATTTCCCAAGGAATTTATCAAATATTATTGCTTCAATTCAAGTTTTAGCATTGATAAATGCAGACAATTGGAGCAATTACCCTTGTGTATACCAGGATAATGTTTGTCTAGTGTTTCCTGCAATTGCACTCTGGTTAATTTCAGAACCACTTAAAAGTACAATACTGACCCCCCTTTGCCTCTTGTGTTGAATTTTTGTTACACGTTTATAAAAATGTATTACCTTACCAGTAGTTGTCAAAATCCTTATACTGTACTTCAGAGTAGGATATTTAATTGATCTGTGAGTTTAATGCAACGAGTAAGCTGCAATTGAACTTTCATTTTGTTTTTCCTAATTCTGTGATGTTCAAACTGGCTTCAAAATATTTCACATTGGTGTTGCTCAAAATTGTGGAGGAAAATTATAAACAGTAGTTTAGAGACATTGGGGCAGCTTCACACTATGGTATTGTAATGTGCATAGCCATCAAAACTAAATAAGTTATGTAAATACAATGACACTGATTTACAGCATATGGAATACATGTACAACAAACTTAACATGTGGTGGGAGCATAAGGAAAGCTAGATTGTGTCTGGAAGATTATAAAGTTGATGATGTAACTAAACTGAAATGGAAGCACAGTTAATAAGCCCATGGACATTTCTTAATGTTTTCAGCTTGTGCTTCTATTTTTAAATATGTTGAATAAAATATTAATCACTTATAATACTAAGATACTACTTGTGTGCATTAAGATAAGAAATCTGAAAGTGAAACAGCTAATGTTAAATCTATACAGGAGTCTGGAATGATATGAAGGGGAAAATCTGCAAATGTACATTTTAATAGTATATGTGCAGAGTTAAAGTCATTGAATGAAACCCTTGATTTCTTTACGAATGTCAGCCATATAATTACCCCAGTTTACGATACGGGATGCACACTGTCAATTGCATAAAATAATGTACTTGCCAAATTTGATCGCAATTTTGTAAGCATCTGCCTGTATATACGTACATCTGTATGTATTTCACACTATAAGGTTTTATAAACTACAGGCCTGCTTAGCCAGTTGTGATTAAACTTGCTGGGAACATTATGTATTTATCCAGTTTTGTTTTTTATGCAGATCAGTTTGGATGGGTACTGCAAAGAAGGCAGTGCCTCGATACAGAACCAGAAGGCACGTGAAACACCTCCATTGGTATATCCAGTTGAGGCCATGTGATATGAACTTGACCGACTTCTTTGGACAAGATAAACCAAACTTGTTTTGTGAAGATATTCCAAATACATTTCCAAATTATTAGCATTTGTGTATTAGTATTATTTCTGAATGTACTGGCATTCATTTAAAAGATGCATTTTAGGTTTATAAATGTCATTTAAAAAATATATATATATTTTTGGTTTGTGCTTTGAGAAAATGTAGTTTACAAGATCATAATTCAAGGTTTGTTGTCAGGGTGTTATTTAGGAATGATAGGCCATTGCATTGTAGTTGTGTAAATAGTTTAGTTTATTTGTTGAAAGCCATTGAGAAACCAGAGATTTAACTTGAAACTTGCTTTATTAAAAACTAGTTCAATATTGCAAATAAGCAGGTATCACCTAAAATACATTTCATAAGAACATGCCAATATTATCTGATTTAAGAAATGAAAGTGTTGCAGCTGTCTTTTTTTTTTTACTTAACCATAATTTTTGTTAAGTAAAGCAAATAATGCACATGCTATAAATATCTATAATTTAGGGTCAGTTTACAAGTAAAATAGCTTACTTTTGAATGTCAATGGTTTAATGCCCGTTTGTCAGGCAAGAGAGACAACATCTTGGCATGTTCCGTTTAGCACACAAATTACATCATTGTGTAAATGATAAAAAGCAGATGAGTAGTTTAATTAATGTCCAGTCTAATAAGCCAAAACCTTGTTCACTGTTTTGTTAAATACAAAATAAAACTATAAATTAAAATAACATTCAGATTATATAGCACAGGGTGTTGAAAACCTTTTTAAACAATATGTACAATATCAACCATATGCTAATATGTGGATTAAAAGAGAAGTGAAAAAAAAATACAAACTGCACCAATTTCATAGCAAAATATCTGTACATTTAGAAAAGTTGTTTTTTTCTTAATATAACTACACATTATCAAAAACAAATGCCATCAACACCAAGTGGTTTACATGAGCAAAACAATGAAAAATAATTAAGTGGTTAAATACTATACATTAAACTTTTACAATAAAGATAGTGAAGTAGACACAATCAAGGAGATTTAGTTGTAAGCAAAGCACACATTTTCAGAGAATAACATTTTTTAATCCAGTTTTTATTAGATAAAACTACTAAAGTAGCCTGTAGTGCCTTGCCTGTGGTTACTACAACGTGTTTGAAGTATAAATGAGCATGTCGATACATTTTTAATCCCAAACAGTTTCCTGGATTCATATTTTACATAAGTTATATATATATATTTTTAATAATGTTTATGTTGCTGGATTGGCACTTAAGTTCTACTTTAGTAGAAAATATCTAGCACTGTACAGTGACAGTTGTGTAGTATTGGTCCTTGGCAGTAATGACAACACTGATTAATGAGATGTTAAAACCTTAGTACGGTGTCCTATATACAATTCACATTAACCTGGTCTTGCCCAGTATCGTAACGCTCCTTCAGCTCTTAGTATTCACAGCACTTTCACCTTGAAACTATATTGACTGTACTCATGAACAGAACCGCACAATCTGTTTCCAACGTTACACTTGTTTGCTACTGTGCAACAGTTTTTTATTGTTAGTTAAAACAATAGACTGGGACACCCTTTCTTAAAAAAAAAAAAAAAAACACATTAGCCCTTCAACAAAAAAAAGCTAATTAAAAAGTGCAGGTAACACTTTATTCCTAGTCGCAATAGCACCGGATTATTTTAAAAACTACTACAGTATAGCATTCCATAGTAGATCACTTTCACAAAGTGTCCCCTCTGCAAATAACCAGGAAACCACTGTACCTTACATTCTGAACGTTCCTTTCATAAGAAAGACTACTGACCCCCTGTACAGACAAAGTGTGTCCAGGTTAAAAATGAGATAGATAATAGATACTTGGAATAAAAAATAAAGCCAGGTCAAGTCATATTGCTTTTAGTAAATAAAAGATAATTGAAATTTAGGCACTTGGCTTCTCTGCTCAAAGAGCTTCTCAGTTTCTGAGGGAGAGCCCATTTTACCCCCGTCTTTAAGCCCGTCGAGTCCAAACTGCTACTCACTCTTCACACAGACGTAATGACATTCATTCACACCCCCTCTTGACACATGCATTTCCCTTGCTCACAGAGTGATTTCCACATTGTTCACTGAGCGCAAGTTCTGATCATCAAAACGCCGTCGGACACTTCTCCTCACCGCATCGGCTCGCCTGTAGGGCTGGTTTCTAAGATCTGCGCTCAGGGAAGGAAAACAAGGGCCAACAATTACTTTAGTCATCAGTTTCAGAGGACTTCTTTTTTTTTTGTGAAAGTCAGTCAGGCAAAGCAGCTTGAGTTAGATGGTTACAGCAAGGATCTGAATGGATTTAAAAATCGACAGAAAAATACAAAATTATTTGGAATGGTTTTTAATACTATATCTGAAATAGAAAGTAACCTTGATTTGTCAAATTGTCAAGTGAAATACAGTGAGGAATATGTGATTGATTTCTTTTTTTTTTTTTTGAATGCATGATTATCAATCAATAATAGATCCCTGTGCAGTAAGGCAGAGAATGGGAGGAACACATGTTTTATTTTAGAGAATAATCTAAATGTTTATACTGAAGACATGCTGTATTTCATTATCCATAGAGATATGCGCTGACACCAAAACGGCAGTATTTTGGTGCCCGAACAGGCTTTCTGTTCAAGTATAAACCATGTAGTTAGGTAAAAAAGTGATGCTTGCCAGGTTTGTGCTTCATCCACCACCACCACCGGTGTGCTAGAAGCAATCCTTACCCTCGAGTGAACATTTGGAAATTTAGTTATATTATTCTTCTTTAGGGCTAAATGAAGAAAACACAAAACGATGGTTAAAGAAAAATGGAATGATCATTCAAGCAATACCTAAGTGTTCAAGCAGACCTCACTGCAGGTTAGCTAAATCAGCAAAACAGCCACAGGGCAGAGATTAGACGGGGACTGACAGCTGTTACTGGTACAGCAAGAGCAATAGAAGGCATACTGTGAAATGTAACCCAAGCTGCTTTGGAGATTGACCCCAGAAATAAGACTACAGCAGAAATCAACAGCATAGAGATATACAGAAGATCATCAGGAGCATTTTATCATCAAGATAAAGATTTGAACTTCATAAATCAAATATTTCAAAGAACTTCATTAGACACATGCTTGTTAGATTTGCATGGAACCAAAGCGTACCTGGAGCCAGTTTCATCTCACTTTTGATCGATTTTACCCTAGTATGGTACATGCATTTATATATATATATATATAGTTTAAATAATTTTGTGTATGAATACTTTCAACTAATTGACTGTTATAAAAAATATTTGTATTTTTATTCATTTGTATATGAGGGAATAATTCAAGTGTTCACAGAACTGGCTACTAGGTCTGGCATTGATTTTGAGGGGCCACCGCTTAGTTTACTCCACTTGATAGTGAAAACTCAATCCAAAGAACAAACACACAAAAAACAGAAACGTTCTTCATATTACGAAATGACAACAGACCAGCAGGCAACATAAAATACAAGAATCCACAATGCAATTAATAATTATTCTGCACCAAACCAACAAAAATCATGCAAAAAAGCCAAAGCATTTTACTGAATGATGAACACTTATTTCACAGTGAAGACAATACACTTGGAAAGCAAAGTATAATGCCACATTTACATAAAACTACCAGGCTTTTTAATATTTGAATTGTGTGCACATCTCTGTGTTCCTGGTAATCCATCATATCTTATTTTTATCACATGAGAGCAATACAATATTGGACAGTGCCCAAAACTACGAGCTGATATGAATACTGATGACATTACAAATTGCTTTTCTATGTGAAAATGCAATGCAAGTACAAGTACTTAGAATGTGCACCATTGATGTGGAATGGACTGATGGTAAAGTGCATCATGCAGACACACACAAGGAAATAACTCAAGAGATTCCGGGTCAGCATGCCAGGACAGAAACAATGCATGAACAACTCCCACGGGACACCAGACACAAATGGTTGTTACATCCAGACGGTAGTTCACAAACAACCCATTGAGAGAGATAAAATAATATTTGAACCTACAGCAAACTTTTAAGAACATCAGTTGTGAAAGTGTTTAGTTTTAGTAATGGAAGTCCTCAGTATGAACAGGCTCGCAGAAAAAACGAGAGCCACGCTTGGCTGTTCGGGCAGTAAAGGGCACACTCTTCAGCACTGCATGAAAACAACAGCCAAACAAGACAGGACACGGTAAGAAGCAAAAAACTACAGTTTAGTACATGGTTAGCAATCTGCAGGTAAACTGAAAACTAGAGCTATTAAACATCCACTGGTGACACACAGGCTTTAGTTTAGGAAGGGCACTTGTGTGGGCTATTTTTAACTTAAATCCTACATATTTTAAAATCAGTACATAGTAAGGACTATGATTTTACCATTTAAAATCCTTACTGGTGTTCGACATATTTTTACTGACAGAAAAACATCTACATGCACTGTTAAGATGTTTGAACTTTGGTACACAAAGGGAGCTGTTTTAACATCTAAACAGGACAGTGACTGTTCAGATCAATAGAATTGACCCCATTATGTTTTCATTTAAAGCAAAGGATAAATGCAAAATTAGTTGTAATCATTTTCTAGTTATGAAAAACCTGTAACTGTAGAGGTCACAATTTAGACGTTCATAGTTTCTATAGCCCGCCCTTAGGAAAACAAGCAGTAGTTGATTAATCAGCTTTGCTGGAAACAGTATTAGTGTGGACTGTGCGCTGTGTCTGAACAAATCATCACATTAGCATGAGGATCAAACAAGAATCTGCTAACTCGTTACATGTGCAAACAAAGAAATACTGTTAGTTTACTGAGCCCAGTAAATGTTAATTTGATGTAAAAGCAAAAACACAGGTCAAATCATGCAGTGTGCTTATGTGAGAGTAACTGTCCATCTGTTGGATTCTTTACCAATTTTAGGACTTTAAATTTAAATGGTGTACCTGTCTGTAATGACACACAATGTGGCGTGGGAGATGTATGTGTCAGTACAGATTGTATTGTGTGAAGTGTTTGGAACAGCTTGTCTTTACCTGTAATAATATCCTCAATGGCACCGTCTTTCCCCTCATAAACATGTCTGCTGTCTTTAACTTGCTTCTTCCTCAGCTCTGCAATCAGATCCTGCTGCTGCCTCTTATTTTTATGTGAAGGTGACTGACAGAGAAAAAATCAATTGTTACAACATAACTGAACAAAGAAACCTACCAAAACTATCCTGAAGCACAATTTAATTGTACACTATGTTGAAACTTTGGGTAAAATCAATCAATCAAAATAACAGCATGCTATGCAATCTTGAATTCCGTAACAGACAACAGAAGTACCTTCGGGTCTTGCTGTTCCATCATAGCCTCTTGTTCTAGCAATTTCTCCATCAGGGCCTGCTCCTGTTTCTTCCTTTGTTCATTATCTTCTTCTGCTTGCTGTTCATAAAAACAAAGAACAAATCACCACCAACCCCTTAAACTAGAACTGCAGTTAACCAGCATATCCAACAATGTACCTTAAACAGAAGGAATGAGCTCATAAACAGCCTTCAGACTGAAAGTACAACAAAGTTTCGTACGAGAGCAGTTTTACCAAGTACAATACATTAGTTGCACTCTTTCTTGATTTTTTTTTTTTTTTTTTTTTTTTTACATACATGTACATTTCCTTTTTTTCTAACATATACTGTACACTGGTTCATTATTTCAATGTTATGGTCAGTGATTTACCCTGACTAGTAAAACAGTAAACTTACCCTGTAGGCTTTTACAAATCTGACAAAGACTGGGAAGAACACTGAAGGCGGTGTTGTTTTGGAATTTTCACCAAAGTATTTAAGTACTTCATCAAATGCGTCCTGTAAAGAATACAAATAAGAATAACAATATTAAATAAGAAAGACTAAGGCAATGCCCTACATGAGATGACATTAAGAGAAATCCACTTGCCTGTGAGATTTTGGCATCATCCTGCAGCTTCTTAAGTTTTCCTTCATTGATGTTGATGAAGTCTTTAAGAATGGTGTTGTGGCCGTGCATGCTGTACTCACGCTTTGTCAGATCCATTCCTCTCTGCAGTTCCTTCACATCCATCAGAACATTATCCAGGGACACTGACAAAAGACAGACAGCATGGTCACATCCAAGTTTAAAATGGTTTCACTTAGCTGATATACTTGCTCAAAACATACCAAGTGTTGGTTCTGCAGAATACATTCATGAGGATCTGTTCAAAGATTACCTGCCACCTACAATGCTTGGAAAAACTTCATTTGTAACAGACACTTAATAAACCTGAAGAATTCCCTTTCATTTGGTGAGTGTGAATATACACCAGCCCTTTCAGGCTCTTCGTAATTGAAATTACGTACTGTTATATCAATATTTGATTACATTTTTCATGGAGGAACCCAGTCCTGCCATCTCCAGTCGCTGTTCTGTATATGCCAATCTACTGTATGCTCCATGCTGGTTTCATTATGAGAATAAATGTAAGTACTTACTGGGGCAAATTCAATATACTCCCGTCACCTGGGGAAAACCTAAAAAACCTTATGCAACATCGTGCCTTATGATCTACAGTAAAAAATGTTGTACAAGTCCGTTTTCTAGGCATTTTTGCGGGGTCCTTAAAAGGGGGGAGCGACTAATACACCGGTGCGATGTATGCGCCGGAGTGTCTAATATTAAACTACTGCACCAGCGCCACGATGGGATTACTACAGCCACGGTTATGGCTCACTGTCAACAACCAGATTAATTTTTTCAGGATCTACGGCATTCATCACGTTGCTAGGCAGAAACACAAAACCACTGTTCTAATTAAAATATATTTGTTATACTCAATTCCTTTAGTCATTTTGAATGTTAAACAGAAGCTTTCAGACTCTTGACTGACCTCCTCTCGAAAACAATCACAGCTATACTGCTTCACTGTTAACACAACAGCTGCCAGTCTCTATGAAATTTCCTTATTTCCACCCTCCCGAGATATTGATTTGTTAACATTCAGACTGAACCCGCCCCTGGGTTCCATAGCAAACAGCTATTGGTTAGAAAGCCGAGTAGTAAACTTCAAGTCTTCCGTTTGTTGTAACTGCAATGCTGTAATAATGCAGGAGGCTTTGAGACTGGATGAAGTAGGACAGTCAGACAAAAAACAAAAATGCAACTCAACAGGTTTGAAATTGAGCGCTGCTGAATTTGCCAAAATGCATGGTAAATCGCAATGCTGAAAAAACAGTAAGTGACTGGAGACGAAACAAAGACAAACTTAAAATGGTGAAAGAAAAATGAGGTGATAGAGGAGGAAAGTGTTTATGGCCCGATGTAGCAAACATTTTGTTTGACTGGAGTACTTTGAATGACTTTAATACATACTGCAACTTGTTCTACATGTCAGTGCAACACAGTGATGCACTTGTAAAGTATGTGTGTGGTTATGGTTCTGATTAACAAAACAAAATGAATGTATTTGTACAGCTGGAAACTGAATATAATTGTACTGCACTGTATGCAACACAAATGTTTTGTTTTCTGATTATTAGATGGTGCACTGTTTAGTTTATTTATTTATTTTTGTTGCTTTTTTAATTGATGAAGTAGCACTGTCAAAAATGTTTCTTTAAATTTGAATTAATACAACAAATTTGTAAAAGCCAATGCAGAAGGAACTATTTTCCAAGTATGGTTTTTGGAAAGAAATGTTCAGTAAAGCTAAGATGATATGTTCTTGAAATTGTATGGGTACTTGATAAGCTAAAATAAAATATCTGTAGGTTAATAGAGATGTGATGTGGGATGTATAACTTGATTTTACGCTCTGTTAATTACTTTTTAAATGTTAGAAATTTTGAAAAACTTTTCTAGCAGTTTACCTAAAAATGAAAAACACAAAAATGATTTGTTGCAAACTAAACTTGTGTATCTTTCTTTATTTATCGGTGCTGCGCATGTCTGAAAAAATCAACTGTAAAAAGTATTTTAAACACAAAAAGGTGTTTTCCTAAAATTCTCAAAAAGGGGGGGGGGGGGGGACTTTTATGCTAGTGCGACCTATAAAACGATTTTTACTGTAGTTGGTAATGCTTTTAAAAGCTAAAACATCTTACTAAACTAGGTTAATCCTTTATGTAACTTGTCAAAAGTGGTATACATGTTACCTGCTGCAGCCTTTTCAACATAGTGGAGTTCATTGTAGTAGAGGGAGACATCAATGTACTTCTCTTTCACCACATTTGCAATATAATGCAACAAGGTCTGCTTTCTGTCTGTTGATTTGGTATCTAAAAGCTTTGGAAATTAAATGAAGAGAACAATCACATCAGGTATGTTTAACTGTTTAGTTTGTACAGAATGAATGATACAGTGGTAACACAATTGAGTTCTCATTACCAAGTCTAAACTCTGTAGTTTAAAGCCATATACTGCTCCTCTTTTACTGCTGTTCATGTAGTTTCCAAGTGCCAAGATAATCTGCAATAGAAAACAAAACACAAAACAACTTGAAACAAGCTTCGACTCAAACTGTTAATTCACTATTTTTCAAGATTTACAAAAAAAAATAAAAAATTTAAAAAAAAAAAAAATGTATCTAGCTATTCCAAAACTATGATTGTAACTTTTAGTAATTGCATTTCAAAAATTAGATCTCACATTGATCTGTTATTTTGAGCTGGAATTGTATTACATAGAAAAAAACAAAACAAAAAACAAAAAAAAACAAACAGTAAAACCGCTTTTGGAGCTGAACTAAAATCAGCAATGTAACATCCTATTATTTGTAGAATATTTTGCATACCCACTGCATAAAATGTTAATATACCTACCTCAAGCATTTTCTTCAGTTTTTGTGATGATTTTATAGACACGGACGCTGCTATTATTGCATGAAGTTGCTTTAAAAAAAGAAGAAAAAATAAAACTATTTGAGTAACAAAAGTAAAAATCTAATTACCGTGTTTGTGGCAGTTATGTTTGTAGCTTTGTAAGATCTCCATTTATTTAATGTACATCTGAGCATTCCATTACTGTGGGACTTGTTGAGTGTGTACTTTATAAGAAGGTAGGAAAAGACAGTGTGAAGCAGTACTTACAGGTGTCAGCATTTGAACACTCTCTGAAAAGTTCCCAATAAAGGCCATAATGGTCATTTTTTGCATTACTCTCTCAATCTTGCTGAACTGCATCATGAACCTGTCTTCATTGGTCAGGCTCTCCAGTGGTTTCTTTTCCTTCTCATACTGACGCAGTACTTTCACTTCATTCTCTGTCGGCAGGAACCGCATTAAACATTCAACAAAATCCACTGGTAAAGTTCTTAGGTCAAACCTGTAGGAGACAAACAGACTTCTGTAAGCAGGAGAGCTAATTGATGATAGAAAGGCAACACATCCTCACAGGTACTTCTTTTGCTGAAGAGAATTTCCCTTCTGTGAAACACAACATAGTGTACAACAGGGGTTGGCAATTAAATTTCATGATGGTCCAAATGACCTGCCGCATAGCGGGCCACTTACATCCCCAACCCAACCACCCCACCCACAAAAATGAGCTTTACAAATGTGTTGCTGTGTGGCATATGGCATAGAGAACACATACTGAACAATTGCAATGTATTTCGACCCATCATTCATTTCATAGTCCAGGGCCCACTGCACATTTTAATAACCTATGTATGGCTGCTGCTGTATTTTTGATGTGCGTACATTAAGATGTGCCATGTGCACCCTGGACTATATCAGCTTTAACTGCATTCCTGGTGGCAATGCTGCATCAATAATCTTTATCTGCATATATGACCCAATGTATCGATATCTGTTCCATGGCGGGGGAAAAAAATGGCTGGTTAAATTGTTTCACCAGCAACCGGCTCATCAAAAAAATAAAAAAAGCTGCGGGCGGTTGAAAACAAATCAAAAAGGAATAAAGTAACAACTGTGATAGTGTGTCCTTGTAAACTCCAAATACATCAGTAAAAATAATATAGAATATGTGCTGCATCTATTAAGAGACAAATTAGTTTACTTTAACATTCCGATATGTTGAAAGTGAAACATAAAACTCAAAATGTCAGCTGTTCAGCCGATGCCCCCCCCACATTTGTCAAGTGGTTTTGAGAGACATATTGTGCGATTTGGTATTTCAACAAAATAATGAGGGGTGCATACATGTCTGGAGGACTGCCTATTATCGCTGTCAAATCTGTCACACTCACACGTGCTGTTTTAAAGCTGATTGCAACAGGAAAGTGCAATTGTTCTCATTGAATTTGTTATAACGCAATGAAGAATTTAAAAATACAAATGTATGCTACTTATGTTTTTGTGCATTCCTGTGTATGAGGGTTCCAGTACCATAGCGACTTAAATGTAATACATTATGTCGTTGTATGCAAAACCTGATATACAAATGTATTGTTTATCCCACAATCAGCAAGCACTTTGGAATCAATATTGCAAAATACTTAATTTTCTGCTTAGTGGCAATAAATATATTGTAACGGCCGGCTATGTGCGGGGGTTCTGGCAGTCAATGAACAGACAGACAATAGGGTGCAGCGAAAGCAGTAAAACTGCTTTTTATTTTTATCAAATTGTTTTCGCACTGTTTTATTCAAAAGGGCCTATTTATTCTCTCTCTCGCTCACTCTCTCTTTCATATTCCCTGCTTTACTCAACTCCCTCAATTAGCACGCAGCATGCCCTTTTTTATGGACGCTGACTCATCACCCATCGATATCCACTCGCATTTCATACACACACGCAGGCAGACTCAGACACTCACTCACATCAGCGGACAACACAGGAAACAAAACTTGAAATCTATTGTTAAACTACACAGGATTACAGCAATGTATATTTTTCCTTCAGGTGAGATACTGTAACTAGTTATAGAGCTTGAGTTGTCTGCAGGTTTTGCAGAATGAGAACGAGAATCAGAACGAGAGAGAGAAACAGACAGAGACAGAGAGAAATTAAAGAGCGAGCAATAAAATGACTGGGTCCATCTAAACCAGGCCGGCCCACGTGCCTACCACCACGTAACACTGCAGAGCGACACACTGCGACCAGAACAGAATCCCCTCAGCCAACTGGTACTGAAGCTCACCCAACTGTGAGATTCAGAACACCACCAAGAAAAATGAACTCCCAAACTCAATAATGACAAAAATTGACACACATAAAAGTCATATTGGAAAGACGAATTAAAAACACAGAACAAACTAGAGTGCTATCGGGCCCTAAAAAAGAGGCTTTATCCTGGCAGAATACCTGATATACAATACAGACTCAGTGACCACAGCCTGGCCATTGAAACTGGCTGACAAAACAAATCCTGGAACTCCAGAGAAAAATCGCTGTGCTGTCACTGTGAACTGGGAGAGGTCGAGGCAAAGATGCATTTCCTGTTACACTGTCCCAAATACAAACACACCAGACACATGTACTTCCCCAAATTTGCCCATCAAGTGACAGAACTAGCTGCACAGTATGTAGCTGCCTGCCACAGACTCAGAGACGCCACATAGACACTGTACTGGGATGAGACGCAACTGCTCTTATGTTACTGTAAAAATGATATAGAGAGTATGTTTGTATTGATGAGTTGTGTTGATGTTTGTTGTTTAAATGCTTTGGCAAAATGTAACTTATTTTGTCATGCCAATAAAGCTTCTTTTGAATTTGAGAGAGAGAGAGAGAGAGAGAGAGAGAGAGAGAGAGAGAGAGAGAGAGAGAGAGAGAGAGAGAGAGAGAGAGAGAGAGAGAGAGAGAGAGATGCAGATTCCGTTTAAATGAATACTTTGACTGAGATTGTAGGGCAAGTTAAAGGAGAGAAGATATATTCAGGATTTTTCCAGCAGGGGTCCTTGTTTTCCTCAAGTTTCATTAAAAACAAAAGATTTAAAAAATATATATTTTGTATACCAAGATTTAAAAAGACTTAGACACCCATGCACCTAAATAAATAAATAAATAAATAAATAAATAAATAAATATATATTAACATAACTGTTTTTTTCTTTTTTAGTGCTGCCTACCTTTGTGTAAAAGCAAAGAAAATCTGGTCCATAAAGTGAGATAATGGAAGTGAAGAAGCCTGTAAGCTGAATTGTTAGTTTATCTAAACGTAGTTTCATTCATTGTTAGTACAAGAAATGGAATCTCACTTAAACCACACAAAAGACATCCAACGTGCAGGAAGCACTGTCTTAATATTCTCTAAAGATCACGTAGCTCGTTAAATTCAAATCCATTCTGTGGGAAGAACTATTGTAGTCGTCAGTACATAATGCACACCCATGTATAACACACACATTTTTAATTGTGCATTCAATTGCATGTGTTTTGAGCAAAGTGGTCTTTTTAAATGTATTCTGTTTTTATTAATGTGTATAACCCACAGGCAAAAAATAATAATGACAAAATGCTGCTTTTAAAATAAAATGTTTTTGGACATACTGTATTTAACAGTGACTGAACCTCCAAATAATTTTTTTACTTACATTTGAATTGCTTTGCATATCTCTTCCGATGTCTTTCCAGCTTTTCTCAAGGTGATGGCTAGATTCTTGGCCCTGTTGGCTTCTAGTAATGTGACTTTATTAGGTCCCTTTTGAATGACCAGCTTGGTAGAAGTCACATCAACAGCTGGACCCTGGGCTTTTGTCTTGAACATTTCCTCAAACTCATCCACATTTAAATCCTGGAAACAAAGGTTCAAATGAATGATTTAGACACGTGCCTGTATTAAATCAGTGTTTCCTTCTCATCTGTTGGTTCTTTTCTTGCTTTTCTTTTCATTTTGAATTCAGTATATTAAAGTGCAACACTATAGATCAAAATAATTCTAAGGTTTGTGTCCTCTGCTGAATGTCACATGATCTGATTGTAGCTAGACCATTGGGCAGTAATTGACAAATAGATATCGATGGCAGTGATCATGATGCAAGTGCTAATAAGAGGAGAGAAATTTGATTTTAAATCATATCTTGGCATTGAATATTAGTAGTCGTGAACTCCTAAGAAGTCAACAGGCCACTGTCCATAACACCAGTACCTGATACAAAAATACTTAATACACAAAATTGTAAAAGATAAAATGTTATGTGACCAATCAAAAAAAGCATTTTTCTTCTGATACAAAGGAGAAAAGTACTTTGGTTTCTTGTTACAGAAAATAAATGTTACCTCCAGGATTTTCTCGTCATCTATTTCATTGAAGACTGTCCCATTGATCTGGTTGGGTTTCAATGCCACCCAGTTAAAGACTGGCAATCGGAATTTTGTCTTGATTGGCTTTTTGATCTTCACCGCTGCAAGAAAATCAGACCAAAAAAAACACTTTAGATTCACAGTTGTGAAGCAATATGGATTCCTCAGGACTAGATTTGTAAGTGGGAAGATATTGATGTGCTATGCTAAAGTGCAACTCTGTATTGTGTTTAGGGGGCTCCTGTAACTAAAACATCAAACACACAGTGTGGTGGATGTGAGTGTCTCAGAAATAAAATTATTTGCTTAACACACACACACACACACACACACACACTGTTAGAATTGTTCAGAGATGCTTTTATAGGCCACATTTTTTCAGATTTGTGTTTAACATGATCATGATAGGTAATAGAATATTACATTTCAGTCCGCTTCAGGGTTTTAAAATAAATACAAATAAAAATGCCAAAACAGAGAATACACATGAGGAAGCCTGTTCTCATACTTTTGGCAACTACATTAGGTTTTTAAATTGCTCAAGCACGCCATCAGGACTGCATAATAACCCCATTACTCATATTAAATATCTCACTGAAGTCATTAACATAAAGACGATGTCTCAACATGCAACAGTAAATAAGTTCACACCTGTAAAGATGTTGCATGCATTAGCAGTTAACCAAAACATGGCATTTGCAGTATGAACACTTGTAAAATAATAATTCCGTAACCTACATAATGCCCTGTCAATAATAAACCCAGAATTGATATAACGAACATTATCTAATGGGTTTAACAAATATTTAGCTTTTGTAAACTGTGCATGAAGTAGTAACTATTTTTTCAAAACAAAAAAAGTTACTGAAACTGGTTACAAATGTATTCAAGTAATGTGGAACAGATTACCTTTTAAAAGTAACTTCCTCAAAACTGACTAGTTAACTTGCGTTCTTTGTACTGAAAATGCCATTGATTACAGTTAAACACACTGCTATAGAAAGGGCAGGAAACCACAAGAGAAAAGCAAGAGGAAGAAACCTACAGAACAGTTTGATGGGTCCCTCTTTATGGTTGCAGAAAAGGTAAAGAGAAACAAATCAGAAATCAAGTATACTGCAGCATATAACAAGGCATTAAAACAGAAGACCAGATTACACCAAGTTTCAAAAGGACATGTTAAGGACTGCTACATTTCCTTAAATCACAACTCACTTAATGCTTTACTGCTTGGAATCATTAAGTTAAATAACCCTCACTGAGAAATGTACATACTTCCATTGTTAACATTTATCACTTCAATAAGCATACTGCTTATGAATGTTAGATCTGCATAATATTGTACTGTATGTTAAATTGTTTCTATAAATGCAGTTAAACAAGTCTACTGAAATCTAATTTAATCTTTCAGACTCCATATGGTGTAATAATATCACTGGAATGATCATGAATCACCTAGGTGAGAATCAGTCTGACGTGATCACTGAATTTGTAAAACAAATGCTAAATTTAAATAGCTTCATGATTTTTTTTTCGAAATACAGTGCTTCAGCAGTCTGGAACTATAGGGTCACACAGCCCAGTTAACAACCTATGGCTCTTAAACTATCTATATTAAGGGCAGTGGTTTAAAACCTGCAACCCTTGCTGCTGATCTGCACATACACCACATGTATTGCCAAGTGTATGGGTCTGCCTTACCTGCTAACCCTGAGTTGAAGATGACGGTGGGACAGCCTGAGCCAGGAAGAGGCGGGGCTGCCGGTGGAGGTGGAGGGGGTGGGGGGGCGGTCTCCACAGCAGGTCCAGGAGGGGGTGGTGGGGGAGGGGGTGGAGGAGGGGGAGGGGGAGGGGGTGGTGGGGGAGGCTCAGGTGAAGCAGATGGTCCGTTTGGCACTGAAAAGTGTAAAAAGGCATCCCAATTTTTTAGACAAAAAAATGAGTAAGCATAATGTAAGGTTTGTACTGCAGCTCACTCTGCACCTGCTGTAACATTTGCTATAATTTGCTTCTTTCAAAATAGCAGAGAGATCTAAATAGCGATGAGAAGTGAACAACCGGTAAGAATTATGGAGTTAACGTCATTAGCTAAATCATATGGGTACTGAAAATGCCACTCATTACAGTGTATCAAAGTTAGAAATTGCAGTTAGCTGAATTGTATTTTTGTATTTTAGCCTACCTGCCCCAGGCACTGGTAGTGGGGGTGGGGGAGGTGGAGACATTGACACTCCAGGAATAGCACCAGTATCTGGGCCTGTTGGACCGACTGGACCTACACAGGCCACTTCTGAGCCTGTGGACAGCACCCCCTGCTGCCCTGAAGTATGGATTGCAATGTCCCCATCCCCTTTCTTCTGGATTGTTAGTGCCCCTTGTTTCTCCAGTTCATGGATCTTCTTTTCCAAGTTGGACTGCTTTTGGATTTCTTCGTCCTTCTCTTTCACCAGCCTCCTTAGTGTGTGAACCTGGGAACTTGCATCTCTATAAATGTCCTATAAATCAAATTGGACCATAGTCATTAGTGTACAAAATAGTAGTTGTCAACAACAGTGACTTACTCTGCACAACAGACCAAACCGGAAATCCTTAATTATTCATTACTTAGAAAGCATCAAAAAAAAAAAAAAATTATGTTAAAGGCATTTTTATGTTATTAATTTGCTGTATTCTAAAATAAATACATTAGTTATGAACGTTACATATATTTTTTGTTTTCTATAATCTGGCAAGGCTGGCATGGTTAAATTGGATACATTTGTTCCGAGTTCTTACTGGCATTAAAAGCCTAATAGCAATTGTAACGGTTTTAGGGTCATTCATCAGCCAACAAACCCCTAAATGAACTCACCCTAATAGAATCCAGTTCTTTGTTTCTCTGCATTAGTTGCTTTTCCAGTTCCACAATTTTGGCCATGGCTTCATTTTCCGTATCCTGCAGTTTCTCTGACATCTAGGTTGGAAATTGTTTAAAAGAAAAGCATTACATCCTGGCCCTTGAAGGCCAAGTGAGACAGATGGTCTTAGCCAAGCTTATCAGGCATAGGAGTACAACTGACAACAGACACAGAAATCTCCATAACATTGGTACCTACAATATCAAATGAGGAAGCATTACTAAAAACATGAAAGAGCAACACTATGTTCACCCTTAGCCCAAAAGCTCTGCCAAGCAACACATATGGGGCAAAAGGTAATGATAATAAGTTAGCTTTTACACTGTCAGGTTACATAGGGTTGCCCTGGTTGCACAAAATGTTCATTTTAATTGATCATATAAACCATTGTTTTATAAACAAACCAATCCACAAAAGCCTACAAAATGCAAGGTGTCCCTCATTACTGTCTGTGTACTGTATACAGTAGAGGACTGTGCCTAGTGCACAATGACAAAGTCTTGTGATATTACATTAAAAAAAATAATAATTATGAATAGGTGAACAGAGAAAAAAAGAGAGCGGTCCTATCTCCTACTGCCCTGTAGATCAGTACACCTACGTGAGAAATGTTTTCTTCCAGCTCTTCAACTCGTTCCAAAGCAGCGTTCTTGGTCTCAGCATCTTCCAGAAGAGCCCCCACATCAAAAACATTGTCCAGGTATGCCTGGATCTGAACCTGCAGCTTGTCACTCTCTGTATGTTTCAGCTTCTAGATGAACAGATAGCAGCAGGTATCAAGTATTTGTTGCACAAAAGACTGGTGACAAAACCCCAAAATAATATACAGAAATATACCTTTTTAAAATTGTATTTTATGTCTTTCTAATTTTAAAAGCACACTTGAATGTACAGAGTGTAAATCAAGTGACATGTCATATGATCAACTATGCAGTTTATACTGCCGAGAGCAGTTAGCTGTAAGTTGGCTATCAAATAATAGAAGCAAACATTTGAAAAGAAGCATGACAGTGACTTCAAATAATAGAAGCATCTATATCCCAGACTACAAATGCAGCTGGGAAATAACGTCCCATTGTCCCACACTTGGTGGTCGGACAAACCAGTCTTCCTCCTTTTATGATGGCACGGGTATGGAGACAGAGATCCCCAGGTAGAACTGAAGGTATTCCTAACAACACCTTGTAGTTACGTACTGTCTCCACCTCTAATACCAGGAGCTGTATCAGCTGAGCCATTGATAAACAGTGCTCACTGTTGAAATAGAATAAACTGTTTAGAAAGTTAAATTACTTTTTTTATATTAACTATTATGGTTAGTAGAAATGAAACATATTTCTGAAACAGAATAACATTATGTATACTTGCTGATGATTGTATAAATATAAAAACAGCAGTGTGGAGTAGTGGTTAGGGCTCTGGACTCTTGACCGGAGGGTCGTGGGTTCAATCCCAGGTGGGGGACACTGCTGCTGTACCCTTGAGCAAGGTACTTTACCTAGATTGCTCCAGTAAAAACCCAACTGTATAAATGGGTAATTGTATGTAAAAATAATGTGATATCTTGTAAAAATTATAAGTCACCCTGGATAAGGAAATAAATAATAATAATAACAACAATAATAATAATAATATTGTCTTTACTTACTTCCAGATACTCATCCAGACATAACTTGGTGAACTCATACTGCAGATGGACTCTAAAGTTCATGTCTTCCACAGAATGGACCACGATATTAATGAACTGCATGCACGCCACCTAAGGGATAGACAATTAGAACAATAATTAGAATAGATCATCTCAGTAGTCACACAGAAAATGTGGTCGCCCAAAAAAAGCTGCCAAGGATAGAATAATATTGACATATATTCTACTACAGCACAAGAAAAGTTTGCACACAAAAAAAAAAAAAAATCAGATTTCTGTTGGATATTTACATAAGCTTCCTAGTCAATGTAAAAAAAATAAAATAAAAAAAAAATAAAAACAATCATGCAATTAGAGACTCAAATATTATTAATGTTCACTCAATTGCAAACTAGGAGCCCAACCACTATACACAAACCTATTTATTATACCAGACAGACATGTAATTAAAATGTCTCTGTGTGAAGTAAGCCAAACATGTAAGGCTTTCTTATGTTTCAGTAGTAGTAAAACAAAAGCATGTATTGTTTAAACAATTATCTGTTACCGTCTATAAATATCTTTAATATACCAGGTGTTCATTTTAACAGCACTTCTTTTTTTTTTGTCCACAGTACATAATTATACCATATTCAACTACAAAATCCAGAGGAAACCCATCTTCATGGGAGATCCCAGCATTAAAGGATCTGGAGTCTGTTGTTATACTCTTGTCAAATATCTGGAAGTCAGGGAGAAGACCTCGCAGTTCACTTAGGAATTTCACACACAAGCACTGTGTAAAGAAGTCAGGAGTTTTCCTACTTCTGACTGTTACATATACTGCTACTAAATGATGAATGTCTGTCGCCTAAGCCATTTTGTTCTGGTTTTTGCTCAAGAGGTGTTACCAAGCAAGCTATCCGTAAATCATACAATAACAAAATCCAAGTTTTAAGACCAGTTAGGCCCTTTGTCAAGCACTCTCAAATACAGAATTTCAAAAGCTGTAACACTACTGCAGTCAAACTGAAACTTTAAGCCACACTATGGAGGCTATTTATGTGATTAGGTGCTCCTACAATAACAAGAATATATTTGTATTGCAAATATCATAAGAGATTGAAAGAGTATATTTAAGCCTGTATAGGCAGAATCATTTAGAGTTTCCACATGTTACCACACGGACTGCCTTAAAACATCACTATTGTTGAATAAGTACCATAAAATCAATATTGTTGTCTTCATTTTTGAAATGTTCCATCAATTTTTCAAACCTCTGTGTCTCAGCACAAACCTAGAAGAGAAAAAAAAAAAAAGGATTACATTTTACACATGTTCACACTGGAGGGAGCTTTGGAAGAGTACTCCAAATACCATTCAGTATTAAAACACATCTCATTCAAAACGTCTGGAAATACATATTGTGAGAGTAATTTCCCTTAAGAATTCTGATTAGTGTATTAGACATATAAATCATCTTGGCACCTCATGTTTAGGGTATATGACCTACAATCCTAGATCAAGACAGACTTTGGAATCAATACATTATAGTGAAACTGACAGTAGTGCATAGACAAAATGAAAGTGTTTACCAAGGCAGACAGACATTATTTGTAGATAACATACCAGTACTTTCGGAGTGGACTTTATTAACGCTAGTAATGTATAAACTGAATAAGTGTTTTTTAGATCACTAAGCCATTTGTAACTGCCAATTTAAAACCAGAAAATAATATCTAAAGGTTGTATCAAATTTAACAGTTAATAAATAATAAACAAATACAAAAAAAGGATATTGCTAGTGGCCTATTCAGCATGCTTAAAATGTGGTCTGTTAGATGTTTGGTTCTACTTTAAAGTAGATGTTTATAGACATTCCTGGAATATGAAAAAGAAAGGTTTCTCTGTAGTACATTAGCATTATTCAATTTTAAATACACAGACCGTTATTTATTTGAAGCATCCCTTAAACTCTGTAATCTACTTGACCTATTTTCATGCAGTGTGATTAACATATCCACTGCGGTAAGTGGAAACGAAGGCACTGCATACCCAAAAGGAATCATGTGGCTAGCTCTCTTAAAAACATTTATGACTGGAAGGCACAGGAAAAAGAAAAAAAGCCAACAAGGCATCTTTCATCTGCCAAAACATTACTACATTACCAGGCAGGTCTCATAATGCCTATTGACCTCAAAACGCCTACAAGACAAAAAGGCATTTTAAAAAACTGGAACAGTGGCTTTTATTTCACAATGATCGAAGGCACAGGAAGGACATTTCTGACAGAAATTGCTGTTTTTAAAAAATAAAATACCATGCTAAAAATACCAAGATAAAAGTATCTATAAATAACTTTTTTGTTATTATTAGCTCTACTGAAAGCAATTACCTCAATGTGCTAACCATAAAAATGTTGGGTACTTTATGACAATTGAACTGAATGTTCTCCCATTTCCAGAGTGCTGAAATTGTAATTTAGCACCATGTTTTCCACTCAAATGTAGTGTATTTAATGAAATTGGTCCTGTTGCATTAAATGCAATGTTTAGTAACTTTATTAAATGCTTCTATTCTATCCAATTCTAACAGCAACTGTTTTTTGGGGATTAAAATGAGTGGGAGATGGATGTGGCTTCTTGTCATCCTATTTCCTCTAATGATAAAAGGCAGATACCATGTTTTAATAAATATTTGATCCAAATCGTTATAAATGTTGCATGAGCCTGCAGTGTGTGCTGCCTCTCAGTCCCATTTGCACAATTCACTTCCAGCTGCATATGAAGCAACTTTTCAAACACCCACTCGACTCATTTGTATTTGGAAGTGAAATTTGGCACACAAGTGGGTCAGATATTTGTTGCAAAAGTAGCACTTTATACATTATCTCACCAATTCCCTTGTTAACAATACACAAATTATATAACATACTTGCAATAACAACGTAATACATGGCTCCTACCTCCTTGAAGTTATCAAAAGCTGATAAAATAATTTCATGTCCTCCTCTGACAAGACAAACGGCCGCTAACAGCTCTAAAACGAGAGCTTTTGTCCTGCAGGGTAAAACACAAAATCAATGATGAGGAATTGAATGCGTGATGGATGGGATGACACAGGATTTTGCCATCGTCAGTTTACCAAGTCACATCATTCATGCATTTAAAAGCTTATGTAATCAATCACTTAGGCCTAACTGTTTACAAGAAATGCCGACATTGAAACTGCATTTTCTAAGGCTGGGAAACACAGTTGGCTAGAACCATGAATTTGCCATGTATATTCTTTTTGCTTCTTACAGTAGGTTTTCAGGACTATGTTGAAAGCTACACCACACAAGCCCTGTGTATCAGTGCTGCAAAGTGCTGCATTACTCCTTGTTGATTTTCAGAATGTACTGAACATATAATAATGAGCCTTACAGGACTTTTCTTGGATGTTGGGGGTGCTTACATTGAGCATTTTGGTTTTTTTTCTATTTCTTGGCTGCAGTTGGATAAAGCAATTTGGCATAAAGCAACCTGTAGTGTCGCAGGCCTTTTTCATAGGCTTCCAAAAACCAGCCAATCAAAGAATGAATGGCACAAGAGCCTGGGAAGACAGCACAGGTCTATAATAACAGCAGGTGATTAAAAAAACAACCAGCTGTTCAGAACGGTTTCACTCACCAAGTGGCTGAATATGAAATGTGTATATTTTTAAAAAGTCTTTTCAGAGATGCTTACTGTACATCATTTAAGGCACATTTCATTAAGCATGACACATTTTCACAGATGCTGACTAACAATGACTCACCTGGGGTTCTTGTTGTTCAGACTAAGTGCAATTTCATTTACGGCATGCGGATGCGACATGACCATGTTAAAACCATACTGCAACATAAAATAATATATTTAATTATTAATTCTGACAAAATAATGATTGGGATTCAACTATAAACATGTTAGTGTAGTACTGACACATTTTTAATCTTTAAAAACAAATATGAGCATTACTAGTAAACGTTTACCATACCAAAAATACACTATTCTGCCAAGAAATTAGGTTTGTGGTCACTGTCCCCGAGAAGTCAGTGAGTTCATTTAATTTCATACGTCCTCAACTGGACAGAGATTCTGTTATTAGGCAGTCCAAGGGATGGGATGTGGATCAAGACTCCACTGTGATCTTCAAACCAGTCCTGGATATATGGACAGAGCCCATCCCCATCAAAAAAGCAGCATTGCAGGAATAAGGGCATCTGCCTTGATATTCAGATACGAATATCCCATCTGCCCAATCATAGGCTCTTAGTTCAATAAAGGCCCTATGGAATGTATATGACCAACTTATCTAGGTAAGGAGGCCCCAATCTACAAAGCTCTACAGATGCTATGGAATTACATGTTCAAGCAACACATTCTTTATTACACTGTCAGAAAAAAACACGTCGACATGTGCTGGCTAAAAGAAAATTAAACAGTTAATTTGTCATACCTGGTAGTTCATGATGGCTCTTAAACACATGATGCACACATGAACATCATCCTTCTTACTCACTAACCGGGAGTTCTTTAGCGTCCTCCGGCTTGGCAATGTATTATACCTGTCAATCAAAGTATTATGAAACAATTTAATTCTAAACCATTGTCTTTTTTTGCGCTCTAGTAAAACGTTCAGCTTTCAAAAAACACCACAACCCCGACACTTTCTTTTACTTCAACCACAAAAGTCTATCTTTTATCTGCCAAAAAAGGTGGGATATAATAGTAATCTGTCAATGCTGTTTCTTTGGTGGTATATTTTTTTCACTTTTGTGAAACTAACTAAAAATAAATACCTGGGGTTTTAAATATATACAACACATTAGTTTTACTAAAATTTCAACAAATCACAATTACGTCCCATCAGTAAAAAGCTGCAACTCCAACCATACTGTGTATAACAATCCATACATAGTCTTTATTTGGGCTATGAGACAATAGGAAACGTTAGTGGGTCTGCAGGAATAATGCTCGTGGATCAGAATATGCAGATCAGGCCTGCCTGCCTATTCTATAACACAATCCCATCAACAGGATATTTTATTTAAACTGTATTTAAATAGCAACTATATTTTACTGAATGCATTTGCATAAGACTAACATTTAACCACATTGTGTGTTTTAAAAGGTACTTCCTAAACACTGCACTCATTTGTATAAACAAGCAGCTCAGCATTCCCTGAAGCTTCTGAATCTCAGGCCTCTCTCTCTCCAGCGAGCCCTGCACGCTTTTGTCAATGAAAGTAAAGCTATAGATTGTTACAACACGTTGCTGGCATCAGTACAATATTTAACACACCCAAGAAAAAGAAAAAAAAAAAAAGAACATTTAAGTTGTTTATTTTAGAGATTACAGCACGCTTCATAATAATACTTAGTCCCAGTCAATTACTCATACTCTGCACATTTGTGTGGCTGCCATTTTGCTGTTTAACTAGACAGTGTTGTATGTTATGACTACTATATGTACGCACTTGAGACAAAGCATTTCAAGAACGGATTTACCAATCCTTGACCATGATATAGGTATGCATGACATGATTAAACAGGCGTCATGTATTTCTCTGGGTGACTGGGCAACAGAATGATTCAAAGTGACTTGTCAAAGTGTGAATATTTAACACACATAATTGTCACACTGGGAATGTAAATATACTACTGTGACCTTTGACCCTTTCTTACTGAGCAGGTTTACGTTATCTTCAATAATTCAACTTCTTCTGAATCTTCTGCATTTTATCCATCTCCTATTTCTTCCATAAAACCTTTAATGGCTTCCTTCCTTACCCCTGAACAGAAGGTGCTGTGTACTCATGCAGTATTTGATTACAGGAGACCATTAATATGTCATTCCAAATACTAGATAATAGTGTGTGGCAGTGTTTAAAAGCATTTATATCTAATCTGCGTATTAATGGCAGTGTATCTAATCTGTGTATTTATTTAAGCATGACGTTTTCAATTCCAACTATTTTGACAGTTTTAAAAAGGCAAATTGTGCTGTTAAGTGTCACCATATATACGCTCCCTGTGGGTTTTCTGCACTTCCTGTGCTATTGATCATCGAGTGACTCACAGGGATTTCTCAAGGTGTGAATGTCATTCATGTTCTGAAATGCAAATGTACTTGAAAAGGCTTATTACTCAATCAAAACTTCATCAGTGATGGAATTGGAACACTACTTTAAAACATACTCCAGAACTGAAGCTTTTTTAGGTTAGAAGAATCACTTTGCTGAAATGTTTATAGAGACCTATAGACTGATTGCATGCAAATGCTTTTTTGAATCGGACACATATGGAGCTTAAATCATTCTCCTTATGCTATTAATAAGATATTGGGTACTGCATACTATCACAATACAGTGGCTTGATTCCTTGTTGATATAAATCGGCTTATTAATTCTCTATTGACACTCTAACAGAACACCTTTGTTAGAGAAAGCTAGATACAGTTCCCCGGTTCAAATCCCACCTCAGCCACTGGCTCATTGTGTGACCCTGAGCAAGTCACTTAACCTCCTTGTGCTCCGTCTTTCGGGTGAGACGTAGTTGTAAGTGACTCTGCAGCTGATGCATAGTTCACACACCCTAGTCTCTGTAAGTCGCCTTGGATAAAGGCGTCTGCTAAATAAACAAATAATAATAATAATACAGTATGTAACAGAACAATATCCTTAATCTTGTGGACAACGAGTGATGCTGGGCTGCACACTATCCATAAGAACATAAGAAAGTTTACAAACGAGAGGAGGCCATTCAGCCCATCCTGCTCGTTTGGTTGTTAGTAGCTTATTGATCCCAGAATCTCATCAAGCAGCTTCTTGAAGGATTCCAGGGTGTCAGCTTCAACAACATTACTGGGGAGTTGGTTCCAGACCCTCACAATTCTCTGTGTAAAAAAGTGCCTCCTATTTTCTGTTCTGAATGCCCCTTTATCTAATCTCCATTTGTGACCCTTGGTCCTTGTTTCTTTTTTCAGGTCAAAGATGTCCCCTGGGTCGACATTGTCTATACCTTTTAGGATTTTGAATGTTTGAATCAGATCGCCTCGTAGTCTTCATTGTTCAAGACTGAATAGATTCAATTCTTTTAGCCTGTCTGCATATGACATGCCTTTTAAACCCTGGATAATTCTGGTTGCTCTTCTTTGCACTCTTTCTAGAGCAGCAATATCCTTTTTGTAACGAGGTGACCAGAACTGAACACAATATTCTATTACAGTGCCACGAGTTAGGGACACTGTAGGTCTGTTAAGACAAGTTGGATATATATCACAAACCACTCCTTCTGTAACTGGCATATCTTTTGGAAAAAAAAAAAAAAAAAATGAAACTGGAATTAGTCCAAGATGAAAAATGAAACTCACAGAAATAAACTACATTTAATCTTCCGAGACCTGACATTTGGTGTACACAATCTAACCCAATATTTGACTTTGAGGAGTGCAATTCTGCACAGTTGTGTTTCTGTTCAGTACAGCAGTATGTTTTTTTTTTTCACATTAGGTATTTCTGCATGTCAAAACAATTCTCTGCTTTACACATTTTTCTTGCCTTGAATTTACAAAGAAAGTCTGTGAGAGAAAAAGCCTTATGAAATGAATTCCTTCGACTGCTATACACTGGATATAAAGTCAAATTTTGTTTGTTTGTTTTTCACTGAAGTGTGTTGGCAGACCAGGGAAAGACAATTAAGGTTAAATATACATATATAACATCCAACAACATGTTAAGCAAAACAATGAGCAGTGTCTTAGCTTTTTTTCTGGAGAAAATGCCTTCATTCAAATGTAGAATACTGTAAAACTTGAATTAAACGCTTCTGGCGTTTATTTACAATATTTGCCAGCCGAACCGGTGCGTATTGGAGACCGGCAATTATTTGAGATCGGCGTTTATATTAGATCTCTAGTTTCACATGCTTCATGCGGTCATTGAGAAGCCGCTAACACACAACCTTGTAGCAACCAGAAAAAAAGTGCATTACAATAATCAATTCTAGATTAAACAAAGGCATGCATTAGTCTCTCAGCATCAGATACGGAAATAATTTGTCTAAGTTTGGCTATATTTCTCAAATGGTAAAAAGATACTTTAGTAACTTCCCTAATATGAGTCTCAAATGATAGATGACGATCAAAGATGACTCTCAAACTCTTAATTTCCAATTTAAGTTTTGATGAGAGACTGCAAAGGTCGAGCTCATGCAGTCCGACCTTTCCTTTTAGTTGGTTTTGTGAGCCCACTAGCATAACCTCGGTTTTATCTGAATTCAACATTAGAAAATTCTGTGACATCTAATGCTTGATGTCTGTAAGGCAAGTAGCCAAGAACGCCCAGGCAGAAGAAATTCCTGGCTTTAGGGACAAATATAGCTGGATAGCATCCACACAGCAATGAAAGTTCACTCCGTGTCTGCGGATAATGTCACCTAACGGTAGCATACATAATGAAAACAACAAGGGACCTAGACTGGAGCCCTGTGGAACACCACAGACAACGTCTGATAATGCAGATTTTACCTCCCCAATAGTGACAAACTGAAACCTATCAAAAAGATACGATTTGAACCAGGATAGGACAAGTCAAGTCTCCACATGGGAATTACTTGCCTATGTAGTTCCTCCATGGTGTGTTCAATACACCAGTCATTGCATTCTAATCGACAATGGAAATTATAGATAACTCAATTGGCGTACAGAAAAGAATACTGTAATAGGATTACCAGTATGAAGGTAGATTTTTGCTCTTTCTTTTTTAATGTATGTTATATTACAAGCCAACTGAAACAATACCTGATGCATGTTGTTGAGCCATTAAAAGAATTAACGGTCAGGGCAATGTTGTTTTTTTTTTTTTTTAGAATAATCATATTTTACATTAAAAAGGGCCAAGGCTGACACCTCATCAGTAAATCCTGAATAATGAGCATGCCAGGAGTTAATCTATTCTAAGCCGATTAAAGACTTGAAAAGCACATGAGTTCCAAAAAGGTTTCTGAGAGTCATGTGTACTGCAGTGCCACTGAATGCTTATTTAGATTGTATGAAAGAAGTTTGCTGTGTGTCAAATCCCTACCGTAATGTAGAATGCCTGCTAGACCGGGAAATGCTGCTTCCAACTGGAGAAGGCAAGTTACTTCCTCTGTGTAAATCCTCAATGGACCTGCTCCAGGGCTTGGACTTATCCGTCGAGTTCTCCACATTGTTCTCCAAACTGTCGAAATCAAGCCTGGCAGGAAACCAAAAGGAAAGATTGTCCAGCCTTGGAGTTTCATTAAAAAACATTGAACTCTCCTCCCCCCCTCCCCTCCCTCAAGACTCTAGATAAATATTCAGGCAACCCAAAAGACAGAAGGGACACAAACACACACACACACACACACACACACTACCATTTCAAAGCACACTTAGGATATTAATAGACCTGTACAGTAATCACTACTTTGCACAAAGAAAGTAATTACATAGGAAAAGAATAAAAAATACTGCAGCTAATTACATACAGCCCACAAGACAATAGGAAAGTTCAGTTTCATATGGATAACTATAGTATAAACCTGAGTCATGTTATCTATAGTAGTAATTTCCATCAATCAACATGACTGGGATTCTATGTACAAAGTTTGTAGACATCTGAAATCTATTTCAATAATGGCATTACATTTATTTTTATTTACATAAATCAATAAGCTGCTGTTGACAGGGGGTGATGTATACTCTTATCAAATCTTTCAACTTGTTTATTATTCATGTTTACACCAAAAAGGAAAAAGGAAGACACATTTGTCTTTAGTTCTGCTAACATAAACAAATAGCCAAAAGGATGTGACCTTGCTTGAACACTGTGTTATTGTAATCTTATTTACTTTACATTCTCTTTTTAACAGGGCCTTTTACAGATGATACATTTTCAGTAGTGCAGAATCTGAAGTGGTGCAATGGACATTTTTTTGCTCAGCAGCCTTACCACTGGGAATTGTATGAATCAGGCAACCAACCAACACACTGAAATAGCCCTACACTACTACTTCAAAAAAATCCTGACTGTATGTATAGGGGTATAGCAAAGAACAAGTGCACAACTTCAGTTAGTTAGCCGTTTTAAAAGGGAAGTGTGCGTCTGAGCGGACGCTTCACATTAATAGCTGGAAGCAGTCGTGATGTATCAGCATGTGTAACTTAGCGTGTCTAAACTCTTTTTAGATGTTTAAATGCATTGAAAAAAAAGCAAACATGGGAGCGATAATTAGGCCTAGAATATCAGGCACAGAAGTCTGTAGATGACTTATTAATAATAATAATAAAATTTAAAACTTACGTGACAGCATATTGTGCAAAAGACAGATATTCCACCAGTACGTCCAGGCCTTTATTCTCTTCATTTAAGAATTCTCTAACCCACCTACACAAAATAAATTAGATGATAAAATATGACTATATACAAACATTTTAAAGGGCATGGTGCTTTTTAGAATGATTGAGAAAAAAAAAAAAAATCTTAACTTGATACAGATTCACACTTTATAATAATATATACATAAATACAAATCGAAGTTTAGAGCTGCACACTAACGCTCACCAATTTTGACAAATGTATTGCAAGTGCTACTCTAAGCTGGGATCCTTGTGGGAGTGAGGTTGCACTAAGTCTTTACATTCTGATAAAAGAATGTGTCTGGAGATTAGACAGGTTAGTAGATGTAAGCTTCATAGGCAGCTGCTACTCCACAAGAATGTTGGGTCTCTATAGTAAACCACTGATATTCAAATTTCAAAGCGGATCATTATCAAACGTTGAGCACATTTTAATCTGATAAGACAGATACTGGCTAAGACCCAATCAGGGTTGCTAATTATATCAATTTGCTCCTTCTTGTTACACCAACACAAACGATATCTGTGAAGATAACACTGGCATCATTACTGCACTATCCTTGCAAAACAATAAGCTGTGCTGGGCCCGGTTCATCATATCATAAACTGTTTTCTTAAAAGGAGATGACAGAAACCAGTAACAGAGGAATAGCGTGGGGAAATGACCACTGAGCTACAGTCCCACTCCAAAGCCATGCTCATCTCTGCTCCTTCTGGCAAATCAGCTTACACAGCAACTACCTAATCCTCCACACACAGAAGCACTGAGAAACAGACACATGTCTACTCCAGTTGTGAAATGAATACGTTTAACAAACCTGTTAATTACTTTTAATTGACTGGTTGTGGTTCATCCAAAGGCTTGCGGGACAAACATATTTCTGGTCCCAGGTCAGCAGACAGCATGTTGCTCAGTGGGGATATGTTAACAAAAGTGGTTTCCTCTCTGCTCCACCCACCAGCAAAGAGAATAGTCTTATTTATATGCAAGGTCCCTTGTAAAATGTCAATATACTAACCAACCAATGTGTCACAGTTGACATTTCAGTATGTCAACCAAACCAAGATCTGCTCTAGCTCCATTCAAACCAGCTGAAGTCATAAGCCTCTACTTTCCAGAGCCACACGCTGCATGGCAGTTTCATTAGCCGCATTACAATATTAATAGTAATTTATTTATAACTTAGTATTTTAACATTTTTCTCACCCAAGGGTTTATTTATGTATTTATTTTTGCTGCACCCCACCTATGAAAGCATATTGCATGGCAATGAGCTACTGTAGCTAGAAATACTGTATATTATAGAACATAGCTTATGACAATAACATATGTTTGTTAATAAACTGCATTCCCATATTACGACAAATGTCATGCATCAGGCAAAAAACGATTATATTCCCAAATGTGTATATAAATGACAAAATATGTGCCTGGAGGGATTTCATTATCCAAAATGAAAAGACTGAATCTAGGAAATTAGTTTCTTCTGATATCTAGATTGAGATACAGGTTATTTACTCACCCGATATGATTTGTTCTTAATGAAATTTCCAGTTCTCTTAGGACCTGTGTTGATTCTTGCACTCTTCTTCTGAATTTCTGCAAAAGGATATTTAGAAAAATACTGCCAAGTCAAAAATCATTCTCCTTATGTTATTAATAAGATAGTGGGGACTGCATGCTACCAAAATACAGTGGCTTGATTCCTTGTTAATATAATCAGCTTAACAATTCTCTACTGTCCTCAAACAAAGCACTTTTGTAAAGTTACTATACTACTGTATTTTCTGAAAAGCATAGTTTAAGAGAATAAACGTACATGTAGTATATATGGCTGCATACTTTAAGATTAACCCATACATTTAACCAGTAACTGTGTTTCTAGTCGAGTGTAAATAATTACATTAATTGCATATCATTTGTCCCATTAACAAGCCACTGTACTTGAGAGATCATAAAAAGTTCAAAACCATCTGTTACACAAATTCATTTTGGAGTAATAGATGTCAAACAATTTTACTAGTTTATTTTACTTGTGTGAAAATTGTATTTAATCATATATTGTATATTTGCTTTGTCCTGTGCAATATTCCCAAACATTCTAGCTAAGTTAAACTAGAAAGGTTTAACTCCCTTCTGAACTGTTCCCTTGGTAACTGAATTAAAATAAACTAACCAGATGAATCATCCCTTGCCAGTGTATAAATTAATTACAGAACAGCCAGTGGGGGTAATGTTCTTGTTCGTTTTGACAGTCCGAACAATGCAAATTGTGGATGTATTTATTAGTAAAGTGTGCAACAATTCTGAAATAAATTACAGAAGACTACACTTTTATAGTAAGCTCCTTGTGACCCCAAATATAAAAGGTATTTAAATATACAGTCAATTAACGTCCTTCTTTTCCCAGTAGAAACGGCGGCTGTTTACAGTTGCATTACAGAAAAAGGGGCCTCAAAATCAACTTTGAGCTGTTATGATGGCAAGTAGAAGTTTTAACTCTAGATCTGGTAGTTGGCAAAAAATTGTCAGAATGGTTTGTTACCTGGAGATTTTTTTTTTTTAAGCAGCCAATAACGATGACATTAAGCAGGAATATAAAACATGTTATGAAATTCAAAATTTGGCATTATTAATATAAATTCAGATTGTTAGGAAATTATAGGTCAGTATTAAATCACCAATTACAGGCTAAATGAAGCCCTGCTTTTTTTATTGTATCAAAAACACATTCTTACTGGAATATAAATTTCATATTCACTAGCAGGAAACATTTTGCAGCAAAACATCTGGAAAAATACATAGTTTTGTTGCTATAGCCACATATGCCGCCTCACAACTCACAAATGAACACTATGAAGCCTCCTTAAAGAACTGTGTCACAAAAGGACATTATAAAAACAAATTAGGATTTATTACACATTCTTCTACACTCATATGTTCTCTTTCCTTTCTGTTTTCTCATTGGTGCAATATGCTAGCCTGCATATGTAAAAAAAAAAAAAAAAGGCAATGACCATTTCACAGCAGTACAAAGTGGCAATTGTTTGAGCCTAAAGAAAAGGAGGTACCATAACTCTTTCCCTTTCTCTCCCTCTCGCTCTCTGTTTCTCTCTCCATACCGTGCAAAGAATATCTCAGCTACTGACCTTAGCAAGGGGCATGACTGCATTTGTACTTTCCCCGCACTGGAGAAAATACAGTTCTCACAGAAAACACGTAACTATTTGTATGCTATGACTGGGGTAAGAAAAGGGAACACTGGCAAACTGAGGAACTGAAAAAGCAGGGTAATTGCATTTGTTTGTCTGTAACGTCTGTCCGATGTACTGCTGTACCATTTCAAAAGTGTTAAGCTTACAGACAAACAAATACAGTGGAATGCATTCTCATAATCAACCCCTTCCAAAAATCTACTGCAGAAATAAAACAGTATTTTCAATGCAGTAGTACTGCTGTACAAAGTACCTGCAGCACTATCCTATTTTTTGTGCTCATGCACTGCGTAAACTGTATTGTACTGCAGCTGATGGTAGTGTTTTTGTAAGGGGTAGCCTATACTACAGATATAACCACCTAATAAGTTACTCATATGTATTTATATTGGTCTTAAAACTTACCAAACCAATACACTGCCGTATGCTTAAAATAAAGTGGAGACCCATCTGTGGAAGATGTTTGAATATTAACCCCTGAATCAAGAGAGAGATATCCACAACATCTTTTCACAATGTGAATGATCTTGTATTCACTGTTAGCATGTCTGTCACGTTTTCCCTTTTTGGAAAACTGCCTCCTGCTGCCGCACTCATTTTTTTTTCTAAGGGACTGTTTGTTTTTTAACCTGAAACTTAGAGGGATGAAAAGAAACTGATCGTTAGAGAATATATCTCTTTTCAGCCCTGTTTTGTATCAACCAATTCTAAGGGCAGTTCAGTTTAAATTACCATAAAGCTGGAATCAAATTAGAATGCGACAACATAATGTCTAAATAGCTGAATAGCAATTATCTATTTATGAAGCCAATACCAACATCTGTAGCAAATTGATTCTTAAGATGACTGGAGAGAGACCTAATATATAGAAACACATTTATCAAGGCCTTTATTCCAACATGCAATTTGAATATTTGATTGGACAATAAAACTATTTATTATCACAAAACTAGTTAGAAAACAGCTTAGGCCCACTTCAAAACGTTCAAAACGTGTGTAATTGTATCAGTATTTGTCTTAGGGAGAACATGAACATGATGTTGTACCAAATCCCAAACATGTAACACACACTTCTCCCCTGCTGCTATAATTTTCTCATAATTCTTTTTAGAAGGTTTCTGTCCTCCGCAGAATTACACAGAGGTTTATATAGTTAGGTTGTCAATACAACCTTTTGACCTGCCAAAGGAAGCTCCCCAGTGCAGAATCCGATTCAGCAGGATACCAACCCCCTGCATGTTTATAAGACCCATAAATATATTTCCCTTGCAGAGAAAATTAAAACTACAGACTTAAGTTACATCTATTAAAAAGAGACTGACATTTTTCATTTGACCTTTAAGTCAAATATTCAGATAATTCTAGCATTTTGAATGCAGCAAACCTCTAATGTTGTAGATGATAATTAGCGATAACGAGAAAAGAATAGCGACTGAGACGCACTTAATCAGTCTGCACTCTCACTGAATGGTGGACACTGGTAATTGGCAATTGAGATTTTCCAGTTTGTAGGCTGTTTTTCAATGCTTTGTTTGTACCCAGCCACCCACATTTGTCCCGGTCCACAGTAATTATATAAAGTAGATTTAAATTTAGACATTCAAATTATGGATTTAGGTCATTCTCTATTTTGGTACCAGTACTGTAATCATTTATGTAAAAGTACAATACAAACTGTACAGATGTATTTAACCTTAGGCACTAGTTAGTACACAATAAAAGGCAATATTATTGATATACAATTTGGATAGAATCATTAACACCTTCCTCCAGGCAAGATCTCAAAATGAAAAGAAAAAAAAAACATAGAAAGGGTTATTACATATATAGCGGATTCACATTTAATTCAAACGTTATTTGTGTGACTTGACTTTTTTTCAAGTATTGTATAACTGTACGGATTCCACTGAAGCCAGTTTTTATTTTTAGTAGTAAAAGACTGCTCTGTTCAGTGAGCAATGCATATATGGATGAAAACACCTGGGCACAGGAATTCCAATGGAAAGCAAAGCTAAATCAAAACGGTGCTTTAAATCAGAAAATTGAATAACATAGAGAAGGAGAAATCAATAAAGCTAAAATATTTTTCGATTCTGAATGCTAATGCATTATATATTTAAGAAAAAAAATAAATATTTTAGAAAAATCTATTGATAGGCCATGAAACCCAATGAGATCCAACAGCAGTGTGCTTTAACAGTTCTGCTATACTGTACATAATTCCAAAGAATACAATAGTAAAGAGCATTCAGAACGAAGGGTAAAACACCAGTCTGCACATCCCATTTAAAGGGTACATAAGGACCTTTTTATTTGATTGTGTTACATGTTCCCATGTGTTGCTACAACTGTTTACGTAAGATGTGTGTATTGTTTTATTTTTTTTTTTACATTTTGACCACTTTTTTAAACTTTTAAATTGCATTCCCTGCCTCAAGATGGCTTCCCATGTACCCGCATGGACCTCTCAGAACTACGTTTGCCATCATCCTCCTGCTCACATATGTAACTGAGATGGATTTACCAGTGAGCAGGAGGATGATGGGAAATGTAGTGTCGGAAATATACATGGAAACACATGTATGTACATGTGTTAACACAAACAATGTAGGGCTTACCTTCCTGGTAACTGCTGGGTCCAGATAACCCTTCAGTTTCAGAATGTAGGTATGGGGAGGATTCTTCACTTGAAACCTCTCCTGCAAAAAGACAATTCCGAAATGTAAACTCAGTATCTTGAAAAAAGTCAATACATTGCATTTATATCTAGTGGAATTATTTTTAATACAACATGTGTACTGTATCTGCACATTTTTAAAAGAAGACTGAAAACTAATACTATTAAAGCGTAAATTAAAAAATCAATACATATATACCCCTACTACGTCAGTGTCACAAAAAATTAGATCACTCCAGTATTTAGAATAACAAATGGCATGCATACTGTAGAGTTAAATGACCTCGCCATACATTGTGATTCTCTCTGGAAATGCTAAGGAATGTCAATACTAAATGTAATCACAATAGCAGGAGTGGATTCCTATATATATTTACACACACACCACCTAGCCATGTTATTAGGGCCTGTGTTACATGGTGTGGGTGTGGGGCATGTTCTCCTGGTATACCCTAGGTTCCTTTATTATGGAAGGACAAACATTGCAGGACTTGTACCCTGACGGTAATGGTGCTTATGTTTTGAGGAGCATGACAGATTTCAGAAATCTTCAATGGCCACCCCAGTCTCCAGATCTAAATCCAATTGAGCATGTTTGGGATGTACTTGAAAGATGCATTTGTCATCACAGTCCTGAATGGAATAATATCCCTTGAGACAACAATTTCGAGTACAACCCAGGTGGGGGTATGTTTCATGGCAGTAAGTTTACCATTTTTTATTAGTTAGCTAGAGGAAATGTGTAACAGATGCTTTTCATGGTACATTGGGACATTTAAAACTGGTTTCATCATTATGTGAGAAAACATAAAATAGCACTTAAGATATTTCTCTCTTCCTCATCAAAATGATAAAACTACACTTTCTATCTTAGTTCAGCTACAGTATAAACAGAATCGATACTCTACATGTACTCCACAGGGAAATTAATCTCAGCACAGACCTGCTGCTAATCATTGCAGGAGCTGCTCAGACTAGAACACTATTATTGCTGTTGATCAATTGGTCTGGTCTCCTACTGCTATCATTATTTCTGTTAAATTATGAGCCGTGCCATGTGAACATGTCACTTTCAGTTCTGTCTGTGGTACAGAACTTACTGGCCCTGCATCGATTGATGCTGATGTTGCAATTATGCGCCCCATCAACTCCAAACTGCGATGAAGTCATAATCCTGATATACTGTGGTTATAAATTGGGCATCAACTTACCTTTTACGGCCTGCAAAAGAACAGGGTATTTTATGCACAGCACATTCTCTATTTAAAGTGGCATGCATTTCATAATTTAGTAACTTCTATGGAAGAAATAATTATTTCTCAGCAACAAAGCTAGCTTTTGTGCCTCAGCTTGACTGTAATTGCAACACTTGTGCTATTGTAGATTGAACCTAAAAAACTGGTAAAAGTAGTCAGAGCATTAATCACAGAGCTGCTATGTTGATTGGCTAAGAGTAGGTGCAGTGGACAAATGGCACACATACTGTACAGCACACACACACACACACACACACACAAACGTATACACACTGTACCTGATCACATACGAGTTCCCATTTTTTTTCATTGTCATACTGGCGCAATAGTCTTGCTTTGTCTGGAGGAAGGTTCATGGAATTCTGTAAAACAAACAGAACAAACAAAACATATTTATTCTATTTGCGTATGAGCAATTTGAAAATTCTCAGGGAAACATTCTCCTAAAGCCTGTATTTAAAGAATAGTTATTATATTGTGCGAGAATATACAGCTATAGCCAAAATTTCAGCATCATCCAATAGAAATAACTAATTTTGCTTCATAAAGTCAAATGAAACCTGCTGAATAATGTTGCGTTAACATATTGTAGTTTTCCATATACTTAACGAAAAACTGACCAAAATTGAAAAAATGTGAGATTTCAAAATCTGACATGAAATACTGTACTACTATTATGGCTTCCGGAAGACTTTAGCGATTTACATTTTGTAGTTTCTTTGATCACATGAAATTATGTTCATTTAGTTATTTTATTTTTATTACGTCTCGATCCTTAGAATTCTAGGTGATGCAAAACATTTGGCTATAGCTGTAGATCTAGGGAATCATAATCTTGAGCTATGCTTTTATGATGACCCAATCAGTGGCACAGGCCAAATGACTTCACCATCCTTTGTTCCACCCAATTGGCTATAGCAGAACCTCAATGAATCAAGATGCCGCACTTAAGCAGCACTTAAGCAGCATTATATGGAGAAAGCAATTCCACACAACTACTGTAGTTCTAACTTACCTACATGTACTGTATGGATTCTGAACACTGCAGAAGAACAGTAAATCAATTCTCAGCTACAGTACACATACAGTAAATGTACCTTGTTTATTAAATAAGTTATTACAGAATAGTACTGTACAGCCTTTTTTTATTAAACTGAAGTTTTCATTGTGTTAAACTCGAATATGGTATTTACTCCTGTTTTCATTCATGCCTTGTTAGGAATGAAGCTTTGCCCATAATGAACAACATCAAGTGAATTCAGCCTCTGCGTTCTCTATGATCATCAATATTCCTGAGGCAAACAGTAGCAGCATCACAATATTAAAAAAAAAACATATTAAATAGGCAGCACAAAATACTTAAAGCCATTCGTCTCTTTGTTCAGACGAAAACTGAATATATTTGTCCACTTAATTGGGAATGTGTGTCTGCTTTAAATGTAAAAAATATATTCTGTTAATAATAAACATGAGCTTAAATCTGTTGTGGTTTCTTATAAAATGGTGGCTACAGTATACTACATTTTCTTTTGAGACAGGCTCTGTAGGTCACCATTATAGTGGATGGCAAATCTTAAGGCTTTGCTGCTTAACCATGTTTTATTATCTACACACATTGACGCAGATGAGCTACAATGACGACTAATTCTTCAAAGTATTGATTCCCTCTCCCAATATAGCGTGTAAAGCTGTTTAGAGCTTTACCCTCTCTGTGTTTAGCAGAGCATCTGATTGTGAATACAGTACTTGGAAGTTAAATGCTTCATTTTTACTCTTGGTTCAACTTCCACATAAGATGTAACAAATAAAATCCCCTGTACGATTACCAAACATATTTCTCCACTTGGCTTATTTAAAAGAACATCTGCTTCATATAACCTTTTAACTGGAAAAAACTGTAGTATAAACCCTTAAGAATACTCCACCCTTAAGTACCTTAGTGGGGATTGGAACAATTAATTAGTGTCCCGTCCTCCCATCACATCCTATTTTGTAGATTCTGTCAGTAGCTTTCCATAAACACCAAGAATATTTTGCTATTACATGGGAAGCCATCTTGAGGCATGGAATGCAATTTAAAAGTTTAAAAAAGGGGTCAAAATATAAAATAAAAATAAATGAATAAAAAATTTAACAACACACACCTTACGTAAACAGTTGTAGCAACACATGGGAACATGTAACACAATAAAATAAAAAGGTCCTTATTTGCCCTTTAATGAATGGCCAGTTGTGAATGCGTAACATGTGCAATATAAATACTTTACTCCCAGAGAAATCAGATACACAGATTTACTGTATACATTATTATACAGTAACACTTTGTAGCTGCATAATTGGTTGTGTAAAATGTATTAAGGCATTTGAAATGCAATGTATTAACATTTGCTTCATATTTGTAAATATTTCACAAATCAACTACTAACAAAAACACTTTGTTACTTTATATGCAGAGGTTCTCAAACTGTTCTGATTGGGGGACCACTTTGTAAAAACTGTTTTGAATATGAATATGTACTATGAGTAGTATAAGAGTTCAACAAGTGTGATCTACTTTACAGTAGGTAACTATAAAAACACAAGATAAGTAGCCAGGGGTCATATAAGGTGTGTAATGCAATATTAACCAATTAAGAGGGTTCAAACATCAGTTCAGTGAGTACGTTGGAAAGTAGTTTCAGATAAAGACGTTGCAGGTTTTACAGTAGTTACTACAGCACTATCCAACTAATGTTATACATACACCAGTATTACTATTTCAGATGATCTTCATTTAATGTTTTTGGAATGTACAGTGACAATACTTGTACATTGTACAGTATTATAGTACAGTATTGAAATTTACCAGTCATTCAACAACACCTTGTGTAGTGAGGTGCATTATGCACTGTACAGCATAATGTCAGAACAAAATAGGTGATACACTGTAATGCTTCCACTAAGCTAAACACTTCAAATTAATGTTCAGGGCTGATTCAGCACAGTCTTGATTAGACCTCATGATCTTGATAGATTTTGGCCTACAATGCACACACACTGTTTTCAGAAGATTGCATTAGCATTGAAAACAACTTCAGAATAGACTCTCTGGCACAGGGTGTTTTTGGCCAGATACAGTAAACCAGCCTCCTCACGGACTGGGATAATAAACAAAGGCTGTATAAACACCCCCTCCAACTGGTTTGATTGTACTGTGTAGAAAGTGGTTTGATAACAACTTTGGCACTTTAAGACATCAGTAAATTTGAAGTAACAAATGTTATGTATTACATTATGTTCTACAGCAAGTACAGATCTGGTTTCAATTAATTAAACTGAAGGCAGGTGATGCTGTGCATGTAATTACTTAAATTCTTAACATATCACAATGACAGTGGCTTTTAGCTCCTAGACATGAGGTCACATTCCCAGACAAGGTTAAAGGAAAATGTCCTTTCAAAAACTAAAAAGTAGAATCACAGCTCAAGCTACAGAACATCAAATCATAAGTGTCACTAATCGTAGGGCATTGCTAAATTACATTCCTGATTCTGTATACTGTGTGCTTTGAAGCTACGTTCCCGCTAGCTGCTCGCCGCGTCGCCACAAGCGAAACGTTTTCCCTGGTGGCTCAACTATTTTACATCAAGTTCACCACGGTGGCGAAGGCTTTGAAAAATGTACTTGTGTAAGTCTGCATTTAATAATGGGAATCAGAGTTATACTGCACTTTAACCATACTGTTTGTGTGTATTGTAAAGGGTAGGGTCTGGCATTTAAATATCTAAATGTCTTTTTGCCATGTAAAGCAGTATGTTTCAAATGTTTACAGTATTGTTAAGTGGCTTAAGTTTTTCCAGTGTGGCTAACTAAATGAAAGTCTTAGAGGGAAGGTAGTGAACATAATGCAATATAACACCATCCTTAGAAAGCATGCTACTGTAGCTTTTGCTGGAGAAGGCTGTTTCATAGTTTTGTTCATAAATATATTACTGTAGGGATAAAAAGTTCAACACAGCAGATTGTTTCCTTTACTTTTAGTTTAGCTATCGTATGAACATCTCTACAACACTTTAGAATAAGACCAACAAAAAAAAAAAAAAATGGAAATTTATAATTTCTAGAAAGCATTTTTTGAGTTTTGCAAAAAAAATTGCTGAAATAAATAATTGTAGACATCTATTTCTTGTAACTTTTCCTCATCCACAAAAACAAAACTTTTGCTACAAAAGATTTTTCCTATAATTCTTTGTTTGAGAAATTTCTAGAAATTATACATTTCCACTGGGGTATGTAAACTTTTAGTAAAGGTGGTACAGTACCAGTACCCACTGTATTATCCAGAAGTCTATGGAAACTTTTCTAAACATTATCCAACTTCTTTTTCCATTCCAAACAAGGGAGTCGCTATGATTTTTTTTCTTTCACCAATAATTTATTCACCAGTAATTAAAGGGCATGCAATTACAGTACATTTCTTTCCATATGGAATACCCTTTCCATTACAGCAAGCAAGATTCGAAATTGAAACCAACACATGGTGCCAATTTCAATAAAGAAACGTAGTAAGATTTAGCCCAGCTGAGGGTAGTGATTCCAAAATCGCAAAATAAATTTTATATGGCTTGTTAACCTACCACCTACTGAACAACTGTAAACATATTAAACAAAAGACAAAGCAAATCCAGCTTTTGCAGTGAGGATTTAAGCACTAGGGCATTCTCTTCAAGATTTAGTTACCTAATAAACAATACTATAATTCTGATTAGGAAGACTGATGTCTTAGTAAATTAAAGACTAGGAGCAATTGAAATGGAATGACAGTACAGTACAGTACGAACAGAATTAAAACTTTTTCTTGAGCCAATAATGCAAACTGTTGGCAGGCACACAGATTTTAATTCAGTAAGTTGCAAAGTGGCGTGGACAGTACTGGTAGTCAGCAGCTTTTGAAGTACCCACTGTAACTCTGACACCAAACTGTACAGGCCTACCTATCCAGTAACCTCCTTGCTTTATCCTGCCTTTGTAGTTTAAATAAAATCAAGTCTAAACAATGAAAATATTAACTTAAACTCTACTTGTGTACAACATCTCCACTGGGAATAGAGGGAACCCCAATCTGTTTCTGACTGAATACCAGGAATGAGTCATCAGGGACTGGCATTAACAGCTTGGCACAAATGCTCTATTCACAGTCTCCCTGGCTGTCTCAAGAGAATAAGGAGTGCGTGCTAGTTTGATAGTAGATTCTTTTTTTTTTAACTAGCACATATGTTTTTCTGCAAAGCAATATGAAATTGCCCACTGTTTAACAGTTCTTTGCTACTGTGATTGTTACTTGGGTCTGTGGGCTCCCCTTCTTAAAAGCTTTTCAGTGTACAAAAAAGTGTGAAAAAGAAACAGGTTGGCGTAAAGGAATGTATTGTTAGTTCAGATTCCAGTAACTGGTCACTGGGGTATGTCATCAGGCTCCAATGAAAACTTGAGATTAAAAAAAAAGGACCACTTTGAATATGTAAATTCAAGGTTTTACAGACATTTTAGTGTTTACTTACAACAAACCTAAAGCGTGCATTGTCTCAGTACAAATGCATAGTTTTGTGTTTGTTTTTTTATGTGGTTATAGTCCTACCGTACTCTGAAAATTGCTTGAAAAATCACAAGTGATGGCTTGTTCATTTGCAAGCCTTATTTCTTGGCACATTAAAGAAAGAATGTTCCCTTTACTGGATTAGACTGTAGATGGTGTGCTGGTTTCCATCCATTTATAATTCCCAGATTTTTTTTAGTTATTCCTTCTGGGAACTTTATGCTTATTGACAATTAAAAAGGTATATTTCCTGCTAATCATGTAAAACAAATTGCACTGAACTTTCCATAAGAGTTACATTTACAGTGTCCAGACAGTGTCTTTTGTATTTGGTTTGGCCAGATCTGTATATCACATTAAATTGTATTATAACAGAATGGCCGGCTAATGGCAACGTATAAACAAAAATATAAGGCCTTTTATTTAAAGAAGTTATATATTTCAGTACTGTACCGATATTTTTAAATGCAAGAAGAACATTTACAACACAAACAAGAAAAGAATAAGTAGAAATATGCCTGTAGAAATTCTTTATTTTTCTTCAAAAGGAATATTCTGTATGTTGGATCAGAAGGTTGAGTGGTTTGGTATGTGTGGAGTGTTACAGTACTGTTGATAGTACTTCCAATCTAAAACATGTCAGTGTTCCCATTTGAAAAGTGTTCTTGTTGTGCTAAAGTTCAACCTGGGGTACACGTACCCCTGGGGGTACTTCTAAGGGTCATTGGGGGTACCCCCTAGAAATGCAGAAATAACAATGAAATTATTTTTTTAAACAGTATTATATTGTCTCTCTAAACCACTCGACATAAATATTACATTTTTGTTTACAGCTCAAAGCAAACGGCAGAAAAAAAAAAAAAAAAAAACGTCCGTACTTACGCATGCGTGACTTCGATTGAGTGGACCGGATTTCCATTAGGGTGGGTGAAGCAGGCATCTGGCGATTGTGCCTATGGAGAGCGCTCTGTGCTGCTCATGAACTTTGCTGTTTTCAACTTGTTGTATAATTGAATACTAATTATTATTAATATTATTTAGTCATTTAGCAGACGCTTTTATCCAAAGTGACTTACAGAGACTTGAGGGTGAACCTCCTGGTAATAAACCCCTTTCTTTAACTACCGGACCACCAAGCCTCCTAATCAGGGAAGCGCAATCTTTTTGCATTTTTTAGAAGTACAACTAGTAAATGCACTGGTTAATTATTAATCATAATACTCATACTTTGACGGTTGTTTTATTTATTAGGCGCGGCTGCATTTTAGTAACAGCAATTGCGTCTGGTTGAATTTGTTTTCGGTGCTTGATGAAATGGATACATTGCTTACTTGCAAAATAAAAGGAAGAAAACACAAGAGTCTACAGAAAATGCAAAGCGACAGAGTTATACTGAATCCCTATGGATAATTTTTATGTTGGCTTTAATTGCGTGTATCATTGTTAGTAGTTATTATAGTTTTATCTTGAGGTAAACATTTTAAATGGCACATAATTATGCGGAGATGGGAAGTAAACATTAATGTAAAAAACCATTTACAGTGCACAATATTTTGCCAAATAGAAAGCAAATACGATTGTTTCCAAAGAGATTACTAAATACTTGTCTCTTAATTCTGTGCATCCAAATACTTGTAATTAAAAGTGTTAAGAATTATGCCTACTGATTGTTGTTCTGTCCTAAACCAGGTGTTTGTCACCCAAATTATTTATTACATAAACGGGGAGGAAAATTAATGTGTTAATCGGATTATTGTCCATTTTATTACAACTGTTGTTCCATTAAGTAGAGCGAAAATTGTAAAGGGGTACTTCAGCTGAAACCTCCAGACAGAAAGGGTACAGTTTCAAACAAAAGTTGAAAACCCCTGTGCTAAACAACCAAAAATGTTCAAATCCACCTACTGACAGAAATATGGGATTCTGCTGAATCTAGGATAATGAGGATTCTCATTTAATTTAAAGTATGGAATCCCTTAGACAAAATAAAATGGCTACATTAAGGGAACTGATTAATAATTTGGTTAAACTGTTGACTGTGAGTGTGATTACAGGAGAGGAATGGAACAGAACATAACCAAAAGGTCTCCCCTTTTTTATATCAAATTTGAAAAGCAGAATTAAATCTTCACCAGCTTTGCCATTGCATTACTTAAAAGTAATTGTAGCTAACAAAATTGTTCCATAAAATGTCTCCACCATGCACATCTACCTGTATTTATTAAACTTGTCTCAAAAAGTGCAGTTTTGAAAGAACTTATTTTCTTAAGAAGTATTTTCATTTAAAAACTAGATATCTGGTTCAATAAAACTGTTCACAGGCTATGCTTTTAGACTGTCTTGTACTGTACTTCCTGGGTCATTTCACCGGGAGTGAGAAATTGTCCCCACCACTTGACTGGCTTCTTTCCTGTCAATAACCAATCAGCTTCTTCCCACATTGACTGACATGTTTTCAGCCAGTAACATGCTTTGACCCAGAAGATATTGCTGAGGTGAAATGGTCCAATGAGTCCAAGAGAAAAAAAGATAATTTAGGAATTAGGCATTAGGCACTAAAAGCTTCCTTTAACCTGAAGTAGTACCAGAAATCATGTTTTAAAATAAAAATACATGTGTGCTATAACAGGGGTTTATGGCATTTTAAAACTGCACATAGCACCTATGTAGCTAATGGAAGTCTAAAGCATGCTGTCACCAGTTTGTACAAAACTAAAAATAATGCATTTAAGGTCATGGCCAACATATGGTACTGTAGCATATATTTCCCTTTTAAGGTGGTTTACCTTCACACCTGTTATGCTCAATAACTGGACTGAAATATGAATGCCAGCAAAGTTTAGCATGGAGTTGACCCAGGGACATATACAGCGCTCTCATTCCAGACAGAAAATAGTATTTGCGTCAGTCAAATTGCCACGTGTGCTGCGTCAACCGCCGAATTACATGTCCAGCAAACATTATGAAGACAAACAGTGCTCAGACACCACTTGTAAGGGGACCACCATCTAAATTAAAAAATAGTGTTAGTGACATTACCATGAGAAAGTCTTCTTCAAGAAATAACAACAAAAAAAATGGTTGTCTGTTCTCTACTAGAAGGCTAGGCATACTGTAGAGAAGGAGACAACAAAATCCATATTATGCTACACTGGCAAAGTAAGGTTAGAAACTGCAGAACTAAAGGGATTATTTTATGGAAACAAGTATATTTTCTATGTCTCCACAAAATACTGAACAATGCAAGTGTACTGTATCCATACTGTAAATGCATATTACATCTGTACATTTTATTAAAACAGTATGAGCCAGTTTGTGTAAATGTTAATTATTTGTTCCATGGTCACGAATAAAGCACATTAATGAATCACAGGGATATAAATACAGGTTGTATATTGCCAAGTGACATTCATGAACTGGACCTAGAATTCTTTCCTGATGGCGTATTTTGATTCTTGAAATCTGTGGTATGGCTGTGGTTGCTGTTTCATTGATCAATGGAACAGATCTCTTCATTAATTAAGTCCCAGCATTCTTTAATGTGGAGACACAAGTTTATGCTGCCATTTCAGCACCATTGCTGAGCTTGTATTTTTAGTAATGAATTTCCATGGAGTAGTCCAAAACTGTAGGGCAAAAGAGTATTTTGCTTATACATGCATTATGTGAACAAATAATACATTATTTAAAAAAGGGGGGGAGAGTGATTTGATACAGTGATGTGCTTGTTGTTTCTGCTTATTGTGCTATGGTAAAATAATTTTAAAGCAAAAATATACTGGTTTTGGTGACATTGATGCTGCTCAAGTTCAAAATCCAGTGACTTCAACCTTTAGATTGCCAATATATAAAATATGGGCTAATTTTGTTTAAAGGAAATCTATGGTTTGTACTGTAAGTCACCTTCGCTTTCATATTATACTGCAAGTGCATTACAATACTAAAACATTTAGACAAACCTTTCCACATGGAGCGGTTATTACTACCTTTATATTCACATTAGTATATAAGTAAAGACTCTGTCAAAACCTCCACTTACTGCACATTAAACTCCAACTCCAATTACAACATTTTAGACAAGCATTCCAGTATGATGAAATATGTTAGTGTAGCACAAATGGACCCACCTCCTACACTGCCTTTCTCTTAAAAAATCCTTACAGCCTACCTAGACTGATAATTCTCAGGAGAATTCCACTCCCTCCACCCACCACCAGTGGCCCACAAGAACTTTGACTTTATGTAACAACTATGCCTTGCCCCCACCCTGAATAATATGACTCACAGCAATCTGGCACAAACTGCCAGATTAAACACAGTTGCGCTATTGTTTTTTTTTTTTTTTTTTTTAAACTGGAAAATGGCAGTCCTTTTTGCCCAGCTGTTAAAAGAACCTTCTCGACCAAAGTTGCCTGTTTGCAGAGGCTTCTTTCTCAGATTACTAGTTTCCTTCTTAGCTTCCTGAGATCTACCCAAGTCTGTGTTTCTAAAGAAAGAAAAACACAGGCCTTCTTTGCAGCCAGTAGCCAGATAAACTCAACTTTTAAAACACATGGAAAAGGGCCAATAAAACAGAGAGAGAGAGAGAGAGAGAGAGAGAGAGAGAGAGAGAGAGAGAGAGAGAGAGAGAGAGAGAGAGAGAGAGAGAGAGAGAGAGAGAGAGAGAGAGAGAGAGAGAGAGAGAGAGAGAGAGAGAGAGAGAGAGAGAGAGAGAGAGAGATGCAGATTTGGTTTAAATGAACACTTTGACTGAGATTGTAGGACAAGTTAAAGGAGACTGGTCAAGAAATTAATTCCTTAAGCATAGCAAATTAAATAAATGATAAAACATAGGCCTAAATCTTTTTTTTAAGAGAGCAGAAAACTGACAATTAGTGCTCAATTTCTTTTGTTCGTGGCATGATGTGCCTCTAGAACCTGTGTGCTGACAACTTCACTCTGATGGTAAGGGCCAAAGTTAGTCGGATATATATTGGGCAGGGCTGGCCCAAATCATGGCCTGGTTGTTAGCCAAAGTACTCAATCAGCTGACCCCAATTATCCCTTTAATAGGGTTGAGTTAACTAGGGAGGGGGGGGCAATCTTTTTTCACACCTAAAGATTGCATGTTTGATTACCTTGCACATCAAACAAATGAAAGAAGCACCAAACTTTGGTGTCATTTTTTCTCTCAGACTCCCTCTATATTACTACAACCCACAAACAAATCTGACCAAATACAATTTGAAAAATGTGCAAAAATGCAGAAAATTAGACAGGGGGGCAAATACTTTTTTCACGGCACTGTAGGATTTTAGGAGAACAGACTGCACATGTACACAGTAGTGACTTTTTTTTCCAGTTACAGTATAGCCCTTAGAGCGCCAACATGACCCAGCAAACGTTTGGAATACTGATGCGGGAGAGTCATGATTTCTTAACAATGCATCACAGTTTGAAAGATACATTACCATGTTAAACTAGGGCATAAGAAAGAATTACTATAGCAGCAGGAACCCATTAGGATAACCCCGTAACTAAAAGACAATACCCTGGGAGTCAGCATTACCCCTAGAGGCGTGGTTAATGTTCATGTTAATGGAAAAAAATAATGTGGCAGGTCACCCTACAATACAAAGGCATAAAATCTTGCTTTTATCATTTTTAATGAGAATACTGTTCTATGAAAAAAGCTACAGTATCATTACTGTATATGTTGCCTTTTATTGAAATGTCAGGTCTCTTACGTCTTTCCTCATTATCGCTGTGTGCATTCTCTAATCCTTTAATTTAAACAAAGGCACAGGTGTCACACTTGTCCGTCTGCAGATTAAAAGTGTAATCCAGGAAAACCCCTGCTGATAGGTTTTGTTACTATTCTAGTCTAATACTGAAATCTACATGGCTTCCTATCCTTAAGCAGAGATATATTCTATTTTCCAGGATATGACCTTTATTCCTGAAATCAAGATAATGCATTGGAATTTGCCAGAAGTATTCAAATGTTTTCAATGATTAAATGCACAGGACTGGTACTTGAACAGGCACACTGATGCTTTATTAATACAGCCCAATGGTGGGCTCCCGAGTGGCGCATCCAGTAAAAGCACTCGCTAGAGTGCAGGATGCGCTCTATAGCCTGGACGTCGCCGGTTCGAGTCCAGGCTATTCCACTGCTGACCGTGGACGGGAGCTTCCAGGGGGTGGCGCTCAATTGGCCGAGCATCGCCCGGGGGGAGGGAGGGTTAGGTTGGCCAGGGTGTCCTCGGCTCACCGCGCACCAGCGACCCCTGTAGTCTGGCCGGGCAGCACTGAGGCGGCTGCACGGTGAGTTTGCAGTGTGTAAAGAAGCGGGCGGCTGACGGCACACGCTTCGGATGACAGCGTGTGTTCATCTTCGCCCCTCCCGAGTCAGCGCAGGGGTGGTAGCGGTGAGCTGAGCCTAAAAAATAATTGGGCATTTCAAATTGGGGAGAAAATAATAAAAACTAATTGGCAACGACTAAATAAAAAAAAAAAAAAAAAACAGCCCAATGGCTGTAAAACATTTAAATGATCTATTGTGTTGTTGTTAAATCAGATTATATTGGTACATTACTATATAACATTTACAGATAAGATTTATTTGCAGAGAGATATGCAAATAAATTGTCTGATTTTGGATCTCTTAAAGACTTTTCATAAAATACTGTTTATGTATTCCTTGGGCAATTAATGATGGCTTACATTTCATTTAGCCTGTCAATATTCATTTTAACTCTGACAACTGACTGATAGCCATAAGGACAAAAGTACAATAAATAGCCAAAGTGTATGGTACTATACATCACACTGTTCCAGATTTGCAAAAAAACACACCTCCACTGTAAAATAAAGCAATGTTTAAATAACAGCTTAAGTTGTGACAGAGCCTTGCTTTTATTAAACACAGTGCAAAAAATAGAAAGTCAAAGCAAAGATGACATCTCAAATAATTCTTAGTTTCAGACAGAGATATTTACAGAGAAGTAACAGCTATTACAGGATTACCTGTTGGAGATTGCAGCAATGTGAACACTGATGGAGGGTAGGTGGCTGAGGTATGATAAATGTAGACAGAAAGAGGATAACTTCTTTCCATTCATCTGTATGGGCCTGAAACCTGAAGGTTTCCCCTTTCTTTTTATTTTTGACCAGGTAAGGTTTGTACTTGTTCAGATAGCCGTAGCTCTTCAGTCTTCAGGCAGCTAAAATCAACCGCAAAAGGATTGTGGAAAATATCGTCCTGTTGTTCTGGATAGCAGAACACTGCTCCACTGTAGATGCAGGGCAACACTTCCACTATTTCCAGGATCTCAGAAATCAAAAAGCTTTAGGCCCAGTGAGGCGCTAAGAACAAGACTGGCTCCCTCTCAATTTACTATTGTGTGCCATGGTGGCCCCCCACTGAAAACTGGAGCAATTGAAATGGTAGCTGGTGTTCTTCTGTTGTGCGAAAAAAAGGGCTACTCTTGTAAAACTAGTAGTTGAATACCCCCTGTAGCACCTCCAGTTACTCGCGGGGTAACCTCTGTGCCGAGTATATCCGGGATCCTATTGATAAGTCCAGCAAGCAGGTTGTCTGGATTCTCATGTCCTTTGTCTTATTGATTGACGTATGCCCCTTTTTTTTTTTTTTTTTTAACTGGGCAAAGGGTTATTAGCACACGGAAGACTGCTTAAAGTCAGGATTATTTTAGTGATGGTGTTAGTTGTCACCTTGTGGTTCCTGTTGTAGCTCCCAAAGATGGCTTGATGCCGAGGGAAAGATAGTTAAGAGAAAAAAGTGTCAGCCCTATGCGTGTCATCTGTAGTTTTGCTTCTCTTACCAAGGAGATAACTGCTGCCAGTGCCCAGAAACTGCTGAACTGTGCTGTTGGCCTGGCCCCTATCTATAAGAGATTTGACAGCTGATGGTTTGTGACCATCTTCTATGTGAAATACACTCCAAGATACTGGGTTCCCAGAAATGCCAAGAGTATGTTGTGGAGAGGTGATATTTCACTGTAGACCAATAACTTACTGTACTCCAGGGTTTACTGTCTTTTTTATGTTGTTGAGAGAACTTGCCCTAAAAAGTTGTTTAATGATTTATGTCTATGCCTTGTGAATGTTACTTCATCTTACTTCAGCTTTAGAGATCCCCAAGAGAAAAACATCAAGCTGGTATTGGCAGGTCCCAATGGAGAACAGAGGTGTTACTGCAGTCCTTATGTATAGTATGTGGAGATGGAAGTGGCACTCCTACAGATCTATTGGAAACTGTTAGTCTTCTGGGAAGACTGCCTTGATGATGGTGGTGGCCTGCTGGAAGTGGGCTTACCTTTCCAAAGGGTACAGAATTGCTGATTCCTGAAAGGTAACTGCTTGTTAAGAATCCCCCACTGGGGAATGCGCCTCTCACAGCTGCTGAGCAGGATAGATCGTCTGTCTCGCCTCCTTCATATGGAACAGGGGATCCTTCAGACCAGTGCCAAGAGGAAATCCCTTTGACAGGGGCAAATTACAGCAGTCTGATTTGTGTGTCTGCTGTGAATGTAGATGTCTTCATCTGATAACACCTACTACCATGATGACATTTGTCAAAGCCATGACGTTAGTGTCAAATGTATAACATGTAGCCTCTAGGTAAAATACTTACACTCCAGTGTATGGCTAGTATATGCTAGTTGGAGGAGATGTCTGCTCGACTGCAGACAGTCTTCCCCCCAGCTTGTGTTGATATCAGGTGACCTACCTTAATTATTAACATACCTGTTGCATGTGGATATGGTGCAATCCTTTGCCAGATAGGTGTCAATTCACCCCCAGATGGTGTAGGCAGAAGAACTTCAGTTTTGGCTGTTAACAAGTAGAACTTAACCCCGAAGATGTTAAGGAAAACATCCTCATATGTTTAGATCTGGTTATTGAAGTTGAGAGGATGAAATCCCTCTTAAAACAGCATCAGCATATACTGAATTACTAATATCTTATATTATTAGTTTATTTGTCAAACACCTTTTACAAAGTGACTTAAAAGGAGTGCAGGGCAAATCTATAGCCCATTAGATCTCCAGACTGCTTTCTATTTGGGTCTGGTACCTGTTTAAGTCTGGGTCTTTACGTTGCGAGAGGTGAAACCTTCTCATCCCAGCACCAGCATACATGTATGCAGGCGATACCTCCATATAGCCTGTTGGGTCTCCAGACCACCTCATAGAAGCGGAACCCTTTAGAGGTTTTCTTATCCTATGCATCAGTAGATGCTACAGGAATCGTCCCATCAGGTCTTGGCATTTGACGTTTGGGAGAGGGTGAAACCCTATTACAGCATCAGCATCAGTACATACACAACTGTGTATTCCAGTAAGGCATAGGGCAGGAGTCAGTGACATCATAGGCTGTATAGGCTACCATATCTTAACCCACTGGAAACAGCTGATCAGTATAGGTTGGACTTTTCTCCTGCTGTGCAGGGAAGCATACTAAACCACTCCCACAGGGAAAGATGGCAGAGCACTTGTCAGAGCACTAGAATAGCCGGTATAAAAACGATTTTGTCATCAGTGAGTAAATATTGCAAGTTGCAGTCTGTTTTTTCTTCATTGTGCGAGATTGTGAAAAATTGGGTATACCTTCCAGTTGCCCTTTTGCCAAGGTCTTTAGAAGAATCCTTTTTGCATACCATTTTTTGATACCACACTCAGGTAGACAAGATTAAATTATTTATTTTTTAATCAAAAGGTGTGATTAATTGATTATAAGCCATATTTAAAAGGCCACATTACAATACAGAAGGGTGTTGATTTTTGAAGTATGATGGGTTATTGTAGCAGATTTCTTAAATTATAAATCTTAAAACCTTGTTAAAAATACAATCTATAATACCTTCAGCACTGCATAGACTGCTAAAAGTGCAAGTAACAACTTCAAATGACAGTCATCTACAGAAAAACACTCGGTACTGTAGTCTACGATTTATAGACCATGTAAAAACCAATTTGTGTCTTTGAACTTGACATAAACACATGGTCTTAAAACAGGTATAGTTTTGCATATGATTTAAAAAGCAAAAAGCACTGGCACTAACCGCTGTAATTACACATAATGACTACCTCCTGCTACCCTGTACTTCATACTCCAACTGAAAATATACAACTGTTCTCTAGCCAAAGTCAGAAATAAAGTAATGACTTAGAAATACAGTCCTTTTTCATTTACAGAACAAAAAAAAAAAAACTTGAAAGTTTCTTCTCTCTAACAAATATATATAAAAAAAGCTTCTGCTCAGGTGTTTCTGTATGAATAACTGAAGCAGCAGCTGCCACACAGGGTCAAAAACAGGTAGAAAACGGGTTACGGCTATAAAAGCTATCTGGGACGCCAAACTCCTACTCGCATGCAAACAACAATACACCATTTATGGGTTATTTCATGCCTTGAAAGGGCAGATAGGTCTAGATTAAACTTTTAAAACAGTTGTTAAATTGTTTGTGCCGCAATGCAGTTCACTTGGAGTTAGTAGACGGTTGAATAAAGACCACTGTTGTATATTTTCTATGTAAATGAAAATAAATAAAACTATTATGGAATGATACCAGATTTGAAGCGACATCTGACACAATATAGTTAAACAAAAACAGTAATGATGTTAATCTTCAGTTACAATGGGCAGATGTGCTTATGAAGCTAAACCTGGGAATCATTATTGAATTTGAAAGAGCCAAGATATTTCATACATTGCATACCCAACGGATGCAATTTCCTAAACTGCAGGTGGGAATGATTCAGAACAGAATTTGCGATCATTCGGCCTCAGACTTACAAACTGAAAAGACACAGTGATTGACTAGTGTACAAAGGGAAATTCATTTTAAAAGTATGTGAAACCTATGGTTGAAATTCTGGGTTGTGAAAATAAGTAACCCTACCCCTCCCCCCTGTTAAATCTGCAGCAACCCAAATCCTTTCATGGTGCAGATCAGTACTGCGCTGGTATACTGTGCTGGATGCATATTTTATTACTTTGGATCATTGCAGTTCATTCTTTCATGCAGCTTAGCCTACTGTACACCATATGTTTAGTCAGTCTTCTTTCCTTGAAGATAATATTTTTAGCATTCTGTTTCTGACATCTTGCCAGCACTTCTTTCACACACTCATCACAATACACAGAAGACTTGCTTGTATAATACTGTATAAGACAAGACCTTGACGCTGTGATACTATACAGGGACAGCATGTAAACAGAGGTATCATATACAATTCCTTAATGTTTTTTTTGCCATTAAATCTGAGTTTAAACAACGGGTCTAACCTAAACCTGAACGTATCAACAGTGACAGCTCAACGTTTTAGGATCTGATTTTTAAATAGCCTTTTTTTTTTTTCTCTAAGCAAAATGAAATAGCAAATAGACTACATACTGTATTGAGGACCCCTACGTTATTTCTTTTCTTTTCAGAAATATGGTTCTATTTTTTGCAGTGGTTTATATAGTAGTTGTAAACTTTATTTCCGCACAGGGAAAAAAAAAACAATCCACATTCATTTGGATATATTTTGAATAATTTAAAAATATTTACGATATTATTACTAAGCTATATGATACACAACCCTTAGTGTTTACATCACTGTTGCTAAACATAGTAACAATAACACACATCAATATCTGTCATATGACGTACATTCATTATTACTTTGGGCTACAAACGTAGCACTTTTTAAAAGGCAGTGTGGTAACAGGCGTTATTGCAAATAAGAATTTGTTTTCAGGGGTTTTATTTGATTAAAGAAGAGGAATGATTGATTGATTTGTATGCTTTGTATCAACGTTATTCCAGAATTAAAATAAAAGGATAAAATTGAGTGCCCCTCGCGTCACATTATACTATACGCAAATAGTACCATTGAATAACAGTTCGTTTTTACAGGAAGCATTAATTGGTACACTTTCAAATTCGAAGGAAGTTCCACAAACTCACCAGAGTACCATCAACCAATAATAAAACAAACATAGGCCCCACCATTTTACTTTACACATTACAAATACGTCTGTATACTAATAATAAAAACCAAAAACCAGTATTTACATTAGTTTATCTCGAGTTAATCTTTGTCATCTGGATGGATATTGCCAAACTCATTGACCCGATATTTAGGTGTGATTTCTATAGTTTTCAGCATCTTTAAAACCACTTATTGAGTAGTAAAAACGCACTGGATACTGAAGTAAACTGCAGCTACATTTCAGCATGAATTTAACACGGAGTGCGCCTCGTTCACCAGATGCAGTTTTATTGAACAAGTATGTTTACTAAATTTAAAGCAAAATTGCCAGTGTCAATGATTATTATTATTATTATTATTATTATTATTATTATTATTAGTTTATTTAGCAGACGCCTTTATCCAAGGCGACTTACAGAGACTAGGGTGTGTGTACTATGCATCAGCTGCAGAGTCACTTACAATTACGTCTCACCCGAAAGACGGAGCACAAGGAGGTTAAGTGACTTGCTCAGGGTCACACAGTGAGTCAGTGGCTGAGGTGGGATTTGAACCGGGGACCTCCTGGTTACAAGCCCTTTTCTTTAACCACTGGACCACACAGCGTACTATATATGATAATTATATATGATAAGTGTATTGATTTGGTTACCAAACAACCAAAAAAGCCTTGCATAGTTTTCGCAAGTGTAAAAATAAAAATTCTCTGACAGCATAGAAAATTCATGCTTTTCGGCATTATTCCACAGCAAACGGATTCCTAGGATCCCTGATAATAAAGCTCATAAAACACAAATAAGTTGTAATTGTAAATAGTGTAGTTGCTATTTGTTACAATGGGGAACATCAGAGGTGATTGTGTTGTCACAACTTACGCACCTGATTGGGCGGGTTTTAGGCGGGTTTTCAGGAAGAAGTGGGTGGGTTTTTGTAAAAATATTATTATATTATATATTTATTTCTTAGTAGACGCCCTCATCCAGGGCAACTTACAATTGTTACAAGATATCACATTATTTTTACATACTCATTTATACAGTTGGGTTTTTACTGGCGCAACCTAGGTAAAGTACCTTACTCAAGGGTACAGCAGCAGTGTCCCCCACCTGGGATTGAACCCACAACCCTCCGGTCAAGAGTCCAGAGCCCTAACCACTACTCCACACTGCTGCCCTAAAAATCATTATAAAAATAGTTGGCAACCCTGTCTGTCTGTGTTGCGGTGCTGTCTGTGTGCTCTGTGAGTCGAGTTTAAAAAAGCAACTAGCTGTTTTGTGAGAGTTCTATTCTGTGGAATAATTTTGGAGCTGTATATACAGAAAAGTACCTAAAAAAATGAATGTGTGTCAGTAGTTAAGGAATACACTATGAAAAGGCATTTTGAAACCAAACAAGGAGCTTTTGGAAATGCGTACCCAGAGGGCACAGTAGTTAGAAGTGCTGATTTCTTCTTAACAGTTATACTATTAATATGTCACATACATTTTAAAATGTTTGTAATGATACACTGTTAAATTCTCACACTGTTCTATTATTAAAGTACTATTCATATGGTAAAATGTGTAAGTCTTGTTCAATATATGAACATTAAATTATATAATACTTATTATTGCTTAATAATGTGCAGAGTAAAATACTCTGGCCCACCTACCCCTAACTTTTTTCCCCCCAATCTGGCCCCCTTAAGTTTAAAAAACTAGTTGAAGAGCCCTTAAGGCAACTCTATCTGTCCAGGGTATACGAGAAACACATGCAAGCAGTTTTACAGCAAGTACAGCATAAACCAGTCTGCATTGTTGCAGATGAAACTACAGATAAGTGTCCTGAACATTGTAGTTAATTTGTAATTTTATTAAAATTGTATACATTTGTAATAATACCCCTTGTTTTCGACTAGTCTGTATATTGTAATGCCAGCAATAAGCTGTTTTTCCAAAACACCTTTATTTGTTGACTGACCTACAGTACATTGTTACTAGTGGACTGCTTTAAGACTACAGTATCTCAGGGACTTAAAAAAAATAAAAAAATGAATTAAATTGATTTTTAATGTAAAAATGTTATTTATGTTCAAATTCCATTGTTAATTCTTAATAAATTGGTAAAAACAGCAAAAACAGAATTGGTCATTTTGAAAAACAGAATTTACCCATTCCCAGAATGGAAAATCAGGACCCCTCCAGATGTTACGACTGGCAAGAACACACTCTACAAAACCTTATTTTTATTCAAGCAACTTCAACTAGCAATGCACTCTCTAGACTTCCTGTGGTTTAAAAACAAACAGTCTGTACAGTATCTATTGCTTAAATATTTCATCACGGGTGTAATCTAGCAGATGTAAAGTGTCCTGAAAACTGCAGACACAATGCACCCCTGCCCTTAAAATGACACAGTGCATTAGGGAACAAAAAAATGAGGCTGTCACTGTGGTCGTCTACCAGTAGGTCAGGAAGCCACTGGCTGAAACAGTCAGAAAATGACTGTGAAGACCCGGTTTGCTTCACAGACTTCTTTCAGGACGTAGCCAGTGGCAAAATGATAAGGTCATTTTGAAATATGCAGCATTCATTGAAAACATATGACAGGCAAAACAAAGCTATAGTCAGCTGGTCTGAACCTACTTCATTGTAAACGGCTTGTAACCTTAGCTGCTAAAGGAAGTTGAGATACAAACTGTAGGTTATTACAGAAGGAAATCTATTGTACTTATCGTACTGTACTAATATTATTACTTTGAGTGTGTACAGTATCAAATGAAGTGCTCAATCTCTTGCTATGAGGTAATATTCCCAGAACAAAATGTTTGAATGTTGCTGAATATAATATACATTTGCAATTACTTAAACCTACAGTACACAAAATAAAAAAAGAACAAGTCATTATTTTCTTACAGTTCATACAGAATGTAGTTAGTCCTTGAAACAGTTTATTTCTGTCATTCAGATATAGAAATCAAACCTACAGAACAGCAAATATTGTAACATTTTGTACCTACTGTGTTTATGAGCTGCATAGTCCAATATCATACTGCATAGTAGTACAAGTATGCTTTTTCAGAACTAAGTAACGCTGCAAAAACATCCTGCTACAACTAATTAAATGTTTTTTGGAAATAAATACACCAATTCTACCCAAGACCCAAGACTGGTCTGCTGTGTTGAGCAGTATTCTGAAATCTGAACTCATGACTTACAATTACACAGTCTGACAGATTCAGCATTTCACTTTGGAAAACGCCTGCTTCAATGAAAACATAAGGCAGCCAACTGTACAAAATTCCAAAAAGCACCCGGATGCACATCTTTCATAAGCAAATTGCTATATAGTGTACACAAAGTCAAGAAAGCCAACACTTCGTTTAGATTTAACACACATGCACTTGCTGCTTTTCTAAGTGACAGATCCTGTTTCTAGCTGCTATGGCTAATTAGTTCATAGACTCCTGGAGATTGAACATGTACCCAGGCAATGGCCACCCCCTATCATACCCATAAATCAGACCCAAAATAAAAGTTCAAACTATCCTCCCCAGTCTGTTGTGTTCAGCCCCAGGGTGGGTGCTGGAAGCCAATCAATGTGTGCTAAGTGCCAGGCTCCATCGGCGGTGAAATAAAAACAGCCACTGTTTCATTGGCAGCCGTGGGCTCAGTGAGTATCAATAGCCTATTTCATGGAACAGAACCATTGTCCGGCACAAGCTTTTTCATTGCATCAACCGTGTACAGTGAACTGTTGAATCCTTTGTGAAGAATGCCAGGAATGCAGGGTAAACAGCATGATCTCTCAGTTCATACAAAACACTGCTGCTTAAATTTCAATAAGACCCATCAAACACAAAATAATATATTCTACATCATGCTGAAAGAAATCCAAGGCATTCACCTGAAAATCATTAATTAAGCCTCAAGAGTAAGTGCAGAATTCATTCTTGAAAAATAATTATGAAATTCTATATTACAGTAAATGATCTATTAAGATGAAATAAGTCGTGTCAGCATACTCTTGCGATACTATTTTAGCCATTCATAAAAATGTAATTAGAACCTTAAACTTAGCAATCAGGTAGAAGCGGTTTAAAGTAAATGTATCGTTTTTACAGAAAGTAAGCATGCAGGCGAGGTAGGATATATAGGGTCTTCATATTATATTGCTTGCAATTATTGTTGAGTTTTTCTTTTTTTGCCCCATTTCTTCTCTATCATTAGGTTCTCCATAGCATGACGTAGTACCGCTGCATAAAAATAAAAAAGAAGATTATATTTGACATCTCTCTCCGTTTGAAAAACGCATCCTCGGGTCACAATCTTCTTGAGAGAACTCCAACTGATCTTCAAAGAACAGATAATCAGAGAAGATACAGTACCGTATCCTATTTAAAAGTTGGTTTACTGATTTCATTAACAGAAAATAGATAGTTGCCAAAAGCTAAAGTTTTGCATATGAATGCATACTGTACACAACGTACAGTGCCCTAATAGGGAACACATTACGTTTTGGGGGTTTTTGCTTCCGATATTGGTTTAATTCAATTAATACTGTACTTACTGTAATTCACTCTCAGCAGACAAACTATTTTACAGTGATAATTTTATAAAAAGAGCAATTACTGAGCCAACCAAAGTCGAGGACTGATACATCTACTGTATTAGCTAAAGCACCATTACATTATGTTTTGCACCTTGTCACCCGACCAACCTGCTGCCATTTTTTCTTTCCCCCCCCCGCCCACCAAATTCATCCTTCAGCCAACTTCAAGAGGCAGTGCTCCAATGAAACACAGTGTCATTAATTAACATCAATGCAATTATAACTTATGAATGCCAATGAAATGGCATGTACAGTAGTAGAGATACTACCAGGTACAATACAGCAGTATGTGGTGTAAAAACAGACCATACTAATATTGAATGCTGTCATTGGCCCAGTGCCCAAGCAAGAAATCACTATTGAGCAATCAGTTTATACATTCTCGCTGGTGGACAAGGATACTTGCTATTCAACCAATAACAAAAGTTCAAGGTTTGCCTCTAGAGAGCATCTTCAGGCAATTTAAAAGGGAAAGCATCCCATCATGAGTGACCCCACAAAGGAAGCACAGAGTTGCCAACTTACAGTCCTTGTGAAGAAGAGTCACTCCCACCGATGTAGAAAAGGCTGTTTTCAAAGTGGAACTACAGTAATCCCGAAAAAAAAAAAAAATGAAGAACACTGGACAATCTATGAATTATTTACTATACTAGAAATAATGATAACATTAATGAAACAGAAATGTAGAAGACAAAAAAAGTGGAAAAAACCTTAAATCTTGATGAGCAAAGCATGTACTGTAGTGTACTACATCCAAGCAAAATAAAACAAGCCAAGGAGTAGCTACTGTAGCAAGTATAGCCAGACATATTCATGCTACAGTACATGTGACATGACTTTAAATTGGGACAACTTGGATGGGGCTTGGACGAGCTCTGCTCCACCTTGAATTGTTCCCAGCAATTTTTTATTTATTTATTTATTTTTTTTACAAGGCCTACTGTGCCAGGAAATACAGTACTTTCCAGTGCTGTGGAGTTCGGGGATCATCGCTGGGAGGGTTGATGAGCTGGGTATACTGTAACAGTGGATGAAAAAATTGGTCACAGTTGAAAAGTTGGTGGTGGAGACAGAATAACAGACACACACAAATGAGAACAATAACCCTCACAGGGAATGCTAATGACAAAACTGGTACAGTTAGCAGTCAAAAAGAAGCTTACTGTAGATGTAATCACAATCGACAATGGGAGGCTCTAATTATAGCAAAAGCTTAGTCTTCAATTCCCATATGGCTGCAAGCAAACCACCATAATAGCCTATTAAATCTTATTCATGGATACCTTTTCACATGGAATACTTCCTATGAACCACAAGCCTAAGTCTCCAGCTCTGTATATAATTGTATCTGGCGTTTCTAGTGTGTGTGTGTGTGTGTGTGTGTGTGTGTGTCTGTCTGTCCCTGCCCCTGGTACCCATACGAATGAGGTGCATCTCATGGGGCTGTCCTTGGAGACTAAATGAATCAGACTCAGTAAGTAAAGGCAAACATTAGCAACATACAGTAGGAATCAGTGTCACTGTTAAATGATTTATAACTGTACAGTATGCTTTAATTCGTAACTATATTGTTTTGCCCTCTTTGTATCAGTATAATACTGTACCTAGACAAATAAGGTACTGTAACAGCTTTAAAAGATTGTACCAGCCCAATTAATACTTAATTCAGGATAATCCCATTAATCCCTGTACTTTTAAAATATTGTATCCAAACATTATCTCATGGAAAGAACCACGTACTGTGTAGCCAAAGGTAAATCTCCCAACACTCCTACTGTAATCATATATACTTTACAGTGTGGTGTGCAGTACCTGCTATATGAAAAGGTTGAATACAGTGTAAGGCATTCATTTGATTTTGCCATTGTGTGGGGAAACAAAACAAATTACACACTACTGCATGTTCAACACCCTTGAAATGCAGGTCCAGTTGGATATGAATCTTTCTAGAGCATGCATAGGACACAACTGTGAAATGCTTTAAACACTGGAAAACAAATTAACAAACTTAATTTGGCTATTAGTTTGGGCTTGTGAAGTGTCTCGCTCTATCAGCCAATCCTTTTACAATTGCCTCCAATACATTTAAACTAAAATCAATGGAGCAACAGCTTACCAATGGAGGCCAACACACAGGGGTAGCCATGGAAACCTTTTAGGGGCTGGATGAATCATTGGTTACTATGAGGGATAAGTACAACACTGAAACATAATACATTATTTAAAATCACAGCAATAGATCAATTGAGATTTTAATGTGGGATTACCAAGTAAACTGGTTAAATTTCCTAGAACCAGATAAAGCTACAATTTCTCCAAATAATGTTATGCTTTTGCCCAAATAAACAAAAGCAATATTTCTTTGAGAAAAATAATACCCTTAAGGGCCCATGGAAGGCCCTTGGAAGCTTCTCAATATGAACTGACAAGTATAGTACCAAACAGTTTATTTTTTAAGTACAGTATGCATTGTTTTTTTGTGTGCACTAAAGCTAAGGGACATACCATATGTAAAGTAAAGTGATTAGTCCATGGTCCCACGGTGCAGAAAATGAAAGGCAGAGCTGTATTTGAACCCTGAATCAATTTTGCACTAAAACAGATCATCAGGTTTGTCAAAGGAAGGATCGATTACTTTTGAATAAATATGGCTACTGATTTTCCACGATCGCGGAATCACGGGCGGAATCTTGGAATTAGGCATTGGGAACAGAATTGGCATTTTGGGAATGAAATTCCGCTTTGCAACTTAACCTTTTATAAACGTAAAAAAGAAAAAAAAAAAAAAACTCAGCCCAGCGATGACACTTGTATAAAATGTTTTTGTATGGTTATTTGGATCATTGGATAACGAGAAAACAGGTGGTTTTGTGGGCGTTACGTTGATGGACTGTCTGTCTCTGTTGCAGCGCTGCCTGTGTGCTGTGTGAGTCGAGTTGTTTAAAAAAGCAACTAGCTGTTTTGTGAGTTCTGTTCTTTGAAATAATTTTGTTGTTTTATATACAGAAAAGTACCTTAAAAAAAAAAAAAAACTGTCAACCCCCCCCCCCCCCGATTAAAAAAAACTTAATTGAATTTATGCATTCATTTATTTAGTTATTATCACAAATCCATTACTCCGTCACCTGCTCAACACAAGGAAACGGCACGGTGGTTGAGGTGAAACTTATTATTTTTAACTATTATTAACTTATTATTTCTAATTTATTATTAACTCTTTAATACTGAATACTACGTACTCAAGAGTGATTTTTATTTATTTTATTTTATTTTTTATTCGTGTTGCTATAACATAGCTCTCTACTCTAGCTACTGTAGTAAGCACAGAAAATGGTGAAAATTGAATTCAAAACATTTTTACATTAAAAATCAAATTTATGTTCAAATTACATTGTTAATTCTTAATAAATTGGTAAAAACTGAATTGTTCATTTTGATAAACGGAAAGAAACTAAATTGGTCATTTTGAAAAGCGGAATTTGCCATTCCCAAGAATAGAAAAAGTCTCAATACATTTTCTCAAAAGAACACAAACAAAAACACAATCTTAAAACCGCAAACTGAACAGAAAAGTTGTTTTTACCCTATCGCACTGTAACACTATCACTCTGCTCATCAATCTGGACACAAACTCATTCAGTTTCAAATTAAGACATACATTCAGTAATTCTGTCCAAAAGATGTTGGCAAAGATGATACTGATTATCTGTATCCCAAGTGCTGACACCCCTTTGACTTCTTTTCAGTGGTCACAGCCAACAAGTCGTGTCACAGCGCCATGGCAACCAGCCCTGAGCATACAGACATGCTTATGTTTGAAAGGGGCTATTTAATGCAAACACTGGCTTACCATTTTTTTAAAGACTTTACATTGCGATTCCAATGCCACAGTCTTTAACAGAAACAATACTTTTACACATCAGGTTCATTTTATAACTTGATTATAACTATTAGTGTGGCCAAAATAATAATAATAAAAAAATAGTGTATATGTATATATATATATATATATATATATATATATATATATATATATATATATATATATATATATACACACACACACACACACACACACACTAACACAGCAGGGAGGGGGTTGATCCTCCCTGCCAATCAATCAATAAATAAATAAATAAATAAATAAATAAATAAATAACTAACATGTATTTGTTTAGTTATTTGTATTTATTTATATTTGTTAATTTTTTAAATATTAATTATCCCCTGCACCTGACGATCATTGTAAATTAGAGCCAGGTGCAGGGTATAAAAAGAAAGCAGCGGTGTTAAGAGCCTGACTGTGTGTTGTCATCCTGAAAGGTACTGTGTGAAAGCCTTTTTGTGAATCGTGTTTTTGTTTTGGTTTGCTTTAACAGGTAAACAGCTTATCTGTCCTGTTCGTTAGTTCGATTCCTTTGTTAGTAAGTGCTTGTGGCAATGTGCCCCGTCCCTGTGTGCATTTGTATGTTGCGTGCGTGTGTTAATGTTGGTGTATAGATTGGTACACGGGATATAAACGGGTCTGTGTTTCACGTATATTTAAAAAGTGTAGATTTGTATTTAGGCACGAGGAGAGCACAAATCACTTCACGTGCTGGTTAAATGTAATATGTGAGCAAGGGGTTGCACAGAATTAATTCACGTGCTGGGATTCAAGTGAATAATTAATTAGTAATTGAATCCCAGCACAACAGTATATATAGAGACACGTAGCATGCAGTCGGGGTTAGGTGTTCGGTGAGTGGAGAACGGGATTGGAGCGGAGGTAAATGTTAAGAAGAAGAAGAAGAAGAAGAAGAAGTAGTAGTAGTAGTAATCTGCTCACCGTGTTGTGTTCGTCTGTCCTGCACCGTCTGTTTAGTGTTTAGTACGTTTTGTTTGTCTTTTTATTTTGGCGTGTAGTGCCGTGTCCCGTGTTTTTGTCTGTTAAACCCTTTTATTTTCTGTGCTGTTTTATTAAATGCTGAGCGAAACCATTCGCTCAGCTCCACCAAACTCCAAGTCTCTGTCTGTTTACTCCCTGCTTCTGGTCTGACGCCACCCACTCCGGCCGTCTTTGTGACAGTGCTCCAAAACAGAGTTAGGTTTTTGTTTCGTTTTCATTTATTTTGTATTATAAAAAATAGCCAAGCGTGTTTTAAACTCAATTTCTGTGTGTTGGGTCTGCTGTTAAAAGGGAAACAAACTGCGGAGAGTGCAGCTGGTTCACAATATATTTTATTTATTTATTTTATATATATATATATATATATATATATATATATATATATATATATATATATATATATATATATATATGAACCCCATAATTCCCACTGGAATTTGCAATGAACTAAATTGATGAGAAGAATTTAGAATAGATAGAACCTGAAAAAAAAAATCATACTGTTTCATAAACTATGATGCTGATGAATAATCGGCTGCCTATAAAAGAAAACAGGATACTTCTACTAACTCCACCGTAACGGATTACAAAGTGGTCAGGTTTAAAGTGACTTCACAAAAAAGACGATGCAATATCCTTCTTAAAAACGAGGAATCTCTTAATATGGTTTCTCATTTGTCACACACAGATAAGGTGCAGTGAAAGAATTCTGTAGGACTGCCTGAATAGACTATCCATATTATTCGTAGCTCATTAAACTGGCAAATAATAATTTATTTTTAAACTAGAATTGTGGATATACTGCATACAGTAGCTGGATATCAACCTCCCACTGCTTTGTTTAGAACTCCCTATTGCAGTTAATTTCTTCAAGGTCTAATAAACCACAAGGAACTAAAAGGACAGTGTAGCCTACAGTACTGTTGTTCAAACAGATCCAGTACAATAAATAGAATTAGGCAAACTGTAGTCTCCAGCTATCAAAGACCGTTCACCTACAGTAATGCACTTACATAACAGAATTCACAATGAACATATTTTTTCAATTTGTACTTTACATCATATTTACTCACAAAGCAATCTAAAGTACAACAGTAGCTGCAGGGTTACACTGTAAATGAATGTCATCATGCAGTGAAATGCCTGTGTTTACGTACCTTTTTGATCTCAACACAAAAGAAACAAAACTGGTGCTGCAACGCTCATGATGTTTCCTAAGTGCCAAGCCATATAATGTGATGTGAATGGCAGCAGTAAGAGCCATTCTAATTACACCACAGGCAAGGAATCAATTCCTTTGGTATAACTGGTTGAAAGAGAAGAATTACACTTGTACAACTGGAGACTGTAGAAGCTTTACTTTTAATGCAGCCTTTCTTATGGATGTGTACTGAGCGTTTTTTGGGGTTTTCTTCTGTCCTAATATGTATAGTAAAACTCGACAGTACTTGCACACTTAAGTTGTACTTTCTTTCCTTTGCTGTCTTCCACAACGAAATCCCTATGGTCACGGGCACATTCTTCTGGGGGTTTTGTGTGTAGGCATTTTTGTACATTTCGCCACAATTCTATTTTAAATCCTCCGTATCTTAACTGTAATACAGCTTTAAATCCCGCTAACAAGCCTCCATCCTGATTGTAATTTCATTTTAAATCTCGCAAGCGGAGTCTCCAATAGAAATGTAGGAATGTGCCGTCACTCAGTAGTTGGGGCGGGATTAAAGTATTCAGAATGCATAGATGCAAGTCAGGAAGGCGGGACATTGCCCAGCAGCACTGGGAAAGGTGTTTATTTTTGTAGAAGGTTTTATTTTTTAATGGGAAAAGAGTAAAGTCACTGTGAATTGATTAACCATTTCCACAGTTTTTCCGCTATTGGCTATCCACCCATTTAATTTATTTTTTGTATCAGGGGTTAAAACCGAAAATCAGAAGCCCTAAACATAGTATGTAGTACCCTTTTGAAAACAGAAAGCAAACCTCCATAATCTACTGTAGGATAGCCAAGACAACAAGCGTGGTTTCATTTTCATTGCAATCACAACAAAATGTACATTCAAGAAGATAGTCAAGAAGAACTTCAATGCATTTTTTCAGCCTCTCAAGGCACTGAATTACGCAGATTGATTCTGTGATCTGTGAAGTATTACGTCAGTGAATACATAAACTATACCATCAAAAAAAACCTTGGGACTAGTGTTAATATTCTTACTCGGACAGCAGAATTATATCATTGTCTCAGGATAAACTTCAGTGCTTTAGCAAATCAATGTATTAGTAATGCAGTTAGTGTAAACATCCAGATCCAATACCTCTTTTGCTTTGTAGCAGACAATGTTTTTATTTTGCAGTAAGAATAAATTTGTATATTGGCACATCTCTTTGTTTATTGCTACTATATATAGTGCAAGATGGGCATGGATACCTGCAGCCTGCACATGGTCATCTCATTTTATCAACAATACCCATTTTCTTATGTCAAAAACGCCTTAAAGTTAATCTGTTTGTTAAATAATTCATCATCTTCAAAACCACTTTTACCTTCAGACAAGAATCAAAATCCAACCCTAGAGTGAAAAACAGATGCTCTAGTGGCACATGAATACTTAATGTTTTTCACGAATGTAGCCATGATCCAGGTATTCTAAATGTGGATTAGGTTCAAGGAGTACTTGTGCCCCGCCCCTGTGCATATATTGTGTTCTAAGTTGCGTGTGGTGTGGTGTGTTAATGTTGGTGTACAGGTATTGGTGCACGGGGGTGATTTAAAATGTAGATGTGTAATATGTATTTAAGCACGAGGATTGCACAATCATTTCACGTGCAGATAAAATGTGTATTAGTATGTCAGCACGGGGAATGCACAAATAAGTTCACGTGCTGGGATTCAAGTGAATAATTAATTAGTAATTGAATCCCGGCACAACTGTATACATATAGGTGCACGTTTCACTCACTCAGGGTTGTGTGTTCGAGAGTGGAGAATGGGAGAGAGAAAGTAGGGAGTAAACTTTAAAATTAGAAAAATAACAATTGCTATACGTGCTGGCTTTCAACCAGCACGATACTTGTTTGTCTGTTCATCCAGTCTGTTTTGTCTGTTTGTTTGGCCATTGTGCCTTTTATTTTGAATTTTGTTTTGTTCAAACCCTTTACTTTATTTGTGTATTATTAAAACGCGCCGCAGCACCTTTGCACTCAACTCAGTTGTGTCCTGCCTCGTTTCTGGTCTGACGTCACCCCTACAGCCAGCCTGTCCACAGCTGGATATCATGTGTGTTCAGAGAATTGACATTCAGGCAAGGTTTTACTGTACTAAGTACTGATATCTGTAGAAGTATTTTGTGATGGATGCATTATCTGAAGCAGGTCAAACACAAACCAGAAAGATATATTCATGCACATTGCCTGTAGAATCTTGAGGTGGTGTCTGTCTTGCTCTTATTGAGACCATTTATCTATTTCACCATGTTTTCCCCTCAATATCAACAAATTCAGTACATCCAAAAATCCAAGGACCTAAAAACGAACTATTTATAACATAAATGAGAGCGTAACCACAAGGCCATCAATGCATACAGAAGTGCTGGAAGCTGGCATATTGTCAAAGGAGGAAACTGACCTCCACATGTTACCCAGAATGCTATTTCTGAACTGTTAACATAAGCTTAAACTTTAAGGAAACTATGCTTACAATATTACCACAAAAAAATTGTTAACATGCTTTAAACCTAGATTTATTATAAAGCATTAGCTAGGATTGTCCCCCATTCAACATGTGTGTGTCCATAGACACAAGGCTCTGTTTCAGACAAAAGCGTGCCAAACAGGGCCAAAAAGGGACATGTTTCTGCGTGCAAGGAATCAGGTTGCGGTGCAAAGGGTCATGGTTGGCGAGGGAGGGGTCAGGTTATGCTGCATTTCCTGTCTAGTTTTCATACAATATTTACATAGGGAAATTACTCTATTGGGGCTCAGTCAAATTACATTTTCCACATCTTTGGCAGAAAATATCAGGACAGCTTTTCAGAGAATTTTAGGTCAAGGAGGCAAGCAGGGATGGCAACTACCATCCTTTGTTACATGTGAGGCTACTGAACTATGAGGGAAAAAAACACAGACCCGACACTGGTAGTCGGAAGAGAACACAAAGAAAATAACATTCAGCATGTTGAGGCAGGAAATCTGAATATCTTTTCATTCTTTTTTCACAAGAGTAATCAAAAGGCCATGTGTTTAATGTGACTTGGTTACCAGATAAAAGGTTCTAAAAGAGCAAAACCAACACAGAAAACCACACAGTAGGAAAAGCTACTTTACAGTACAACCTTTCCCAGAGACGTTAAAGAAAAAGAGTATCTTGAATATATGTTGCCCCCTATATGGTCCTGTTAAATTTTAGTACAGTATTTATTACTGATAAATTTACAATACAAAAATGTTTAATAACCTATGGTGCCGACATTACATACAGTACACCTACAGTACCTGTACAAACCAAGCTCAAGCTGTTCCAGATCAACCGATTAAGGTCACAATATATTTTTTGGTATTTTTTCCTAATTTCTTATTCGCAGTTCAGTTACATGGCAAGTCCTTTATGCTTAATGACCACACACTTCCTCAGGCAATTAATGATCAGTCTGCCACAAGGCATCATTGCCATACATTGTACTGCAGCTTAAATGGAAGCAAATAACAGTAAGTGCTCTATTAAACACTAGATGTCCTAATGCTGAATGTGCACATTGTATCATCACAATAATAGTCATCACTTTGGCACAAGTCAGAAGATCCTTGACTCTGGTCTTAAGTGAAGCGTATAAAAAGTCAGATGGAATTGGTGAAGCAGTTCACTTGAATGCCAACTTTTGAACAAACGCTAAAAACAAACTGTAGCAATGGACACGGTCTGCTGGTTATATTCCACTATACTGTAACCGGAGAGTGTTGTTTTGACTAAAGTCAATGGGATTAAACCGATTCAATACGAGTTCTTGAAAGTCTGAGAGGTTGACCTCAACAGAATCAGAATGTGAAGCAAACACTTAGTAAATATTCAGTCTGCACAGAAACAATAAATAACTTGCTGGTTCACCATCCTGATTGAGCCATGAGCCATTTTAAATTCAGACCACAATGACTTATTTATTTACAGCATGTACAGTATTTTACAAGTAAGATGCTATTTTCTTTTCTTTGTGTCTGTTTCCAAAAGCTTTGATGACACACGACTGTGTTGCATTTGCCCAGGCTTCTTGCTGCCTGGTGTTAATTACAGCAATCCACGTACTCCGGTCACAGGCTGCCATCAGTAGAGCATTAGGTTTGGCTCCATAATGACACGTGGTTTTCATTTATGTAATAACCTGTATTTTGTAATTCCACTACAATACAACAATAAAATTGAGAAACAAGAAGTATACAAAGTCCAGGCAACTGTAATGCCTACTTCTTTTGTGTAATGAGTTCTACACTATTGATGGCATGAACCAAAATTTAACTTTTTAGAGTTCTCACTCAGCTTGAATGTCAACTACCTATAAAAGCATGTTTTGACTGCTGGCGTATTCAGAGTTTACAGTAAGTATGTGCAGGAGTATAAGTGACTTCTACTATAAAATGACCAAGTGGCAAGCAGACACAGAGAAGGCTAATGTGGAACTTGAAGAATGCAATTACCAGAGACAAGACTGACTGAGAATCACAAGTGTACAAATAGCCATTCTGGATTCTGCTGTCAGTATAAGGAATCTTCTGCTGTTTCTTTGTACTGTTGGTTCTCACAATGCATGGCAAAATGTTTACAAAACTGTTGACCGTGGTTTTTCAATTTGTCTGACAATGCTAACTTCAGATGAAAGCACAGATTCGGTGATATCTCCCTGTGACAGACAACGAATGAATCCGAGTCAATCTCTCTCCCGACCTGTGAGGGCGCTGTGTAACAGGAACAGGGTGCCAAGTACTGGATGGTTTGGCGGTTCATTCCAGTGTCAGTTGGAAGCTGGCCATCCAGGAAGGGGGCAGAGCCACAATACAAGCCTTAATGCGGTAGGCAATGTGTCAGTTACGGATTGGAGGATACATGATTGGCCGCACCACCAAAAGAGGGAGTGACTGAGGGTATTTAGGGGAAGTGGCCGAGCTATCTGTTCCTTCGTTATGGTTACTGAAAGGACCCGTTTGGGAAACAGAAGTAATTAATTACCGTGAGTGTTAAGTGTTTTGTTTGTTGCTGTCTGTGCTTGTCATTTTAGCAGACTAACCTCCGGGAGCTGTAGCTAAACCGCCAGCAATTAAACCCGGACTCCACTTCACCATTGTGCATGTATAAACCTGTAAATCACCACTTTCACTAAGAGCACTCACTCGGGACTTGTGACCGTGTTGTGCTTGTGTGTGTCTTTTTTAGTGTATTATTATTTAGGGACTGAACCCCGTGCTTTGCCTGAGTGATACACATTATTGTGTAGAGCCAGGTATTATTATTTGTCAGCAAATAAAAAGCTGCTTTTTTACCATGAACTGTCTTGTGTCTATCATTCCTGAGCACCGCATCACCACTGCACCTGTGCACTACAAACCTCTTTGCCACACTCCCCAAAATGTGAATACAGTAATAAATGTACATAAAGGTTTTCATTAAAACCTTTAGTGCAGCCATATGACTTACTTTCAGCCAATTGAAAGCAGACCAAAGGCAAAACAAGTGACACATGTAGTGTGACAGATTGAGTGCATGTCTCCTTCAGTGACTTTAGACTTACTTGATAAAAAAGTATACAAATGAAATTTAATACAATGTTTTGTTTTTTTCTTATACAGAACTGATACCAGATAAGTTTACAATTATTTTATTTTTTTATATAAAAAGAGCTTTTGATATTGTACTTCAAAATGCCCAAAGCAAAAACCATGACACTCCAAGTGCATGTGGATCACCGAGCTTCAACACAATTATGGCTGGCCCATATTTACTGAAGCATTTGCACATCACCGGAGCTACTGCACATGGATCACAATTTAAAAAAAAAAAAAAAAACTCCTAGAACTACAGTTTTAATCCCTTTTAGATTCATTAATTAAAAAAAAAAAAAAAACACACATAATTTGGTGTTTTTATACCGGATGCCTCATCTCATGGGTGCACTCATCCAAAGTATAAAGTAAAGAGGTAGACATGATCAAGTCCTAGTCACTCCTCTTTGGCACTGCCTGAGAACCATATGCTGTTTATTCAGCAACCTAACCATGTAAATCTGTCAAATCAACACGGTAACTTCTGCTGTAATTTATTGTGTGTGTTTTTATTTATGTTTTTAAACTGTCCTGACAGCTACTGTAGCAATATTATATTCCAAACAGAAGTAATTTGAACTCTGCACCAGAAGCATTTGCTGGACTATTGAGTTCACTGGTCTCACCGAGTTGGGACTAATCTGGAATCAATGGCGATTATATTGCCACTCCCAGTTAAAATATGAAATGGACATCTTATTTATGTCCCTGAGCTTCTATACTGATTTTAAGCAATAAAGTAGTGATAACCACTATCTGAAATCTATAAACCATACAAAAATATCTGAGCTGAGTAAGTACCTGAGTAAGACTTTCACAATGGTGAAATCTCATTGTCTTTTGTCTAGAGTTTCTAGGCTTTGTTCATACAGAGTGTGGATTGGCTGAACAGATTTCCCTGTTTGTGACCAAATGGTTATACAGTATGCTAATGCGATAGAATCATAGAGTGCAAATACAATTTAGCAGCATTGATTAATTGATAAATTACTTCTAATATACCTAAAATTATACAGGTTGTATTTTGTCGTTTTGATCACCTTTTTAATGTGTTTTTTAAAAGTTAATTGAGAATCCATTATTATTCCTAAATATTTAAAATCCGAGACTGTCTCAATTTTATCTCCTTTAATTAAAATATCAAAATTGTTTCCAATTGAATTTTGTTTAATGGTAAAACACATTCCAACTGTTTGTTTCACATTCAGAGAGACAGGAGTGGTCCAGCCAATTTGTCACATCTCTCATAGTAATAGCTTATAGGCAGCCTCTTGACTAGTTTTGGCAGAAACATACAGAACTGTATAGTCAGCCTACATCTGGAGATCAACTTCTGGACATCCAGTAGATCATTAATATACAGACTGAACAGTAGTGGCACTACAGAACCCTGGGGGACCCCAACTATATAATTCCTAACAGAAGAATGAATGTTACCAACTTTGACGCATTGTTTTCTATCCTTAAGATACGACTCAACCCATTTCAATGCCTTATTAGAAAAATTTAATTTACATCATTTAAAAATAAGGACATCATGATTAACTGTATCAAATGCTTTCTTTAGATCTAAAAATATCGCTCCAACCACTCCCCCTCTATCAAGCTGAAGTTTGATCTTTTCTACAAAATAACAATTTGCAGTTTCAGTTGAGTGCTTTAGTCTAAACCCAAACTGCAATGGGTGTAGAAAATCTCCAGCCTCCAAATGTGACATCATTTGTTCAGATACCACCTTCTCAATACCCCCTAAATAGCTGTGCAATAGCCCCTAATTCATAGAAATTAAAAAGGAAACTTGGTTCTACATAACAGTGCTTGCTGCCTGGGTGGTCACTCATATTTAGTACCTGAACGTCTGGAGTAATCTGAATACTTTTGCCTACATTCTGCAACTATGAATTCTCACAAACACCAGCATGGATACAATATCATCTTATTTTTTCCACCCAAGTTTACATACTGTAAACAATATTTGTTCTCCAGCTGTTACAGCGCCAGTAACCAGATATTTGAAAATAATTATCCGTTTAAACAGTGTTTTATAACGTCTACATTTCAACAACTTCACTAGATTATGATGCCATCGATTACAAATAAATGTATTTTTCGAGTTAATCAAAACAAACGCTTCACAGTGTATACAAGTAAATAAATAAATACATAAATAAATAAATTATGCAGAACTTAATTCCGTTGAAATGATCAGTCCAGAACGCTGAAATACAAATCTCAGGAGAAGTGAAAGTGTGGACACCACACCCACTCAAGAAACATCGAACGTACACTACAGACATTGAGAACCGACTGTCTGGACTTTGCCACAACGTATACTGGGTGCGCATACTAGGCCCGAAATATTAGAAATGCAACAACATTTATACTTATTTAATAATTACTGCAATTCTTATTATACTTTTGAACCCATGTTGCAAAACAGTTTTCTTTCTTTGACATCTTTACCTGATTTACAAAGTCGTTTTTGACTTCTTCGAATCCTATTTCAATGCAGGTTTTCATTTGCTAATAATGAGCTGATCCATGTGGCTGTCCACTGGGTTATTCAAATCGCCGATAATCTAGTAATTCGATACACATTGAGGATTGATCAAGAACCATTCAATATACAAGATTATAGTACTAGAGCATTAGTGCTTATTGAACATTACCATCAACAACACAGCGATCGGAGCACATTCAATACACGATTGATTTGTCATTTTTGCCATGTTAACAATTTTCAGCTGACAAAACCAATCAAAAGTTTTACAGATCACGGTTGTTTACCGTGATCAATTCCTTCATACCAGCAGTGCTACAAATACAATGCAAACGGGCGATGTGGTGCTGTCTTCAAGAGTTTTCAACAACAGACTAGTACATGCATCAACTGAAATGTCTCACATAGAATACCTACCAAAACGATGGCAAATCTCTCCTCCAGTTCACCTGGCTCTGGCATCGGTAGTTTCAGAGGCATGCTGTGAGCCCTGAAATCAGTGTGCTGAGAATCCATACTCCCTGCGTTTCCCATGATGTCGATAGTTTTGTTTTTTTTTCTTTTTTAACAGCGATGTTCCACCCCTTTACTCTTCGACTTCAAAACGACCGCAGATCAAACGAGACACAATAAATTGTATCCGTTCGTTATTGTCAGAAACCTGCCACCACCACCTCCCTGTTTTAATCCAGTCTAGTCAGTTTCCAGCAGTACAACCGAGGAGAAACCAGCAAAACGTGTGGTATCCAAAGTCTCCCTCTAGCATGATATATACAATATGGTGTATTTCTTGTTCTCTTCATTCATTTTCCTTAATTTAATTAAACATCGACCGCTCAATCCTTGATATCAAACTATAATAAACGTGTACCCTATCCGTATCTTGCACAATTTCGGCACCACTCCCAGCTTGTTGTAATGGTGATGATGTGCATGATTCAGGCTTAGCGATCCTCTACAATATGTGTAATCCTCCTGATGCTGACACTAAATACAGCATCCACACACAGCACAGCACACTCCACACCAACCTTACTCACGACCAACACAATGAGCTCTTTCAGACTGGCCTCCTTCTCGGGCGTGTCTCTACAGAAAGTGTCGGGAAAAGGAGGATTTCTTGTATTGCATTATGGGAGTTGGTGTTTTATAGTCATGCTAGATTTACAGCACTCATCATGAGGATCAACATAATTGACACAGTAAAGCACAAGGAAATACATTGCCTTGGGTATTAAAATAATGTAATACTGTATGTTAGCAAACTAAAGAAAACAAAGACATTTTAAACTATATATTTTTACATATAATTTGGATACATTAGATATACAGTATTTCTTTTATTATTATTATTTGGGAATTAAAAAATGTAGGGTGTTGCTTGTTTTGTTTAACACTAAATCCTGATGCTTTAGCAGAAAAAAAAAACTTACCGGTATATATATATATATATATATATATATATATATATATATATATATATATATATATATATATATATATATAATAATTAGATGGGCTTCAGTGAGTTACAGGAAAATAATTCCTTCTAGGGTTTCTGCGATGTCATAAATTACGAGGCCGAAGGTTGTTTTCCTATAACTCACTGAAGGCCAGTGGCTACTTGTTACAGGGAGAAAAAGTGGTGAAAAGATTTTTTTTTTTTTTTTTGGTGGCCTCAATACACTTCAATCAGATTAAATAAAATGGTTTGCTTTGCTTTGAACACAAAATGTTAGTTAACACAAATCAAAAACCATAAGTACGAATTAAATTCTATATAGGTATTTTGTATTTATCATCATACTGTGAAATTGCTGTTGCGCATGTTAAAAGTCATTTACTTTGTATTTCCTTTTTTGTTTTTAATTGGAAGTGTTCTAAACTGATTTTATTTTGTTATGTTTATTTTTTTTAAACTATTTTGCACAACAGTGTATTTGGTTATTTGGATCTAATGTTTTTGGTTTTTTTTTTTTTTAATGTTCTTTATTTTTCGAAAATATAACGTCAATGCACGAATATAAGAAATCAGGTTGCCAATTGCACCACTGTGATTACTCACCTTAAAAGTTACCATTTCCGGAAGTAAATCCTGGCTAAGCCACTGCTGCCAGGGTTTATTATTTAAAAATAAAAGTATATATTTTTTATGTTTTTCGTAAGTAGGTAGAGAATATGTAAATGCGCAGTTTATTTCAAACTTTCAAACCTTAATAACATAACCAAAGATTGTCTAAGACCCTTTACCGTTTTATTTGTTCTCGTGTGAGACTAACCTTTTCAGTCAACGAAAACATGTGCTAAAAACGGAATGAATTTGATGTAGCCCTGTTAAAATGGCAAACAGACAGCTATGTTTGGAATTTTTCTACAACAAAAAAGCTAAACCACCAACGGCAGATACAGAACCTGACTCTTCTGTAGTTAAGAATGTTATTAGCAGCACGAGAGAGTTTGACGATACTTCCATTTCAAACGCTCAGGTTAGTGCAGGTGGAGCTGTCGATAAGAGACCCTTGCCTGTAAAGTGTTTGCAACTCTCTTGATTGTGACAATCTGGCATAGAACTGTTTGTGTTGAAAGATCTGGTAATGTTAGAAAGCTAGCTTAATGTTTACATAAAAATGGTTAAAATAGGGCATCGGGTTTTGAGCGCGATTTTGCTTCGTTATTGTGTGGTTTTTTTGGGGTGATTGCCTTTACCTTGTTTTAATTTCCCGTTCCTCTCCAGATATATATATAATGTTTTTTTTTTTTTAACGTGTTCTCATTTTGTTGATCATTAATGAACATTTCTGTACTGTGGGTGTTGTCGAGTGATTCAAAACGAGACATTCTGTGTTTCAATTGAAACTGAAAGTTATGGTCTCGCATTATTATTAAAAAAAAAAAAAAAAAGTTCCTCTTCAGTGAGTTACAGGAAAACAATTCCATCTGGGGTTTCTGTGACAGTTTATAAATTAATCGACCTTAGGTCTTGTAATTTATGACGTCACAGAAACCATAGATGGAATTCTTTTCCTGTAGCTCACTGAAGCTCATCTATATATATATATATATATATATATATATATATATATATATATATATATATATATATATATATAGTTATTTTGACATACATGATACATGCGCAAATGTAGGCCTATTAGATACACATTTTATTTATTGTCAAATGTTAGGCATTGACCGACAGTTAAATATCCGTGGCTGACCATGACACTGAACTTCATATTATTAATTTGCATTCTGAGTTTTTTCTTAAAGGTATTTTATTGTGCTCATTAAATTGAAACATTTGCTTTCAGTTAAGTATGTTGTATTGATTGTTCTTGGATTGTGAACCTGTTGTTTGTAATTGATGTGCTTGTGTGCCCAGAGACAACATGATTGAACAGGATATCCTTCACGGGAGTCGTTTAGCAAAACTACAACACAATCTGTTTCTACACAGCCTCCAGCATCGTCTACACAATCTGATTCTACACAGCCTCCAGCATTGTCTACACAATCTGATTCTACACAGCCTCCAGCATTGTCTACACAATCTGATTCTACACAGCCTCCAGCATCGTCTACACAATCTGATTTTACACAGCCTCCAGCATCGTCTACACAATCTGATTCTACACAGCCTCCAGCATCGTCTACACAATCTGATTCTACACAGCCTCCAGCATCGTCTACACAATCTGATTCTACACAGCCTCCAGCATCGTCTACACAATCTGATTCTACACAGCCTCCAGCATTGTCTACACAATCTGATTCTACACAGCCTCCAGCATCGTCTACACAATCTGATTCTACACAGCCTCCAGCATTGTCTACACAATCTGATTCTACACAGCCTCCAGCATCATCTACACAATCTGATTCTACACAGCCTCCAGCATCGTCTACACAATCTGATTCTACACAGCCTCCAGCATCGTCTACAACCATGTTTTGTACAGATTAGTTAATAGGGATCTTTGTTTGTTTTAAGGGGAACCTTATTAGAAATGCAGTTCAAGTACTGTGAAAAAAAAAAAAAAAAGTGGAGTATCTAAAATACTTATTGAGTTGTTTATCTCATTAATTATTCAAGTGCCCCTTTCTTTACAATATTGACTTATAATAGTTATTTTTGGAAAATGCTGTGCCTTTCAGAAGACTGTTGTTCCTCCTTTTAATGTCTTTCAGGTATCCATACATATCTGCTTCTGTAACAGCTGCCTTCCATATGACCAGTGTCTGCCAAACATTGCTTGAAATCAGCATCCATGAGAATGCCAGGGAGGCATCTGCAGGAATTTTGCCGACCCATCTCTCTCTAACACAAGAAGTAAATCATCACTTCCGGTTTTCAGAAGGGATGTATAATTTGACCTAAGTGACCATTGGTGGAAAAACATGCATTAATGATTATGGAATAAAACAGAATACATACTTGGTAGCAGTGTGGAGTAGTGGTTAGGGCTCTGGACTCTTGACCAGAGAGTCATGGGTTCAATTCCAGGCGGGGGACACTGCTGCTGTACCCTTGAGCAAGGTACTTTACCTAGATTGTTCCAGTAAAAACCCAACTGTATAAATGGATAATTGTGTGTAAAAAAAAAAAAAAAAAAAATGTAATTGTATGTAAAAATAATATGATATCTTGTAACAATTGTAAGTCACCCTGGATAAGGGCGTCTGCTAAGAAATAAATAATAATAAAAATAATACCTAAAACTTATGGTTAATCATTTTAACCTTATATAATCACTCAAGAAGATTATATATATATATATATATATATATATATATATATATATATATATATTTATAGGTTATCCTTAATTTTATTTTTAGCTTTAGAAATTGTACCATATTGCAGTGATTTTTTATTCTTTTTTCATGTATATTTCACATGCTTCACAGCTCCCAGGACCTCTGACAGTTTTCTGGCATGCTGCTTGTTTGTTTTTTTACTTCTTTAAATCAATACCAATTTATTTTTTTACTACCAAGTAAACCAAGGTCCCGATTATCTCCTAGACAAATCACAAAAAAAAGAAAACATTCAGTGTTAGTTGTAAAATGGAGTTTCCTATCAATACAACAGGCTTCACTAGAATTAAGCTTGTAATCATGCATCACATCAATAAGTAACTTCAATACAATATCATCAAAAAAGCACTCGATTCCCATTAAACCAACACCCAATCCCAAACCTCCAAAACTGGTTGCTTATCTCCATGGTGACGGCCCCAGAAATCTATCTGCACAATCTCCTTATTGATTGGTTCTTGGCCTGGCTTCTTTATCTTGTCCAGCCATGGGGTTGCATTCTCTTCTTAAATCCTGTTATTTGTCCCCCTATCCTGATAGGGTTCTACAAAGACCATATCTAGTTCATGGTTTGGGTAGCTTTGCCGTATTCAAGCAATGCTCACGGAATACAATTAGTCTTGTAAGCAATCAGTAGTCACTTCAACATTTCATACAATAAATCATTTGTTTTCATGTAGCTGTTAAATACCTTAAATGTTTTTTCTCATTTTCGTATCTAGAACTTAAAAAAACTTTTCATCTGCATCCACTGCTATCTATGTGTAAAAAGATTGTATCTAGACAATGTATTTATTATTAAAATTAACTCACCCTAATTCATATCTAATTCAGCTGGTGAGCTGCTGAATTAGATTAATTGCTGTATGAGCAAGACAGAGTAAGAGCTTGAAGCTCATGATATTGAGGAGGGTGAACGGGCTCAGGTGCTTGGTCAGTGCAGTAATGGAAAAGCTAGACTATTACATTCTAACTCCTTTCACTGTCTCCTTATATCTTTGTGACTAATATAGGAGCATAATTTGCCTTTGTCTTTTACTAAGTATATTCTTGTGCTTTGCATTTTGAGTTATATTAAAAGGAATGTCCACATAATGTACATTGTTTTCTGTGGGAACATAAAATTACATATGACAAAGATACTATATCATTGTATTGCACTGTATTAAATAACTTACATGTGGCAGTGTAATATCAGTGTCAGTAACATTCTAAATTTGGATGAGAAGGTGCATAAAACTAAGGATTACTACTAAAGAGGTCAGAGGTTAGCACTGTTCCTTAACAAGTTAAAGGTTAACAGTACAATGTCAAAGAGGTCACAAAGGAACATTCCAGCAGACACTACAGACATTATGTGACAAGCTTCATTGAACTATGTATTGATAGAAAAACTTATTTAAAAACTCTCACCTTTTCTATAGACACACACAAATCTCAACCAATGTACAGGAACAGCAAACATACAACTTTGTTTATACCCTGCACTCTTTTTTGACAGAACTAATTTTTATGTATTTTTTTAATATAGTGAGAATCCACCCATCAGCTGTAGCTGTAGTGGACTATTACATACATTCATACCAAAAAAGTCAGATGCTGACTGCAAGAAAACCAGGACATGCATAAGTGATGCCATAAATACAAATCAGCACAATAATAGCTTTATGTCAGGAGTTGCAAACACAGATGTTGCTAAATTTGTCCAGAAACTTCCAAAGGAAGCAGTGTTCCTGGAGCCAGAAATAGTGCTTTGAGATATAAAGACTGCATTGTGCAAGGTGGCCTAAACTTAAACATGGTCTTAGCCCTAAGCTGTCATTGTTCTCAGCAGTAATTCCTCAAGTGACAACTTAAGGGTAAAATAAATATCTTCTATATACGGACCAAATATGTGCAGTAAATGTTCACCAGTGACTTGACAACAAATCTTATGAAAGGAGATTATATATATATATACAGTGCCGTGAAAAAGTATTTCCCCCCTGTCTGATTTTCTGCATTTTTGCATATTTTTGACACTGAATGTTATCAGATCTTCAACCAAAACCTAATATTAGATAAAAGGGACCCTGATTGAACAAATAACACAAAAATTTGATACATATTTCATTTATTTATTAAAGAAAGTTATGCAACACCCAATGCCCCCGTGTGAAAAAGTAATCACCCCCTTAGACTCAATAACTGGTTACGCCACTTTTAGCAGCAATAACTGCAACCAAACGCATTCTGTAGTTATTGATTAGTCTCTCACAGCACCGTGGAGGAATTTTGGCCCACTCCTCCATGCAGAACTGCTTCAACTCAATGACATTTGTAGGTTTTCGAGTATGAACTGCTCGTTTCAGGTCCTGCCACAACATCTCAATGGGGTTTAGGTCTGGACTTTGACTAGGCCATTCCAAAACTTTAAATTTCTTGTTCTTCAACCATTCTGATGTAGACTTGCTTGTGTGTTTCGGATCATTATCTTGCTGCATGACCCAGCTGCGCTTCAGCTTCAGCTCACAGGCGGTTGGCCTGACATTCTCCTGTAGAATTCTCTGATACAGAGCAGAATTCATGGTTCCTTCAATGATGGCAAGGCGTCCAGGTCCTGATGCAGCAAAGCATCCACAAACCATGACACTACCACCACCATGCTTGACCGTTGGTATGAGTTTCTTACTGTGGAATGCAGTGTTTGGTTTTCACCAGAGATAACGGGGCCCATGTTGGCCAAAAAGTTCCACTTTTGACTCATCAATCCATATAACATTGTTCCAAAACTCTTGAGGATCATCCAGGTGTTTTTTGGCAAACTTGAGACGAGCATTCATGTTCTTCTTAGTGAGCAATGGTTTCCGCCTTGCTACTCTGCCATGAATCCCATTTTTGCCCAGTGTCTTTCTGACGGTGGAGACATGAACACTGACCTTAGCTGAGGCGAGAGAGGCCTGCAGATCCCTGGATGTTGTTCTAGGGTTCTTTGTGACTTCCTGGATGATTTTACGCCTTGCTCTTGGAGAGATTTTGGCAGGACGGCCACTCCTGGGAAGATTCACTACTGTCCCAAACTTTCTCCATTTGGACAATATGGCTCTGACTGTGGTTCGGTGGAGCCCCAGAGACTTAGAAATGGCTTTGTAACCCTTTCCAGACTGATAGGCATCAATAACTTTTTTCTTTTGTTCGTGGCATGGTGTGCCTCTAGAACCTGTGTGCTGACAACTTCACTCTGATGGTAAGGGCCAAAGTTAGTCAGATTTATATTGGGCAGGGCTGGCCCATATGAGGCCTGGTTGTTAACAAAAGTACTCAAAACAGCTGACCCTAATTATCCCTTTAATTGGGTTGAGTTAACTGGGGGGGCAATAACTTTTTCACACCTGAAAATTGCATGTTTGATTACCTTGCACACCAAACAAATGAAAGAAGCACCAAACTTTGGTGTTATTTTTTCTCTCAGACTCCCTTTATATACTACTACAACCTACAAAAAAATCTGACCAAATACAATGTGAAAAATGTGCAAAAATGAAGAAAATCAGACAGGGGGCAAATACCTTTTCACGGCACTGTATATATATATATTGCCATGGGCAAAAACGGGCAATAAGCAAGGGTGGCGTTATAGTGAGGGTTAAAAAAAACACACACACACACACAACCTTCTATGTTTGCAATAAATTCAAACGTTTTATTTTTTTAGTTATACAATTACACTACAACACTATCTCCAGGCCATTTTAATAAAACATCTTTTTTAAAACTACAGTACTAGTTCTTAAACATTAGGTCTACTAGTGACGTTTTATCATCCTTTCTCATCTGTAGGAAACATACACTTTTGAGGAACAGTTTATACTTAAAAAAATAATGATACAAAATAAACACTTTTGCTTGGCTTGGGAAGTTGGCGGATGGCGGACAGTGTGGTGGCGATGTAACGGGTAAAAATAGCACTGTTTTTATATTGGTGACATTTGTTCAGAGAGAATAGCTGGCGGTATGCAAGGGGGGCGGTATAACGCGGGACAACTGTGTGTGTATATATATATATATATATATATATATATATATATATATATATATATATATATAGATATATAGATATATAGATATATCGATTTCTTAGCAGACGCCCTTATCCAGGGCGACTTACAGTCATAAACAGATACATTTCAAGACTCACAGTGCAAGTAATAATACAATTAAGAGCAAGATAAATACAATGATGAATACAATGACTTTGGTTCAAGCAAGTACAAGTGTGACAAAATACACACTCCCCTGCCTCCAGAGCCCGCTCCTTCTCCACCCTTGCTCCGCAGTGGTGGAATGACCTTCCTACAGATGTCAGGACTGCCCAGTCCCTGACCACATTCTGGCGCCTCCTTAAGACTCACCTCTTCAAAGAGCACCTGTAGAACTCCTCTGTTTGTATCCTGGGACACTATCACCCTTCATGTAAATGTGCTTTATTTTGCTCTTATCTGCCCCCTATTTTACTGCATTTAATCCTGTACTTCAGAATACTGTAATCTGCCAAGTGTTTAACCTGTAGTACTTTGTATTTAATCACATCCTGATGTAACTATCACTATTATCTGCTGTATTATTGAATTTTGGTTTGTCACACTTGTACTTTGCTTGAACAAAAGTTATTGTATTTCTTGCTCTTATTGTATTGTAACACTTGAAATGTATTTGCTTACGATTGTAAGTCGCCCTGGATAAGGGCGTCTGCTAAGAAATAAATAATAATAATAATAATAATTCAATAATACAGCAGATAACAGTGTCAGTGATAGTTACATCAGGATATAATTAAATACAAAATACTAGCACAATGATAGCAGGCTGATGATCATTATTTATAAATAATGTTCTGGCAGCAAAAGCATCCCACTACCCTATTCAAACTGTTTTTAGAGTCTGTTTAATTTGATTTTTGGAAGCAGCACAAGAGATGAGGTTTACCAATCTTGCTTTACAAGACCGTGCAGATGAGAATAATATGATCATGTTGTCAAAAAAATCAAAACTTCTAAAACCTTATGTGGAATTGAATGGGATTGTAATAAATCTTATTTGCAGAAACCAATCCATTTGTTGTAGTAACTGTCAGAAGTTGAATAAATAAAATAAAAAACACAAGAGTTTTGGAATGTTGTTCTTTGAGCAGTCACAAGCTCTTACTGTGAGAACTTGTCATCCAATGAAAGTGTGTTCTATTGTGTTGTAAATCATTTTAAAAGCTTTAGATCAGTGATGTTTGGTTATCTATTCAAATATGCAGGATGGGCTTCTCAGCACCATCACATGGTAAAGGACTGTATGAAAGTACCAAGATTGCAATAATACTGGATTTACATATATTAGAAAATAGAACAGAGATGTCTCTTATCTTTACTGGTGGCTTGTAGAATATTTTTAATGTTATCTTTCAAGCTAAGTTTAATCAATCTCCAAATCAATCTGCTGCAAAATATGGAAATATGCATTTCAATTCATGGCTGATTCCTTAGTGTATTTATAGTATTACCTTAAATTTCACACACAATAGAACAAAACGCATTTCTTTTATTGACATACTTAGATAAAAATATCAGTCGGCTCTCATTGCCTGCCTATATCCCCTAAATTACTCATGGGGATAGTGAGGTCTGTGGCAGTTGTAATGTTGGCACTATCTTCAAAGCAGCCAGCACAGTTACCATTAATATGTTAAACCATCTGGAGTGCAACAAGAATGGTATAGTCATTATTTATGGGCTCAGCTCATTATTATCCACTGTGGCACATTTCATATGGTCAATAATGGCATTTTTAAATTGACCGGTTAATGAGATTGATCCTGTAAACTGTGCACTGTAACATGTAAACATATTATATTACTATTCAGAAGTTGTTTTACTGTATACAGTTGAAAATTGTTTGCCTTAAGGGAGTTCACTTTAAACAGAATTAGGAAATCCATAAATAGTATTTACTGTGACTAATTAAGACCAATTTCAATGCATGTAATAGTTGCTTCGTTCTAAAGCAAAGTGTCGAAATAACAAGGTGATCTAGGTTTAAAAGAAAATGAATTTGTAACATATCTAAGTGAATATGCATCTTCCCTAAGGTATGTTATGGGTATATAATATGCTTCTTTTTAGATCATTAAAATAGACCCCATTAGACCTAGATCACATGACTCACCAAGTGATGTTCTTTCATCCAGACTGGACTGACTTCACCAGCACATTTTGTGGTTGTTTCTAATACTGTCAGGTTCTTTCAGAACCAGAGTTTGATGGCTTCATAGTGTGGATCACATGAGTGACTATGACCTGCATGCAGAGCTAATGCTGGTTGGAATGTAACCCAGCTAGACAGCCATGTTTTGCCAATACACTCATATGCTTTGTTTTTATCCCTATGGTGCATTTCAAAGATCAGGGTCATGTTAGCAAAGTTTGTTATGTCTAGATGATACATCACACAAGATGTCAGCTGTGTTCGTGAAAAGAAATGGGGAAGACACATCAATCTTTATGGTTCTTTGGCTTAGAAGAAGTTTTTACAAAGTATCATTTGTGTAAATCCTTATCAATCAAGATAAAATACAAATGCACAGCTTTTATGATTTAATGGAGACATTTTACCAAGAAAAAAACAGGAAAGCAAAAAAGAATTGGTCAGCTGTTTGAGGTATGAGGGTATTAACTGTTTTGTTCTTTATGCAAAGCAGCGAATAGGTTCACCATTTTGTCAGTATCCAATACATCTAACATGTAAGTGTTTTTATAATATTTTCCACTTGTCCTTAACTGTACATTAAGAAACAGAAAAAACACACCCATGTTTTGCTGAACATGGGAAATTGTTATACTGATATAATTAGTACTACTCCTAAATACAAATGTTTTATTAATCACTGTGTTAACTGTTTTTTCAATGGGTTTGAAGAATAGCAATATGCATTTTGCAAAATCTGCTTCTGCATGTACCTGCTTCTGGATCTAGTAGCAATCATGTTGCTGTGCGAGGAACAGGGACTATGTTGGTTTGTGTTCTTTAGGAGCTCTATGGATAAAGCAATATTATCTTTGAAGAACCTCACACAACAAAATAAAAATGGTGCTCAAAAGGCAGGAATTGGTCAGACTTTAAGTACTGCACGCCTTATTACTACAGACTCTCTTACGCCTTATTACTACAGACTCTCTTACGCCTTAGTACTACAGACTCTCTTACGCCTTAGTACTACAGACTCTCTTACGCCTTAGTACTACAGACTCTCTTACGCCTTAGTACTACAGACTCTCTTACGCCTTAGTGCTACAGACTCTCTTACGCCTTAGTGCTACAGACTCTCTTACGCCTTAGTGCTACAGACTCTCTTACGCCTTAGTGCTACAGACTCTCTTACGCCTTAGTGCTACAGACTCTCTTACGCCTTAGTGCTACAGACTCTCTTACGCCTTAGTGCTACAGACTCTCTTACGCCTTATTACTACAGACTCTCTTACACCTTAGTACTACAGACGTCCTAAGAACATAACTAACCCTTCACCATTGTCTCTCAAATTATTTGAAATATGAACTAAACTTAGACTTAGTAAAAATGCATTCACCTCTAAAAGTGTCAATGAAAAGTGTATTATATATATATATATATATATATATATATATATATATATATATATATATATATATATATATATATATATATATATATATATATAGGTTTAATTTTATAATGTGTTATGTGAAAAAAATACACCAAACCAGTTTAATCTTCCATTGCTCCAAATTAACATGGTTTTCATAAATGCCCATTCGCAAGACAAATCACACATTTAAAAAAGCAAGATATAAATAAAAGAAACTGGTTAAATGCAGAACAGTTAGTTAATAAAAAGTTATCCTGCAACTAAGAGTTTTACACTTCAAGAAGTAAAATGAAGTTATTAACTTGTATCTAGAAGGCCTAAAACCAAAACTGTAATGTAATCAGTACATTCATCAGAGCCTTTTAAAGGTTAATTTTATAGTTTAAGCTGATGTGTACAGTAGTAAAAACAAAGCAAAGTGTACTAAAGCACAGTATATGGACAGGCAGTCGCGGAAAATAAACAACTTGTTTGCCCTTGTGTATACTATGCTGTAGTAAGTACAGGGGAATGTACAAGGCAGTTCTGAAAGCTGAATAAGTAAATATGCACTCTTTGAAAAGTCCCTATTTTTTCAGCTGTGGCAGGGATAGTGTAATGTAGATTTTTGTTTTATATTGAAAAAGCCATGTTTGCTTTGAATTCTAAGTGATTCCAAAGGTCCACCACCTTATTCCCGCTACACATAATAAAATATTCTGCAATTCACTGTGCAAACAACATGCTTTGTGATATAATAACAGTAAATGATAACATCTGTGGTGCTCTCACTACTGAAATCTACAGTCTATCAAACTGATACATTTTGTCATACTGATACTTAAGAAAAAAACTAAAACAATGTGGTCTACATACACCTCTAATAGTATAATTAGTTTCATAATTCAATACCATTAATAATATTTTGCCATTTAAAAGGCAAAACCTCTTGAAAAATGAATTGCATGATTTCATATTTCAGAACTGATGCACAAAGTATAATATGTGTGGACTACAGCATTAAAAAAAATTAAAGAAATGCAAATAAAAGTTCTGGTAATACCAAACATCATAATGTTGAGATTAAAAAATATATAATAATAATAATCTTTTACAGTTTTCCTATTTTTATAAAATAGTTTTCATTCAGTCTGGTTGCCTAACACCAGTGTATCCCAAATAGATGTAACTATATTAAGGAATCAAACAATAGCTGGGATGTTAAAGACATCACCATTTTCATATCAACATCTGGGCCTATATTTTCTACTATGGGTAAATTGCAGGTAAATTACCACTCAAGATTAAACAGGCATTTGCCCACTGGAAAACCAGGCCCTTAATATCTGTTATTACCATTTCATAACAAAGAAAGTGTCCAAAAATAGCATAGGGTGTTCTTAGTGCATTTAGTCCATGAAACAGTCGGTCAGTTTGTAAAAAAGTGAGTGTCTTATAAAAGTAAATTTGGTGCCAGTGCTTCAGTCCTGTCTCATTCCTCTTCCTCCTCCTCCTCCTCCTCCTTTCCCATGACCTCTACTATGAGCTCAGCAGTGCAGGTTGCTTCCCCCAGGCTGTTCACAGCTTTGCAAGTGTATTTGGCATCATCTTCACCAGAGACATCCGAGATGACCAAACAGCAGTTTCCTTCCTCATCATAGTCGATCTGGAAATGGCGAGTTTCTTTGATAGGCTGTTCATCTTTATACCACACCACTTCAGGATCAGGGAAACCTGGAAACAACAATACACATCAATATTTATTCAATTTGATCTATTTATGTTTTTGACATTTTTTCCACATTTGGGGTTTAGTTTTACTGGTGTTTGTTACATGCGGCGGACTCTTGCATTATGTTAATGTCAAGACCTGTGAGGCAAGGCAAAGCAGCGAAGAGTAGGTTTGGCCACCATCAGTTTGCAAGACAGACACTTATAATTGTATGAGGTTGTCCTTCTGTAGCTATAAACATATTATTATGTTTCACTATGTGGGAATAAAAGTTTGATTACAATATGGTCATTGTTCTAGAAATGTATAGCATTAAAACTTCTGGATTTGAAAAATTACCCTCGATTTTGCAATCAAATCTCGCCGCACTCCCTTCCACCACTTCCACATCTTTAATGACTGTACTGAAGTACGGCTTGGCATTAGTTCTTTCTTCATCAAGGGCTTCAAGAAACTGCTTGGGAAAATCATCTATACGAACAAAAAGGAGTTTGTGAATAAAAGCATTACATTTCCCTAAAGTGGCAGCCAATAAATAGTAGCAAAATGCAAGTTCTATACAAATCAGTTACTTAAAAAGGCCTGAGTGACATGTTATTATTCCAACTGAACATTTAATTAGCATGTTACTAAATTAGATCCAAAATGCAGCTGGTACCATTTGTAATACCAACTGTATGTTCGGCAGTACTGCAGGGTCCTTGAGTGCACTATATATTATTTAATTCTGTGGATAGTACCTTCTGTTACAAACTTGTCTGAGATTGGTGGACTCACAGGAGAGCCTCCTTTTTTCCCGCTGAGGCCTGAAATCATTGCCATAGACGAGAGTCTTCCAATCGCTCTTACTGCATGACCGGTTTTCTGAAAAAGATCAAGAACAATCTTGTGGTTCTGACATCCTTTGTCTCCTAGAATTGTTTTTAAACAATGAGGCAAAATGTGTTGGTCACATAGCCAGCTCCACATTTGAATGTAGAAATACCTGACGTATATTATTCAAAAGAATTAACAGCCTGAAATTCATGGATAATAGTTAACTGAAAACTATTACGTACGTTATGTGATTTTTTTTTGGTGCCATTTCATCTTTGTAAGCACAAATGCTGGATTGCTCCCTCACACTGCTGCCTCTAATGGAATCTATTTGAAAATATTAGTCTGTTCACTGTACTACACTACACTTGGTATTAACCTGGAACAGGTACTGTAACCAGGAGGTAGTGTTGCACTGTGCAGAACATTCATGTCGACTACGTTTCTCTATATTCCTGTCCATCTTTCAATTTGATTAACAACAAAAAGAATATTCTGCTTACAGAAGGAAATTATCAGTTTTTTTTTTCTTTCCTGTAAAAGCCTAATCTTTAATGGTGGATGTGACGTATTGATGTGTCTAGTAAAAATGATTTACATTTTAATAAGTGTTAACAGGTTACCTGCCATTTTCTTCTGAGGATATATTTTTTCATCCTCTCCTTTGACAGTTTTTTGGCTTCCATGTTCTTTGTGTCTTTCTGCAGCCACGGGTGTTGAATGCATTGGCTGCATGTCAAACGACGCCTGTTGCGAATGAAAACAGTATGTTACCGTCATGTTCTTTATTCATTCAATGAGAAAAAGGCAGGTAATTACTGTTGGTCTAATCCGGCAACTCTGTTAAGCTTTTTACTTTCAATAATGATGTCAATTCACTGCTTACAGTATGTGGAGTGTGTTATTTAGTGGTTCAATCAAAATGTTTCCACTGTACGATTAAGTGACTATTACATGTTATTTTTAAAAAAGTGCAGCATTGTTATGGGGTAGTGTATGTTACCATATACAAAAAGGAGGGGGAGTAACAGCTTTTGTTTTAATTTTCATTATATTGTTTAAATAAAAAGAATAGAAAAAATTATTCTAATTCACACATGATTTGTATTTGATCTTTTCAATGTTTGACTACATTTCATAAACCTTACTTCATGTCTTTCTTTAACAGGCTGCTAATGAAATTTTTGGCTTCTTCTGAGATCTCATCGAAAGCATCATCATCAAAGTCCCAAGTAGCTGATGTAACATTGGACAAGGTTTCATTGTCATTATCTCCCATAAAAGGAGAAAGTCCACTGACCCTGAAAATAAATAAGATACAGTTCAGGCAACTTTTGATGAGACTTCTAAAACCACATAAAATAAAAATGAGTATACGGAGTATACTTGGTCCACAAAAGGTTAATAATACAGTATTAGAAACCATCTCCATAAACATTACAGGACACCTTATATAATTTATTTTACATCACTGCTTGGTCGGCATAAGCTCCCACTTACAAACTCGTGTGATGAACCTACTTTTGTGTTAATAGAACTTTAACACATTTGTCTTGCAATGAAAACAATTTTCTATTGAGTATAAAAAAGAAACTTATTATACTAAATCTGCCAGGGGATAAGCCATATTGTCCCGACTAAAGCCTGGTTTTGACTGCTGGGAGTGTTTATCTTTTGCTACAGTGTTTGTCATGCTTCATCAGGTTTATCTTCATCAATCAGCCAACAGCTAATTATGAAATCTGATCTCTAGTACATCCTTGTAGTCTCAGTCAGGCATTATTTTCAATTAATGTTCTATAACTTTCAACTGAAGGGCTTATTAGGTGGTGCACAGTGTATATAAGGGTCAGAAAGTATAATGCATAGCAAAAACGCAAATTTAACACAGAGGGAATTAACAGATTAATCAGTGACAAAGAACTGCATAACCTGGCTTTGGACTATTTACATAAGTGACATACGTCTCATTTTTTAATTTACTTTAGGGCCAAAGAGAGAAATATTATTGTGAACAGGTCAGCGTCACGGCCCAGGTGTTACCGGCAGGGAGAGAGACTTGTTTAGGTTATAATGCTATTTCGCAATTTTAATAAACAAAACACAAAGAAAAAGACACTGTAGCCAAAACAAACAGTTTAATCAAAACCAAACAAAACTGTAGAGGCTAGGTAGAGCCTTCACTAAACTTTACTAAAACAACCACCCTCCCTCAAGGCACAGGTAGGTGGCCAGTCGGGTGCAGACCCAGGTATAGGTGCAAGCCCAGGTGACCAAACAGTGACATCTGGGTCACCAGGGGGCGCGGAGCAGGAGACCAGGTGACCAACTGTGTCTGGTGGTGCAGCGACCTAGGAGTCAGGCCCAGCGACCATAGGTCCAGACATGAAGGCCGGGTGTCTAGGAGCCCAGGTCGAGGGATCCAACTCCCAGGTTCAGGGCTGTGGCGCAGAGGTGGTGGTCTCTTCACCTACTCCCCCCCTCTCTGTAGCCGACGACTCCCTCTTCTCGGGCTCCAGCAAAAGAAATTCCTGTTCCGGCAACAAAAGCTCCAGTTCCAGCGCAGGCGACTCACACCCCGGCAACGTCCCAGCTGCCCTGCTGATGTGTAGCTGGCTGGGTTGCGGGGTATTCCAGCAGTGGCGATGGTGGCTCCTCCCTCTGTGGCTCTGGAGACTGCAACAGCTCCTTCCTCTCCTTCTCTGGCCTTTGGGCAGTCAACTCCTCCTCTTCTGGCCTCCGGGCATGGCCACTCCTCCCCTCCTTCCTCTGTTGGGCAGGTGGCAACTCCCCTTCACCCTGAAAAGGGCAGCACCTTGTATAGTGACCGGGCTTTGCACAGACGCAACACCAATCTTGGTGCTCAAGGCAGGTGAGGAAGGTGTCCAGGTCTGACTTCGGCGGTTAGGCAGAGCCATTCCTCAGCCGACTCCACCTCGAATCTGGTGAAGACCTCCATGAAAAGGGGAACTTCATATGGGCACACGTCCTGGAGGTGCCCAAACTCCCCACACACTCTGCGCCACAGAGCTGCCTTCCGCCAGCTGGAGCTGTCTCTCATCCCGGTCTTTAAGGCCCATTTTTAAAATGTATTTATTTTTAACCTGCAATTCCGGTTTAAGTCTCTAGGGAAGCTACCCTGCTTCTGACACCATATGTGAACAGGTCAGCGTCACGGCTCAGGTGTTACTGGCAGGGAGAGAGACTCAGACAAATGCTTAGATTTTAGCGGTGTTGCGCAATTTTAATAAACAAAACAAAGAAAAAGGCACAGTGGCCAAAACAAACAGTTTAAACAAAACTGTACAGGCTGGGCAGAGCCTTTACTAAGCTTTACTTGGACAAACAAAACACACACACACACACTCACACTCACACACACTCACGCTTACAGAGCGCTGAATGTTCTGTTTAGCTTGGTAAAATATTACACTATTCAATGGTGGTTGGACACCTGTCCATCCCACCTAGATGCCTAAACATTTAGGGAAGCCACAAAAAACGGTTATTTTATTTAAAATGTTTCAAATAACTCTCTTTGAGTCTTAGCTGGAGACCTAAGGCCCTGCTTTCAATGACAGACTCATTGTTTACCATTTGGTTTTTATTAATTATTCCCTGTAGAACAACTAAATAATTTTCTTCAGAAAATAGATGTTTTAGGGCTAGAGAATTACAGTCCCTTCTTTCAGTGAATTGCAAATTAAAAGCTCTATGCTTGACTTTTATAATGCCTGGATTGTGTTACTCTGTTTGACTAAAATCTGGTTATTTCCTTTTTTTTTGTTACTTTCGTATCTAATCTACTTTACAAACATCACCCTCTGTTTAGGTCAAAGTATTTAGTGTGTGTCAGCTTATTTGCCAACTATGGAAGGCAATAATACTTTATTTTAGTGAAGGGAAAAACAACAAATATATCTTCATGTAACAATTCTATATGTCAGCTGTTAAGGAGTAAAGTGTAGCAGCTAGAAATGCTTGTTTGCATTGTTTAATGTAATGTCTCTAGACACCCTGTGTCTCAGATCACCAAGGGTTATAAATTAATCAACTTACAAGATATAGCAAATGACTCCAATGCTCCACATATCTGTTACATATCCAATTGCCTCATAGTTTATAACTTCTGGAGCCACAAATTCTGGAGTTCCAAAAAGAACTTTGAGTGACGACGAGTTTTCTGCAAGGAAAAAGAAAAGCCATTTTAATGTGCTCCAAGTCCATAACAACTAAGATCAAAACTCAATGTTTTTTCAAAAAGGTATAACCCTTTGTATATGTAGTTTGACTTTTTATTTAATTATACAGGTTATATTACATTTTCTGTTTACAAAATACACAGGGATGAAGTAATAAATGGCAACACATACATTTAATGCACCATTGTTTTTTATGACCATGTGTGGAGTATGCTTAGAATAAAAGATTCCACACTGTCTCTCAAAACAACATAAACCCAACAATCATACCATACATTGTCACATGACCGCAATATGGCAGCCATATTAAGTCATAGGTCAATGTCAATAGCATTGGAAAATGTTATTTTTATTGACTAGTTTAACAAACCCCGATTATCTCTAATCTTGTACTACATAATGTTACTTTCAGTTAGGTAGTTCAAGATTGGTGCTAATCTGGATTTGTGAAACTACTTGCAAGTCTTTGAGCTCTATTCTATTTTGATTGATTAAATACAGATTGATATTCATGAAACTGTTCTATGCTGTTACTTGTTTATATAACAAAAGTATATGACTGTTTCATGAACACAAAACTTTATTTTATCCATCAAATTGACAGAAAACATTTTTTTTAAAGCTCACAAGTAAATGCTTATGCTATCTCAAATGGCTTCTTAACTACAGTATAATATGTTGAATGAAGCAATAAAGGCAACAGATTTACTAAAACACAGGGAAATGGTTGCTAATTACCACAGCTGTTTCCCTTTAAAAAAATATGGTGGTACAGTGACTGGTTAGAAATCTTAGTGAAAAGACAAAGGCTCTTCCTCAACCCTAGAACTGCATTCTTCCAGTGCTGCAGAGAATTCAGGTAATAATAGGTCAAGTATAAATAATGAACTGCTTTAGGACCCAGATGTTGGTTTAATTGGTCCAATAAAACAATTAAGAACATGGCTGGAACAGACACCTGGTCAGGAGGGCTAGAGTTGCCCATCCCTGACTTAGACAAAACAACTAAACTACAGTTCTTACCTAATCGTCTGGCAAGTCCAAAATCAATGAGCTTGATTCTTGAGCCTGTCTTGTTGACGCACATGATGTTCTCTGGTTTCAGGTCCAGATGCACGATCCCCTGCTGATGGATGAACTGAACCCCATCGGTAATCTGCTGCATGTACTTGATAACTTCTCTTTCCGTTAACTCAAAGTCTTCGTCAATGATTCTTTCGAAGAGCTCTCCTCCAGAAATACTGTTATCAAAAACAGGTATCAAAAAAGACAACATTCATCACATACTTTAAAAACAACAGGAATGCGGAAAAGAAGCTGAAACAGAACATCCATCCATTGTCCAAAAAAAATCCATCCAGAAATACTTTTACTTAGAAGTCCCTGTTTCACACTCACTTCTTAAGTTGCAACACCAAAGCTGGCTTCCACCTAAAAGTCATGTTCCACAGATACTTGCGTCCCCTTATGCTCTGTGCTAGAGGCAGTATTTGATAGGTTTTAACTACTTTGTTTTTATGTTTTTGTATCAAATCCTATTAAGATTGTTTTGTCCTTTTTTTAAATTTAAATCAAATTCTTAAAAAGCACAGCACATGAGGGGACACTAAAACATGTGGGAGTATAATGCAAGAAAATATTTTAGCAGTAGGATTACAGCTGTGGCTGGGAATGTCTTAAAAATCAATATTGAAAGCTACAAAAACATAAAAATGAAATGTTTTACTGCACCAGGTTGTAGGAATGATGGCACTACCAGAGCTAATAAAAGGTTTAAAAGGCTAGATTAATAAAATCCCATCTCCTGCACTGCTGGGCAAAGACTGTCTCTATCATTCCTCACAAAATGTTGACAGTACTACTAAACAAGCCCTGTATCTCATCATCTCTGACCCAGTAGAGTTAATTCCTAGTGGCCATTTTGTTTTTCATTGGGGCTTGTCAACTTAATAATGCATAATTGTTAGTGAAACCTAACTATACACCTGCTTATAAGTATTTAAAATAGTGTGGAGACTCTTTGACATGGTATGTCATAAAATAAATCATTAAAATGAGTAATGAAGTCATGAAATGTAACAATCATAATAAAGATAAATCTACAAATAAAGTTCTCAGACATCTGCAAGTTTCTGTTTTCATATGTGTTTAGTACTATGAATAATGTTTCAGTAGTAACTGAGTACTGATACAAAATAACTTTTTTCCAAGGCGTATGCCAGATGGAAACATATTTCAAGGACGAAATGTTTTATTTCTTTCTATTTTTATCTAGACATTGTCTTCTATATATGGTCTAGTAGTGGAATTCAGAGTTCATTTTTCATTATTCATTATTTTGTTGGAATGGAATCAAATCTAACAGATGCACAAACACTGAATTAAAACTGTTAATATCATTAAGCTTGGACTTGCTATTGCACCAAACCCACTCATTGGCTCAACCCGTTTCCCAAAAGTTTATAGTTATTAAAAGCTTGTGTAAAAAAAGGTTTGGTTCAAGATATTCTGCAAACAACTTTGAATCAAGGTACAGAATACTCACATTTCCATAACCATGACAATGTCAGCTTTACTTTCAAATGCATCTATGCACTGTACAAGTTTTGGGTGATGCAGGTCGTTCATGATTTGTATTTCTTGTCTCACATTTTCTTTATCTTTAGCTGAATATGCTCTTATAAATTTTCCTGCCCAAATTTTTCCAGTTTTCTTTTCAGACAGTTTGAATACTTGTCCGAATTTTCCCCTAAAAAAAAAAAAATACAGATTATTTTTCTACCTTGCACTGGGTGTACACAAAGCATATTCTGCATCAATCAATTAAATGGCAGCATGAGATATGTGGTACTTACGTGCCAAGTCTTTCTTCAATGTTATAAAGTTCATTGACCTTTTGATTTGTATTAATAGTAACATTTCGATATTCTGGCTCAGGATCTTTGTCAGCATCTGGAATTAAAAGTGATGTTTTGGTTACAGATGGCTGTTAATTATTATTTAAACTTTTATTAAAGCCAATCACAACAAAAATCAATAGGTACCATCATCAGAAAGTTCTGCTTCTTCTCCTTTAGTTTCTACAAAAAAAAATAGAAAAAAAATAATGAACACGTAATGAAAGCAATTTGATCTTTTCAAGCATTTAAATAATTTTTAATAACAAACATTTAGAAAGCTGATTTTACATGTACAAGATTACACATGCAGGCTATTTCACAGGTACTGGTAGTAAAAACAATTTAGTACATGGTTGCTACTTGGGGATACTAAATGGCATTATTATAAAACATACTGGTGGCTTTTTCTGCCCTGTTAACCATTAAACTTTCACATGACAAGTTTTTTTTCTAAAAGTCTAACAGTTTCATTGAAGTCACTTCAGTACACAGTTGAAACCCACGTATAATAACACATTCTTTATCTTTTGGCTCCAATGCCAAGAGTAATGAAACCATATTGTGTCTGTCCATTCTGCAGCTGGTCCTTCAACCCCCCCGATTAACTTTTATTTGGCTACAGGTTTTTAGGGCTAAGTTTGTACTTCCTGGATATAAACAAGCTGTTTTTGAGTGTTAGTTGATGACAGTACATTAAACAGCATTTTGAATGCAGTTCTAAAGGTTATACAATTGCGTGTACTTTGCGGTTTCAACAACAACAAATTAACATAACTCCTAAGAATTATATTACATAGTACACATGCCCCAAGTATGATATCAATTATTGTTTTACTTTTTTCACTCATCTCACTAGCCTGTCTTTAAGAACATTCTAATCTTTTTTTCATTTCTTACATCACTGAATAAAAATATACTGCAACCTACAAAAATTCAGTTCTACCTACAACACAAAAGAGTATAAATTAATGTTTTGCAGCATTGTATATTACTACTGTATAGTAGATTTAAAAATTGTGTTTTATAATGTTATTATCATTCAGTTATTACTATGCAGCAGTGTAATTATCATACACATTCCACAGGACTGCAGATCATACTGTTGACCACAAGATGGCGCTCACCTGCTGGCTTTTCCCCCACTTTAACCAAGTCAGACTCTTGGCTTGGCTCACTGACTCCATATACATTAGCAGCTCGTAGTTGGAATTTGTACTCCCTATCAGGCAGAAGGTCCTGGATATTGTAAGAAGTGCTACAGCAAGTGGCCAGGTCTGTCCATTGTTTGTCCACGGAGTTCCAGATTTCCAAGGTGTATGACTGCACTGCGCTTCCACCATCGTATGTGGGACCATACCATGATAAGGTTAGGGCAGAGCTTCGGATATCTGATGCACATGGGACTCCAGCTGGAGGTTCAGGTTTATCTGAAAACATATCAAATACTGGTTTGGATACTTTAATAATGGCAAAAGAAATAATCAAAACCACAGCACTGTGGTCAGTAGTTTGTAAATACAATCTAAAAGTGCACAACCGTTAATAAAAACTGAGCTTGGCTGAGTAGGTAAACTTTGTGATGCCTTGGAAGAGCATTATAAAATATAACAGAGTAGTGGTGTCAGTCTTGCTTTGGATAAAAGCATCTGCTAAATCACTAATGAATAATAAGAATTTAATGACATGCCATAATAATTAGCCATGATTTAATTGTTTTGTTTACTGCTACATAACTAATCAGCATAAAGTAGCTGCATGTGATTCTAAATACTAAGGACCTGTGGTAAATAGGGCTGAGGCACAGCAGTGAATTCATACAATCAGCCTTTCATAAATATATCACTACAATAATTCAGCAGGAAACCAAAACCCAAATAAGGGTCTCAGCATCAGTGTAATGTGATACCAGTCTTGATACACTTTGTTTCCAAGGCTGAGTAAACAAATATGGTGATTTAGTAGAATTTGTAGAAAAGCATTTTGCATGTTTACATGGGGAGTTGTTCCATATAATCCCATTCCTCTTGCTGTTTAATTATTGTATGCACTTAATATTACTTAAGCCAAGCTGGACGCAATCCATGCTGAGAGCAATGGCAAATCCTTTCATTTTAAATTCATCACTGGAAGAAAATGAAGCCATAAAAGGCCATTGCAGAGCTCCACAGCGAAGAGCTGCTAGAATCCAAAATGTTCTTATTTACCTCTTCTAACAAATTCTTTCAGCAATAGAACTGCAATAAAACCCTCTTTAAACTAACAACAAGAAAAGCAACAATCAGATAGTTAGCCTTTTATGGTCTGATCAGTATGCATGCAAGATAGAAGCTGGTCTATGAGCAGCAGAAACCAGTTCATTTTCTTGTAGATTAGATGAAGCTGCTTTTCTTAATTGAAAAATGCCTGAAGGGTTGACCTAAATGGCTATGAAATACAGTTTATTTTCTTGGAGGGAAATGATTTTTATTTGTTAAAAAGAAATATCATTTTTCATATAAAAAAAAGTTACAGGAGAATGCTTAGCCAGAAAGAGTAACGAACAGCTGGACTAATAAATATGTCAGTTTCAGGCTTAGTGAAACCCAACCTGTCAGTATGGTATTCTGTGTTAAACTTATGAAATGAAAAAAAGACAGCTGTGTTATGATACAAAGGCCACTATTTAAAAGCAAGGGCAAAGTGTATCTCCATTTTGAAAAGGAAATAAAAAAGATACCACTCAGAATAATAACTCATCTGAAACTCAGTTGTTTCTTGCTAGTTTTATAATATTCATTCATAAAAAAAGGTGGCAAACTTTGCATTTGCTTATAAATAATGTTTCTCTTTCTCTAATGACTCGCCCTTCACAACTCCGTGTTAAAACAGTATGCTCTATTCCAGACTGAAAATGTGTGAACAGTTGTATTCTCTGTATTTACGACTACAATATTATTATTATTCTTTTTTTTTTTTTAATGAAACTTACCAACAATTGTGATGTTGATCTGAGCTTGTCGGCTGCCATACTTATTTTCTAACTGTAATATATAAAATCCACAGTGTTCGGGTTTCGTTGGAGAGATGGTTAGTTTGCTGGTGGTCTCTGTGTTTTCTATTTTTACGGGTCCTTTCTCTTCAATCTGTAGATTTAAAAAAAGTGATACTTCTTTAACAAATGGCTTTCCACAGTCATGAAATCCTGAACCCTTTAGCCGAAAAAGAAAATTCTAATTCTAATTCTAAAGAAAAAATAAATAAACACATATTCTTCATAACTATTTACAGTATTTGTTATGTTTTGTAATTACTGCTACAGTAACAGTCTTTTATAAATTGTGTATAAGGCAAAAAAGCTATGGCAGACTGCAATGTAAGTACTATTTGGAAGTTTCAGCTTTTCAGAAGTTACAGGTATAATTTACATAATAGAAATGAAATCTGGGGGCAATGGTGAACCAGAAGCAGCAAATACTATACCAATATGTGCACAACCAGTCATAAACAAACCCTATCCCAACCTTATGATCTATGCAGAATGTGAATACCTGCCAAATCAACTCATGACACTATAATCCATTTTGGATCGATAGTTTTTCAAAAACGCGCTCACTTGCACATCTTTCTAAATTAGCCTCTACATCAGTAAACTATCTATGATTTTAATAACTGTTTGATGATGGACAAACCCTGTCTTCCTTCCTGTGTACTGGTAACCATGACTGTTTAATAAATGCTTCAGCTGAGTATGCAGAATCAATTCAGCATGTAGGTAAGCTTACCTGTTTTTTAAATTTTAGCCAAGTGCAGGTGATGGGCTGTGTTCCCCCAAACTTGCAGAACAAATCTAAAGGTTCCCCAGCACGAACTTTCATATCATCAGGGAACTGAAGTATCTGAGGAGGGATAGCTGTAAAACAATTGCTGTACATTAGACTTTGCACAGGGAGGCACAGTTGGTTAATCCACAAGCCCTTCACTTCTGTACATTTTAAATCTGTCATATGGAAAATGAGTTTGACAGCATACAGTACACTTATGCCGCTTTTCCACTGTACAACCAAGCTGTGCCAGGGATGTACCGAGCCCTCAAGGTACAGTTAAGGGGAGCCTGAATTTGAGTGTGTGAGTTAAGTGTACTGTACCCACGGTTTATGTCCATTTGCTTCAAATCGTCAGAGATTTGGGCATAAACTTTCATTTCTGATGCATGACTCCAGATCTTCCTGAACACTTCTATCTGCCCACAGAGAAACTAGAAACTCCCATGTGAGTCTGCACTTCCTCAGCATCCCAAGGCTGTACTTTTCTCTTGGCTCGACAAATATCCAGTGGAGAACCACCAGTACCGTACCGAGCCCTCATGGGTCGGATGTGCCAGTGGAGAAGGGGTATTAGTCTTCAGTGAGCAGTAGTCAACTGAATGTTTAACTCAATTAGTTGGGTGCAAGATGATTTCAATATGCAGCACATATTTGTATAGAAATATCTCCCACCTTACAATGCAATGTCCCCAAGGCCAGGGGATCCATTTATATACCTACATGCTACTGTCTTTTTTTGTTTTTAATGTAACATTTACGCCTGGTCATCAGTCCTACATTTAAAATCTTCATTTCCAATGTCTGCACGAACAGTATGTACCATTATACTACAAAATCTGGTGATTATAAGGAGACTTTCACTTGTCTACTGATTCATTGGGTGGGAGTCCTTAGTGAGGATGTCTAATGTCAAGGAGGGCCTGGAGTTACACTTCTAAATCATTAGCCTAAAGCAAAGTTTTTATTCCTTCTGTAGTTCTTAAATTAGGAAAGTTAGTCATAACAGTCAGAAGGAGTTATGGGTATGAATATGGGTATGGGTATGAGTATTGGTATCAGTATGGGTATGAGTATTCTTATCAGTATGGGTATGGATATGGGTATGGGTATGGGTATGGGCATTGATATGGGTATGGATATGGATATGGGTATCAGTATGGATATGGGTGTATGGGTATGGGTATGGGCATTGATATGGGTATGGATATGGATATGGGTGTATGGGTATCAGTATGGATATGGGTGTATGGGTATCAGTATGGATATGGGTGTATGGGTATGGGCATGGGTGTGGGCATTGATATGGGTATCGATATGGATATGGGTGTATGGGTATCAGTATGGATATGGGTGTATGGGTATGGGTATGGGCATTGATATGGGTATGGATATGGATATGGGTGTATGGGTATGGGTATGGGTGTGGGTATGTGTATGGGTATAGGTAGGAGTATGGGTATGGGTATCAGTATGGGTATGGGTGTCAATATCAGTATGGGTATGGTTATGGGTATTGGTATGTGTATCACTGTGGGTATCAGTATGGGTATGGTTATGGATATGGGTATTGGCATGGGTATCGGTATCACTGTGGGTATCAGTATCGGTATGGGTATGGATATGGGTATTGCTATGTGTATGGGTATCACTGTGGGTATCAGTATGGGTATGGGTATGGATATGGGTATTGCTATGTGTATGGGTATCACTGTGGGTATCAGTATGGGTATGGTTATGGATATGGGTATTGGCATGGGTATCGGTATCACTGTGGGTATCAGTATGGGTATGGGTATGGATATGGGTATTGGTATGTGTATGGGTATCACTGTGGGTATCAGTATGGGTATGGGTATGGATATGGGTATTGCTATGTGTATGGGTATCGGTATCACTGTGGGTATCAGTATGGGTATGGGTATGGATATGGGTATTGGTATGTGTATGGGTATCACTGTGGGTATCAGTATGGGTATGGTTATGGTTATGGGTATTGCTATGTGTATGGGTATCACTGTGGGTATCAGTATGGGTATGGGTATGGATATGGGTATTGCTATGTGTATGGGTATCACTGTGGGTATCAGTATGGGTATGGTTATGGATATGGGTATTGCTATGTGTATGGGTATCACTGTGGGTATCAGTATGGGTATGGTTATGGATATGGGTATTGGCATGGGTATCGGTATCACTGTGGGTATCAGTATGGGTATGGGTATGGATATGGGTATTGGTATGTGTATGGGTATCACTGTGGGTATCAGTATGGGTATGGGTATGGATATGGGTATTGCTATGTGTATGGGTATCGGTATCACTGTGGGTATCAGTATGGGTATGGGTATGGATATGGGTATTGCTATGTGTATGGGTATCGGTATCACTGTGGGTATCAGTATGGGTATGGTTATGGATATGGGTATTGCTATGTGTATGGGTATCACTGTGGGTATCAGTATGGGTATGGTTATGGATATGGGTATTGCTATGTGTATGGGTATCACTGTGGGTATCAGTATGGGTATGGTTATGGATATGGGTATTGGCATGGGTATCGGTATCACTGTGGGTATCAGTATTGGTATGGGTATGGATATGGGTATTGGCATGGGTATCAGTATGAGTATGGGTATCAGTATGTGTAGGCAAATGTCCAAAAAGCAGATGCAAATGGACAAAAGCATTAACTTATTTAATTGGATTTGGAGTCAAAGTACTTTAGACAGAATAGTGCTAATGTAGCTTTAAAGGGAATGGTTGTTTTACCTAATTTAGGAGGTGTCTTTGGAGCTGGTTTCCTCTTTATTGTAGCTTCCTCTGTAAAACAACAAAGACTCAACATTAATATATAACTAACAGGCATGTTATGATGTACTAAAGTGCTGGATTTTCCAGATTTCTTAGTTTCATTTTAAATCAGAATGGTAGAAAGTGCCAGAATTAAGTACTGTAATAGTAGTTATAAATTCCCCTTATGGGGGTGTCTTTAATCAAAGTAAAAACAGTGGCTGCAGTATGTACTGTATTTGAATTAATCTTTCCTGTGCACACTTTACATATCAAATTGAGGTCAGTATGATTTGGCAGAATTACAAAGTATATATACACTTTTACGGGAAGAGTCTTTTTTTTATCCCTCTATAAATAAATAAATGGAACAGGACTAATGGTCGTGCTTCAGGTTTAACTCAATAGGGTAAGAGACCAATAACTCATAACTCCAGAGTGTAGGCTATAAAACGACATGCTGATACTACAATTGAACTTTATCTACATTACAACTGCAATTAAAGATCACTGTGGACCCTATTAGAACAACAACTAACAGTCTAACATTCGTCTCAGTTCTCTATTATTTAGGGAGGCACTGTTAACTGTCCTCTGCTAAATGTTTGTGGGAGTAGGCATTCCCTGGAGCTTATGTCCTTGAGAGTTTTCCTTTTTTGGTAATACTAAATATAGTACTAAACTACCCAGGAAGTGGCTTTCTGCACTATTTATTTTATGTTCGATCACTGTCAATAACAGTTACTGCTTCAAGTGAAACAGAGTCACAGAACATAAGAACATAAGAACATAAGAAAGTTTACAAACGAGAGGAGGCCATTCAGCCCATCTTGCTCGTTTGGTTGTTAGTAGCTTATTGATCCCAGAATCTCATCAAGCAGCTTCTTGAAGGATCCCAGGGTGTCAGCTTCAACAACATTACTGGGGAGTTGGTTCCAGACCCTCACAATTCTCTGTGTAAAAAAGTGCCTCCTATTTTCTGTTCTGAATGCCCCTTTATCTAATCTCCATTTATGACCCCTGGTCCTTTTTTCTTTTTTCAAGTCAAAGAAGTCCCCTGGGTTGACATTGTCTATACCTTTTAGGATTTTGAATGTTTGAATCAGATCGCCGCGTAGTCTTCTTTGTTCAAGACTGAATAGATTCAATTCTTTTAGCCTGTCTGCATACGACATGCCTTTTAAACCTGGGATAATTCTGGTTGCTCTTCTTTGCACTCTTTCTAGAGCAGCAATATCCTTTTTGTAACGACGTGACCAGAACTGAACACAATATTCTAGGTGAGGTCTTACTAATGCATTGTAGAGTTTTAACATTACTTCCCTTGAATTAAATTCAACACTTCTCACAATATATCCAAGCATCTTGTTAGCCTTTTTTATAGCTTCCCCACATTGTCTAGATGAAGACATTTCTGAGTCAACATAAACGCCTAGGTCTTTTTCATAGTTGCATTTTGGCTTTTTCAGTTGTACCAGTACCTACCACAAAAACATATTCATTAGTATATGTTTTTGTGGTAGGTACTGGTACAACTGAAAAAGCCAAAATGCATTGCAGATACAGCTTTGCTTGACATTAGCCAGAAAACTAACAAGATTTTACCACCTCTGCATTAGCCCCAAATAGAAACGTTGGAGGATTACACTGATTTCCAGCCAAAAACATACACTGTCCTCAAAACTAGCTCTGGTTTCACAGTGTATGTTCTTGCATGTTTATTTTTCATAGGGGCATTTTAAAGTTCAATGGCAGTTATACAGGCAGGAATGCATTGAAACGGTGTAGAATGTATGTTAAGTATGCTGGCTTTTTTTTAGAAGGCAATTTACTGTGGATTTCCACCAATCATATTTACAATGCAAACTGAACAGCCTGAAGGCCATAACTGAATACTTTTATGAAAATATGTTAAAGCAAGCCAGAATGGGTAAAATGTAATAAGATTACATAGACCACAATTTACTGGGGATTTCCATCAATCATTCACAATGGTAACTGAACATCCTGGAGGCCAGAGTTATACAACGTTAGGATAGAAAGAATAAATAAATAACTATAGTTATTAGTAATTGTAGTACTGAATTGATTCACTGTAAAAACAACAGCTTTATAACTGGTGTGTGTCAGCCCGTAGGACTTTAGCAATTCTCAAGGACAATACTCATTGCCGACCGTAATGCTTAAAAAAAAACAAAAGAACAATCTTAAACTGCACCTTGCCACTGAGAACTGTGTCCTGATTTCAATTCAAACAATATTTCAATATCTCCAAGTGGTGCCTATCTATTTATAAATCACTCCAGACCTTTATATTATCAGTCATGTATAGTAAGTGTTTAGAAGATCCATGCCAGTATTTAAAAGCTTGGGGGGGGGGGGGGGTTACTACTAATTATATGATAATGAGTGGTTTTTTTTGCGTATGACTCCTCCCATGTGTATGATGCGTATACCCCACCCCCCCCCCCGGAGACAAGCGTCCCACTGAACAGTTTCCAAATGTTGGCAAGTATGACAACATGTTTTTGCAGAAAAAATAAATATGTAAAATACACTGTATATTTCTTTAAAATGCCTACATATTTTCATTTAGGTGTTGCATACTAGTTCTATTAAAAACACTGATGTAACATTTAAAACAGTAAACATATAATAACTGTGGAAAATATTGACCTGTAGAGCTTTGTGTCCAGATGTAAATACTTCTTCAGGCCATTGGGCTCATGGTATTACTGTGCCCCGTAATTTCAAAAAACAACACCTACAAGGGTTACTGTTTTCCATAACGGAGAGGATAAAGAGTGATTATTTGTATTGCATTGAAAAGGGGATCAGTGTAATGTGGTTGTCTACAAGTTACAATGGCTATTTTTAAAATATAAATGTCCAACTGATGTTCAAAGGACAATAAACACTGGATAGAAGAGGTTAGCAGGTCTTGTAAGTGACCACATTTGAGAACATCTAGAAGGGGTAAATGAGAAGTAACATACTTGTAATGAGATTCAACCGTTTTTTTTTTACCTGCTGCTGTATGTTGCCAGTTGCTATGGATCAAGGATATGAGAAACCAAATCATGCACCAGCTACAGTAACGCAGATGAGCTTGCAAGGAGTTGAATAGTTTAATCACCACACCACACTGCCCTATATAGAAGTTTTTTTCCAGCAAGCTGCTGGCCCATGCGTGAAGAAAACAGTTTACAGAAGCTGCTTAAGTATTCCCAGAAAGGAATGGGGACCCATCTTATAAAATCAAACATTAGCAATTTACAACAATGTGTATGCTGCAGCAAAAACGTATTTACAACATCCTTAAGTTCTTGCATCTTTGAAGGGCATACAAATTAATAAAATAAAAAGGGAGAACTGTAGTAATCGTTTTGAAAGTAGATGATTTCCATCACTGTGTTCGCATATTCCTGCAAGAGGTAAGACCGCACTCCGCACAAGGATCCACACAGTACACAGACGGACACTATGAGTCAGATCCCTGTGCAGTTGAAATGCAGCTGATATTTGGCATTCATTTAGGGACTTCACCATATCTGTGGGTTTCTTTTTGGGTGCCTTAATTCTCGTTAACATGAAGCCATGCCATAGGTTTTGTTCTGCCTAACATCACAAGTAACAGTTATCAGCACAGGAAATGGATGGATAAATAAAGCCAGAATTCATACAAGTAGTCCTGTTCTGCATACTTCAGGAAAGTCCTAGTTAGCTACAGAGGAATTTACTTATGATTAATGCTAGAAATATAGAACAGAAACTCTTCTGGACTTTTTTTTTATACTCCCAGATGTCACTTGTTAAAAACATATCTACTTACCAACTTATTTATATATGTACTGTTTTTAATCACATCTTCTTTCAGATGAAATACAATGGTGAGTAGATCTTTCTACAACAAATATCTGAATGTAACCGCATTTAACTTTTACATCAATTTTAGTTCCCAGTAAATTCCTGCATATATGAGATAAAATTAAATACATTTACTTCAAAGACTAAGATGAAGCAAATCATGTAGATTCAAAGCTATCTTTCACATAACAACCTACTTTTTACAATCAGCCCCAAGCACATTGCCAGTTAACATTCATGGAACCAAAACGATTATTGATACTAATATGTTACAGTGAATTGTGAGCACATATCAGTCGACTATATAAATGCTACCATCAGATAAAGTAGACAGCTGAAGCACAGTGAATCTGCAGCTCACTGGCACGTCAGCAGAGTTATATCAACACTGTGTTTTCACATGCTATAAAGAGACCTCTTAAGGACAGCTACCGCCAGTGGGAACATTTCACAATTCCTAAACAGATCCTTTTTTGGGAAAGCAGGAAGCAAATGTTTTAGGAACTTACTTTCTGTTGTTGGAGTTGAAGGCGTGCTTTTGGGTTTTTTGGCATTCTTATCAGATAGTTTTGAAGGATTTGTATCAGAAGGATCTGAAAAAATATGCATTGGTTAAAAAGGAGTTAGTTACTTGGCCCAAAAACACTTCTACATTTTAAATTATAATTCTGTTTTTGTATATAATGTAAGCAAGCTGAAATTGTAAATACAGTACACTGATGATGACCAATCTCATCTTGTTCCAATATCAAACTGGAGCTGTCAATTACAAATCCATTCACCTACCTCTAATATGGTCCTGCTAATATCATTCATTTACAGTATACATGTTTCAAACCTGCCTCTTGCAATGGATGCTCATTTCAGTTTGATCTCAATGTACCGTAAAAACTAGTGTATAAGTCACACTGGTGTATAAGTCCCCCACCCGCCCCCTTTTTGAGACAACAATTTCAGGAAAAAGCCTATAGGTCACATCAGTGTATAAGTCACTCCCCCATTTTTAGGACCCCCTAAAATACATAGAAAATAGACTTATACAAACGTTTTTACAGTATTACTGGTGGATACAAATTGACTGATTTTAAAATGCTTTCAAGACCCAGATGTCATTTGGACAATACATTTAAAACACGCCATAACACTGTCAATAGGGTTTGTATGATAATTAATATTATTATATAAAGTGTGTAAACTATATTGTAAAATGCACAAACCATATATACGTGGAAACCGATAATATTCTGACAACTGATTAGCCTAAAATTGTCACTATAAAGTACACACAAATTTGATTTTAGTCTTGGGGGGAGGGCTAAAAATGAAGCCATGTCAAGGATGGAATTCCCTTTACGTCGTCTTATTTTGGACAGTTCTGTTCTGAGACCCAAGCAGCACTTGTTTGTTGTTGAGGAATGCAAGAGAGCATTTCACAGTTTAATGACAGGAAGAAGTTAAGATTAAGCTGGTCACTGGGGAATTGCTGTACCATAGCGAGTTCTCATGTTGCGGGAGACACTTACCATCTACATGGACCAAGCAACAGCACTCGGCTCTCCCAGCAGAATTTTCAGCTATGCACTTGTATTGGCCTTCATCTTCAGGCAGGGCCTTGTCGATTGTGAGGGAGCAAACACCTCCTAATGTAAATGTAAAAAAGTTAAGAAGATCCTCTGCTAAACACCCCTTCCATATCAAATTTACAATATGAAATTGATTTGTTGAATTGTTCTTTGAAAGTGCTTTACAACACTGGCACATGTTTTAGTTCTGCTTGCATAAGTGCAAAGTTTGCCATATTTTTTTCATCATGGAATTTTTTTTTATATATAACATGAGAGAAAAAAACTTTGTGTTTTCATGAACATACCAAGTATGTTCTTGAGATTTATAACATTATCATTGGGACAGACTTTGCACGTTTGCAAAAAGAAGAACATGTACAGTATAGTGAATGAAGAGTATGGAGCAAAGCAGTCGATTTCCACTGTGTTAAATCAGCCCAAGCATTCTATAAACTATTATACATTCCATCCAATGTTTTCAGCTTCTAATTTAAAAAAGGTTCAATATGTTTTATATTGGATTGAGGTTTAGGTACTGAGCAGGTCTGTCCAATGCAGTTATAATAATACAGCTCTTTATTAAAATGTCAAGGTAGCAGAAATGCAAAAACTCCTTTGACTCAAGGCTAACTTTTAAGTATTTGCCATGGGGTTTCTTCAGGGTGATCAAAGACAGACTGATCTGACTGGGTTAAAATCAACCCAGGCAGGTCAACATAAACCCAGGTTGAAGGTACTGAAAAATACTTTTTTGTAGCAATACCTGTATGCAGGTAACTGGTAAATCCAGTATATGTGCTGACTGTTGCTACAGAATGTAAACATTTAAATATCCATTGAATTAAAGAGTAAGTAGTGGGGTTCCAAAAAATATAGCATTATACATCCCCACGTGTTGCTACAACTGTTTAAATAATGTACCTGTAATGTTTCTTTTCATTGTTGACATACTGACAATTTTTTACACATAACTTTAAAGTCTGTTTCAAAGCTCTTTTCAAAATGTCTGCTCTAGTGCACTGGGATTTGAGAGCTGTCCTCTAAATCACTTATAAAAAAAAGTGCTCTGGCTTTTCTGTTCCGTATCCACATCACAGATCTTTATTGCTGTCTTACCTGTTTGACAATGGGGGCAATAATCCTTACACTAACCACTGCACTAGAGCGGACATTTTGAAAAGAGCTTTAAAACAGACTTAAAAGTTATAAATGTATAAAGTTGTCAGGATGTTAACAATGAGAAGAAAAATTACAGGTATGTTATTTAAACAGTTGTAGCAACACATGGGGACGTGTAACCTCACTACATACTCAAAGTTTATTAAAAAAAAAAAAAAAAAAAAAAAAAAAAAAATAGAACATTCAACACACAATTAATTGTTATAACCAGAGCTTATGTTCTGAAAGGCTTCTGAATTGTTAAATATACTCACTCTACATGAGGCTATCCCCAAAATACCCCACATGTATCACTGTATGATTACACTAGATCCCTTTAAAAGTGATTGCATTACATTTGCAGTCAATGAAGAACATTATACAACATAGCAAATATACAAACAGAAAAACATAACTACACTCTAAAAATGTGCACTTTTTGCTATTGCAATATGTTATTGCTCAGAATAACATATACTTGTCACATTTACTCTACCTACAAAAAAAAAAAGATTATTTGTATTCATAAAGTTCTGTTTTGCAATAAACTTAAATGTATATTAAAATAAACTTTATCAATGAACTTAATACAACATTTATATTTGTAGGAATAAGTGTAGTACTGTGTGCTCTAGACACTTCATCTATTCTAGCACTTTATAATTAAGTAGTGGAAAAAACATTTAATATACCTTCCTGGGCCAGGACAATGAACTTGGACGATTTGATGACTTTTCCATCTAAACTCCAGGTAACAACCGGAGGTGGAGCTGAAGCAACCTGGCATTGTAGACGCAAACGTTCCCCATCAGTTACACGAGTGTCACCTAACTGCTCTATAAACACAGGTTCCTTCCCTATATTGTTAGATTTCTTTCCAATAATCCCACCATCTACCACAGGGCATCCATGTTCACAGTTCACATCATTCTTCTGCTCCTTGTTGTCAGGCTGGGAGTTTTGGACCTCTTTTTTACCTGCACTGTTGTCATTGTTGTTGTTGTTGTTGTTGTTGTTGTTCTCAACAGGCGGTTTCTTTTTTAATCCCAGCACAGATCTAAAATCCGGTGCTGCGTTCTTAGCTTGACTTTTCTCCGGAGTTGAAACCTTTGGAATTGATTTTGTACCCAGTACTGCCCTAAAGTCAACCTGCTGTGAGTTGTAGACTTTTCTGTCGTCTTCAGACAAGGTCTTGGGTTTGACCTGTCGCTGGAGGTTAGCCCTGAAGTCCATTTGCTCAGCTGATAATTCCTTTAAGTCCTCCTCAGAAATGCTTTTCGTTGTGACTTTCTTTCCCAAAACAGTACGGAAATCAACTTGCTCAGCCTCTTGCTGCCTGATCTTATCCTCACAGTGTTCCTTGGTTTCCACTCTCCTTTTCAGCAGCCCTCTGACATCTGCCTCGTATCCCGTGTCTTTGAGATCTCTAGGGCTCTTTCTGGCAGTACCAGATCTACCAAGCCTTACAGTTCCATGAGTGACTTCACCTTCTCCTTCTTCTCCGAAATGGTCAGCCTCTTTCTCTGGATCTCTGTAACAAGCAAAAGAAAAAGAAAAAAGGCTCGGTTTAAAATCCAGAGAGCAAACTCAGCCTTCATTTAAGATATGTTAATTAGAGGAACAGTTCATTGTAGTACTGCATCAGTGATGACTTCAGTAACCATATAAGGGAACAATCAAAGACCATACTCTTTGAAGTAAAGGATTTGTTTGGTCGCATTTAGGGACTGGGTCTGGCAGTGCAAGAGAACAAGCAGTGAACAAACAGAACCCACAGAAGGAATTTTACTTACGTTTGGTGAGTCTCCTCACTGGACAGCAAACCTTCTCTAACCAACAGAGACACAAGGCAGCTGCAGTCCCCAATGGGGTTTCTGTAGCAAAGTGCAGGCAGTTAGCATGAGAGCACAAACAACCCACACACAATTAGCAAATAAACAAAGAGCAAATAAATAGCTTATTATAAAAAAATAAACAAAAAAATACTTTTCTTCTCTAATTCTAAATAGAAATCTAGGTCCTGTTACTAGATAATCTCACAGGAAAGTGACACAGCTCTCCAGATTCAGAACAGCTCTAGGCTTTAGTGTTCGGTTTCAGTTTATTATGACTTACTTAGCCATGTAACATTACTAGCTAGGCCCCTTTCATACAGCCATCTCACTGAACTGCATATAACCAATCACCATCTGTCAAAGGCTACCAAGAGTTTATGTTATAATGCTAAATATGCAAACCATATATGGAGCTAAACATTTATTCTTCCTTCAGCAGGGAATACCTCAGATGCTTGCTGTCTCTCATTAACAATGCTGCTGAAGTACTTACCTCGGTTCCCCTCAGTACACAAATTGATATTTATTAAACACTGTTAACCAGTGGTTTGCGAATACTGCTTAAACTTCGTTCATAACGTTTAAAACAATATTTCATAAAGTGTTTACAAACACATATCATTATGGCACAAAAGCTACAGTAATCACTAAACGCAAGTATGTTTAAGCACATACTTCAGTTTTATTTCATATTCTCCTGCATGGTGAGGTTGAACGCTCCTGAATAACAGCGTAACCAGGTCTTCATTTTGAAGGATTTCACAGTCTTCTTCCAAAACTATCTCCTGTCCATCTTTAAGCCACTGGAAATCTGGGAAGGGATCCCCAGCGATAGCGCAGGAGAGCAGAGTGTGCTGGCCAAGACTTGTTGTTATAGACTTCGGTTTGCTAATAAACCAGGGCTGAACACCGTCCTGAGGCTCTGTAAAAATACAACATGAGCTACAAAATAAACTCCAGTGTTATGAAATCATCTACACTCATTTAAAACAACAAATCAATTGAGCTTTTAAAACAATAGGCTGCCAAATTCTCCTGCCCTCGCATCTGAAGCTGTTCAAGGAATTTTGCAACTCAAGTTTGCCATTTAATACATGTATAAACTACACCAAATGACATTTATATAGTTTACATTAGTAATGCTCTGTCATCTTAAATTACTGTAGCTTCCTGCATATTCTAATCTAATTTACTGCACATAGAAACTAACATTTTAAACAGCAGTTCTAGTAATCATTCATATGCATTTCCATAGAGTTTCATAGGATTGCATAAGAGCAGCATTTGAATAACAAACAGATTATGTTATTTTGTAATACTTTAAAAAAATGTATAATGAATTTAAGTGGAACACCACAGGAATAGTAGTAGCTAATGCATTGGAATTCATATGAATTTGTGTCCATTATTTTAGAGTGGAATCTATAAGTCTTCCTCCATGTTTTCCTTATCTGGATGGAGGAGGAATACTTCTCAGTGAATTACATGCTACATTTAAAAACACAACTTTATGAGACTGTGTAAATTCCATGTAATAAACTTTACATTTTACACAAAATATGTGTGCCAGTAGTTAACAAGGTATGTAGGTAGCATATATTCTTAAAAAGCTCAGCCAAGTTATGTACAATGTGTACAGGCCCTCTGCTTATATACAGTAGCTGGACTCTGGCTCTGTTGTTGGAATAACTTGTTTGTGCTTCTTTCATAACAGACTATATATTGTAAGCTAATGTATAATATTGAAATGAGACCATGTTTTAAGTCAGTTTACTTTGTTTTGAGTCAGTTTACTTTTTACAACAATTAAACAATTCTAGAAAAATACATCCTTGTGCTATTTGCATTCATTACTAGATATCCATAACAGAAGACAGAAGAATAGAATATGGAAATATACACAATGCACATATACTGTACGTCCCTCTCACTATGTGAAAAGTGTAGGGTTTAGGCTAACATTGGTAAGCCTGCCAGCAGCACCATTTAAATGGTACATAAGGACCTTTTTATTTTATTGTGTTACATGTTCCCATGTGTTGCTACAACTGTTTATGTAAGGTGTGTGTATTGTTTTATTTTTATTTTTTTACATTTTGACCACTTTTTTAAAACTTTTAAATTGCATTCCGTGCCTCAAGATGGCTTCCCATGTACCCACATGGACCATTCAGAATTACATTTCCCATCATCCTCCTGTTCACATATGTAATTGAGATGGATTTACCAGTGAGCAGGAGGATGATGGGAAATGTAGTTCTGAGAGGTCCATGCGGGTACATCGGAAGCCATCTTGAGGCAGGGAATGCAATGTAAAAGTTTAAAAAAGTGGTCAAAATGTAAAAAAATAAATAAATAATTAAAATAATACACACACCTTACGTAAACAGTTGTAGCAACACATGGGAACATGTAACACAATAAAATAAAAAGATCCTTATGTACCCTTTAAAAGCTTTACACCATTACGTACCTTGCACAGTTAATGTTGCCTCAGACCGTGTCTCTCCAAGCTCATTCCAAACCGCACACGTGTATTTCCCAGTATCTTCTGGGAAGACCTCTTGAATGTATAGGATGTATTCATTCCCTTTCTTATCAAAATGAAAGTCTTCTGACTCCTGTATTTCTTTTCCATTATGAAGCCAAACAATTTCAGGTTGTGGATTACCTGAACAAAATATTAAAGGAAGATATGTCAGTAACATACATAGCCTAAGACAAAGGATATAACGCATTACAAGTGTTGGTACCATAAAAGGTAGCATTATTTCACTGTGACCTGCATCTAAAGTCTAACAAACTGCTCATTAATAATTTCATCAAAACCAGTCAAGTGGTTCCCAACACAGCCTTCAGTGTCACTTGTCAGCAGCACAGTGACGTAGATATGCAAAATGGCTTCAGAGTTTCAAATCTCATCAAAAACACGCATTCAACAAGTGGGAGCTGGTTTGAATCCTGGTTGTACTGTCGAACTTGGTTGAGGGCCCACATGGAGTGCTACATTGTCCTTAGACTTAGATCTTAATCCACCTCATTGAGCTACAGTGACCCCTACTGGTCAAGAGAAGACTTCCCAGACTGGTGCCCTGGTTCAGCAGCTTGTTCAGATTCCAGTCCTCCTGATTAATTCATTGGTTGATTGGTTGAAGCAGTGAGGCTTCATTAAAACTGAGTAGAAAACTGCTGTTAAATAGGGTTTGACAAGATTAAACAAAACAAGCCATAGTTCCTAATGATACTTTTCACACTATTCAAAACAGAAAAATGAAACAGAAGAGGAACAGAATTAAAGCACATTTAAAGTACATAATTGAAGACTAACAATCAAAACAGAATACAAAACCACAAAGGAACAATCCAACACATGTAAAAAATTCACTTCATTCACAATCATGTTTTCAACACTTGTTGATCACACTTTATTTAGGTGGTGTGAATAGGTATTTTACATGTTCATTTAAAACACAATTAATCTAAATCAGCTCACACTGATCTTAATCTTAAAGGACAGTTACAAAAGAAGAAAACAGTTCATATTTTAAGCCTAAAGTTTTGTTTGATTATTTCAACAACTAAAAAGCTTAATCTGGTTCCTGGCTTGTTTTCAAAAACAAGCAGCTTTAATTGTCAGGAAGGGTAAAAAGCATTGTTTATAAAATACAGTCACATAGCACAGCTGTTTTTCTCATCATGTCTATTTAAAAATACTTTACTGACCTCACTTATCTAATTCCAAACAGAGTCTCTTTTTTTAAGACATCAGTATAACTACGAGACCCGCACCCTTAATGTTTTTAAAGGATGAGATGGTCCAAACTATCTGAAAAACTATCCATACCTAGGTGAAATCATTGCTATTTTAACGCCTCACGCAAAGGCAAATCAAAATCAGACTTACCTGTCACTTCAACAGTCATTCGGACTTGACTTCCATCCATGACTCTCATATCAGTCAGGGCTTTCAAGACCACAGGAGGGAAGGTCTTGTTCGCTTCTTCCCTTTTAGCTGCCTTCTTTTCTGAAAGTAAAACATGGACAATTTCCTTTTTTTATATATAATGAATCAATACAGCTGGTTTAAATGTACTACACACTGTACCAAAAATATTAGAAATGGGTAACAAAATATAAAAACTGAACTGAACAAATTCAATTGTATTAACAGAGGTCATTATTTGTTTTTAGTCGTGTAATTCATTTTAAAATGCATTTAACATGAAGGGTTTTAAGGTGGGATTTGAACAGAGTACTTCATACAGTTTATTACATTATACACAATGACATTTTTTTATTACTACAATACATTTGAATAAAATTAGTTTATTTTTTTAAGATTACTAGTTTGATGCACCTCACAATAAAACAACAAAACATGGCAGTTGTTGACAGTACACTAAACCAAATCTTTTTTTTTAGCTGCAGCATTTTTTTTTTTCTATTTTATGCAAATGATAGTCTCTTTATAAACTCCTTGATGGTCTGGGAGTGCTAAATCAGAAACAATCAGAAACTATACATTCTCACTGACAGAACATACTGTAGAACAAGACTGACCAGCTGTGTAAAGGCGCCAGACCAGGCCGCCCTCTTGGCCAGGCGAGGCTTGTTATTCCTCACACAACAGTTTTTTTTTGTTTTTTTTTAAGAAAACATGAAAAGAGCTGTAGATTAATAATTAATATTGTAAAGACAAATGAATACACAATTCCAGCACAACATGAAGCAAATCCACTTATCAAGCTCTTCAGGTTTAACTTACTGAACAGGACATTTAACTATTTAGATATTTCTCACAGCCCTGGAGGTTTACCAGTTAAATTGGATGAATGTTTTCTCGGTTCAATTTAAGCATTTAGAACATATTTGGAGCAAAGACTTGGACTAAACAGGCCAACTTTCCTCACCCCTGCACTGGATCAAACCAGGGTCCCTCGCCAACAGGTTAAAACTCTGCACTAAAGATAAGCATTTACTAGGTAATAAGTGCTAGTATTAATCAGATCATTTATTCCTCTGGGCACAAAATGATGGTATTTAGGGTCTGTAACAGGATGAAGTGTTACATGTGTGGGTAGTCACTGGAAAATACTGACAGACTCAGAGCATTGGTGTTGATACGCCGCTCAGGCACGCAGATTTAATTTTAACACCGAGCTGACACTAGGGTACCAGTGATGGTAGACCTAGTGTCACATTTAATAAAGTAATAAAAACAAAAAAAACAAAAGCTAAAAATAAAAGTTTGTCACACAAAATGACGAGCGCTAGTCCCACTAAAAAGAACGTCCCGCTCCAGGAACCTACTACTCTACGGTAACCCTCTCTATAATGTTTTGGGATCCACCTCCCCTAAGCTGACCTACTTCTGTTGTGTTATTTCTGGCGACTCCGGGCCATTCTGACGGTCCTGGCTGGGCAAACTACCTTCACAGGCCCCGTCTTGCAGTTAAAGGGCTCCATAGTAGTCGTTCCCGCAGAGCGGACGCTTCCCTCCTGGATGTAAACAAACTCTATCTCACTCAGCGCCCACGCCTATACAGCAATGGCCTTGCAGCAGCCCCGAGCTGTAGCGCAGCCGCTTTTTGAGCTCTGCGCAGCATCCCCAGGCACGCCCCCCAGCCAATCCAGACCTCCCGATCACTTTAGCTCAGGGCGAGCCTGCCACTCAACTGGTTGCTTAGCAACGCGTCTCGAACTGCGCATCGCAGCTGATTTTCCACAGGCACACCCTTGCGCAGGAACCAGCGACCCGGTTCCCTGTCACAGGGTCATGTGAGGAAGAGGGGAAGGATTCATTTAGAACTGAAAATATCAGAAATGAGGGGTGATTATATAGTTGGTAAATTAAATTATCTTACCAATACGAACATATAACTGGAAGTGGCCCCAATCGGAAACGCAGAGAGATGCAATCAAGCAAATCCAGACTGGTTTCAAAAGACTAAATACTGTACATAGACTTTCTCCATACACGGCAGGGTTAAGGTTAAGGTTCAATATCATCTTGGGTAGCCAGAAGAAGAGGGGTGGTCAAAAATGTGCAGATTTATTGCGACCAATTGTCATTGTGTCATTGTGTCATTTACGGATTAGAATGTGTACAATGTCATTAACGGGTTAAGGCATGGACAATTTAGCAAGGACGATTTCAAAAAGCAAGCTGTGAAGCATTACAGTATTATCTTAAGTTTTAGAAGTCAGGATCAGCACTCCTAACATATACTGTTGTTGGATAAACAAGGGACCAAGGAAAGAACCACACAAATTACGGTTTGAGGGAAAGAGATGAAGGGATTAGTACTATTTTAAGACCAAAAGATGAAACAAAAACTCCTGAAAGCCCAATTAAAAAAATGATACCCAACATTTTAGAATTTAAAGTTGGCTTTTTATTGATCTAACTGTACTTTAAAAAAAAAAAAATTGGTAATCACTGAAAACAGGAAAAATGAATATGTCAATATTTGTTATTGTTATGTCAAAAGCCCTTTGGAATGTTAAGAAGTGTAAGGGATACCAAACCAAATGATTCTACAGCAAATACATTTGTAAAGATTATAAAACAGTAATGAATACAACCTACAACATCATTCACTTAATTCTCTTTACTTGATAATGCATCTGCATCTACCAGATAAAAATATGGATCACAATGTATGTCAGAAGTAGACAGGGACACAATCTCACCATTCATTTCTACAATTAATGTTTCATTAAAAAAAACTTTAATGGGGAGTTTTTAAACCTTTAGGTAACATTGCTTTTTTTGTTTGAATGAATTTTAGGAAATCACTTCAAACATTTTAATCAGCAGAGACTTTGTTACCACATGTCTTTACTGCCAGAGAGCTAATGAATAAAAGAAAGGGCTTTGTTTCCATCCTCACTCATTCACATTTACCATTTATGGCCTTTGGTTACAGTTTGTGCCTCAAGACATCTACTGGCTGAACACAGGGAACTTAACTCATAAAGAGTTCTTTAGAAAACCAAACAGACAAGATATAGTGTTTCCTTAAACCATTCTCATTTTGTATATACATATTTGGCATGCCACAGACTGGGGTCCAAGGTTTTTAAAATATGTTTCCACAATGTGTACCTTAAACAGAAAAGCATTAGTAGTGACTTTTGTTTTTTGCAGTTTATGTAAACCTATTACAGAAATAAGAGTATTTTTACTCCAAACCTTAAATATGTATTCCAATTCATCTTTATTTGAATCTCTTCTAAATATTTAACTCTGACCTGTCAAACAAGCCATGAAGAACAATAAGTGCCCTGCTATTTGTTTTGCCCTTATAAAGATTTGACATTCAACATAAATGTTATTTGTAACTGCAATTAAAAAACTTCGCCAAAAATAAAAAAACACACTGATCTTGAGTTTGAAATACTGTACGCATATTGTGTTTGTTTTAATGAAAATGTTAATAATACACCCTGTAGTATATTCTGAACACATAGCATTGTATAACTTCCTCTTCACTTTATGGCATATATACTGAGGAACAAGCAAATAAAATAAATATGAGCCACCCCTTAAAAAATCCTTAAACACCCATGTCACCCCTGTGATGTCCATTCTTCACTGGCTCCCATTGGTACAAAGGATCCATTGGGGCTACATACCCAGCTGCACTCTTGTTCCAGGGACACAGGCCTTTTAACCTTTTAACCCTGCCCACTTTCCATAGGTCAGGCTTTCCATAAACCCTTGGTGATCTTTGTTTCAGCAGACACAGCTTACCAGAACTTTCTCCCAATATTATATAGCTGCATTGGCCATTCACCGGTGAAGTGCCTAACCCAATCAAAGTTATCTTAAGTTATCTTCTGTGACTTCACAGTGGAGAAAACAGCAGCAAGTTATGCAGTTTAAAAATATTAATTTAAAATACAATTTCACATTTTAAAACTTATTCAGATATATTTTAAATACTGATACACTCATACATTAAAAAGTGCTTAGACAGCTTTACATAAAACCCCATAGTAGATCCTTCATGGTTTAGAGGATAAGAGGTGAATCTGTGATAAGCTCCAATAATCTTTACAGCATAACAGTAACTAAAGAACAAACAACTACTAGTTAGACAACATGGTTTCTACAATCAAATGCGATTGCAAGCCTACATTTTAGAGGCTAAAGCTGGGAAGCTTTATCTGGTTTTATACTACTGGTATATTGTTATCACCTCGGTAAACAATACAACTAACTTGCAGAGTGGAAATCTGTCACAAATCAAAACATATGATATCACAGCAGGAGTCAGATGGACAAACATTGAACTACAGAAGATAACAATGGGGCCTAAAACCCCAACTACACTGTTTTTTTTTTTTTTTCTCATCAAGCCTGCCAGTGCTGAACATTCACATTACAGTTGCAACCAGAAGTCTTATTGACTTTGAGTATACTTTGTATATAAAATAGATTGAGATCACAACAGTATGTCTTGCCCCTGGGGCCTCATCTAATAACCTCTTCTCTACAGAAGAAAGTTTGAAATTTTCAACGGCTTGAAAAAAGGTTCCCTGTAAACATTCCTTTTTTATTTGAAAAGGCCACTACTGCATAGGGTGAAGCCTTGGCCTGTTTCTTGCAGCTATAAGCTACTTGCCTCCAGACTTACAGTAATGACCGACTTTGTTATTCAGATTTAAAAGGACGTTCAGAAACCCATGAAACCCAACATTGCACTGCAATTCTTCATGAAGCTTAAGCAGTGTTCGCTGCATATTATTACGTTGCTCAGTATGGTATTCCCATTAACATCCTTGGTTATGTATCTTGTTTTTAAAGTTAACAGTAGCCTATGTACAGTAACAGCTGGCACAGAACAGGCTGTGGTAGTCATCGTTTTTTATAAGATGTCACACATAACCCCAAACCAAACTTTTGATAATAGCTTGCTCTAAGCTTAGATTGGACTCTGGATAACTTACAAAGCTAAGTAAACCAGTGAAACACTAGGCATTAAATCTTAATGGGTTCAAATGCAATAATAAAACTGTAAACAAACAAGATCAGCTATGTTCAGACTAGGCTTAAAAAAATAATCGAGACTGATTCCAGACCGATCTCACTGTTCAGACTAACCCCCTGGTCTGAAACCGGTTTAACAGGTCTCACATCGCTTTGAGATAAAACAGTTTTCACAAGATCAGTCGAAGTACAGTTTGAACAGTGAAACCGGTTATACAATGGTGAGCTTTGCCAAAACCACTGTGTCCAAGTGGGTGAATGTAACTACCTTTTTAGATTTTCCTGGTTTAAAGACCATTTTCCATATTTCTGCATATTCTCTTTTCACAAAGTAATATAGGACTTGTTTTGAAGGAAGTTGGTTGTGCAGTTGACACACATTTTTAAGGTGGCTCATTAAAAGAAAAGGGATTTTTTTTTACTCAAATTTATAATTTTCATATTTGTTTTCATTTATTTTATTGTTTTTGTCTTTTTCTGACTTCTTTTCAATTTTGCGATACTTCTATTCTTTGTCAGGGAAGATTTACAAACATCTGACAAATATCACCATAAAACAGTGTCTCATTTAAGATTAATTTTTGTTTCCATGGAAATGCAATTAGACTGATAAAATAAAAAGTGTATGAATACTGCTCCCTTTCTCTTCCACATTAAAGAAAGAGCTGTGTGGGAAACTGTTGGTATTTCACATTTGCTATAAAAAACTGAATCTGTGCCATAAAAAAAAATTCTATGAAAAATGTAGAAAGCAGATGTTTAATTTAATACCAAAAGCCACCAGAGAACATAAAAATAACATTTATTTTAAAGCAATGAGGCCTTTAACAAAGGTATTACTCTCAACACAGGTTTTTATTTACTATTTGGTTTTTAGAGTGGTTCCTGTTTTTATGCCCTATAAACTACATATAGTTTCCAGCCAAGAGGTCCATTGACCATGACTTAAAATGGCCTTAAACAAAGTCATAAATAATAGCCTCAGTTAAGAGTGTGGCTCGTGAAAGAATGTGCTCAGATGGCTTTAATATGAGATTTTAATCCTAACTATCGCTTTTGATGTTTTTTTATACATTTAAATTATCGCCCTGAGAAACCTGTAGAGATGAAAATATTTATTTTCAACAGGCTCCTAAGAGACATGAAAGACAAAACTGACTCAGCACCTCTAAGCTATAAATAACTTGAGACTGGTGGATGTCTAGATGCAGGGGTGCAGGAACTAGGGGAACTGGGGTTGTGGCATCACCCCCTGGCTTTAAGTACAGGGGTGCTGTGCACCGGCTGGTGCAATGATAAACCCTACTAGTGGTATAAATCTTATGAGCTGTGTGTGCACTGGTCCTTTTTACATGGCTTTTGAACACAATAATAGACCAATCAGTGCTGACTATCACAACAGGGGCGGGATATTTTATAAATTGCACGATTGCAATCTCACAAGAGTCAGTTAGTAGCTGGAACGCATTAGAGGCTTGTACACAGTTGAGCGGTTATTGAAAATGTCCCAGAAAAGAATATCAGATTTTTATGTAAATTCCCAGCGGCACCACATACTAAATCAACTTGTCACGACTGTCGCTAACTGGGAGTACTGCTTTGTGGAGCAATACTAAAAACACATGTACACCGTGACATTAAACATAACGAGAAGGGCCTTATCACACGTTAAAGCCCTATACAAGGGTTCTATTGCTATCAAATGGTATCGTTCAAACTATGTTTAAACTGTTCCAAATCAATCCCCAAGAAAATAAATGGTGAATAGTGTTTGCAGTCAGCGGCATACAGTAACCACAACAGCAATAGCAACTAGTCTCAAGTTGTAGAAATGAGAAGTTGTAGAAATCAAACATCTGGATGCAGACTGATTACTTTCAGCATAAGCTTACACGGTATAAACTGTGGTGGTCTAAACCAGTAATACGGAAGAATGGAATCAGTCTGAGTACTGAACTGTAATTACTACAATGACCTACCCCCCTCTGCTACTGAGTTTAAGTTGTCAATCACTAATTACCAGATACATTTTTTTAAATTATTTTAGCATTCCCTATAAACATCACATTGTTATAAGATACATATAAACAAGCATTAGGGCTGATTTTCACCATAACTAGAACATGGCCAAAATTAAGTATCAATATTTAGCCCTACCTTTTATGACTACTTTGGAACTGCAAGTTGCTCTTCCACAGCTGTTCTCCGCCACACAGGTATATAAACCATCATCCTCAGGTAACGCATCCTGAATTATCAGTTTGGCCACTCCATTTTCAAAAGTTGCATGTGCGTACTGGATAGTGTTATCTAGGAATGGCAAGAACAAAAATGCAATGAACAATTTGAAATGTTTTTTTTATTTTTTTTGGAGTGCCCAGTTATCTCGCCCCTGATTTTCTCCCCAATTTAAAGTGTTCAATAATTTTTTCTCCTCACCACAGCAATTCCCCACACAGCTCAGAAGAACTGAAGGTTCAGTGAGCGTCCTCCGATTCCACGACAGAGCCAGTTTCCTCTTTTACACCCTGGAACTCGAGAGCGGATGTCAGTGAGCTTTCGGCCTCTGGAGGACAAAGGCCATCCCTGCAGGTGACCGCTCTGAGCTCACTAGGTGCCTTGTCGGTAAGGTCCACTGTAGTGCGAAGATGAGAGACAATCCCTGCCAGTTTTGTCTCCCTAATCCGCAGGTGAGCCACAGCCAGTGCAACACTCCTTCTGGAATTCCCACCAAAGACCGCCAACTGCGCAGAACCTGCACTCCCCTGACACTGCACACCACGTGGCCAGGCTTTTACCAGTGAGCCACTCAGGGACCCCAAGAATTTGAAATTGTTAACAAGAACCTGCCCAGTGCCAAATTTTAAGAACCTATGACATATCCTTTAACTGCCCGGCCAATCAGGTGTAGCACAGTGAGCTACATGCACAGTATGTGAAATAACTTCAATAACTTTATGCTAGATATAGCTAGATTATAAATTTAGAGGGCATGCAGAACTGTTATAGTATTCTAAAGATCTACACAATATCAAAGCCTTTGACACTTTTTCTGCAACTTGTTGTTTTAAGCCTTTAAAGTGGACTTCCATAGACAAAGCCTTGTATGGGAATTAACTGGGTGGGATGTAAGTTGCTTCTGGCTGAAATGCTACCATGCAAAGTTTTTGTTTCAGATGGGGGTCACAGTGCATGACATATGTAAAACATACTAAGATATATATATATATATATATATATATATATATATATATATATATATATATATATAAATACAGTGCCCTGCAAAAGTATTCAGACCCCTGACCAATTCTCTAATATTACTGAATTACAAATGGTACATTGAAATTTCGTTCTGTTTGATATTTTATTTTAAAACACTGAAACTCAAAATCAATTATTGTAAGGTGACATTGGTTTTATGTTGGGAAATAGTTTTAAGAAAAATAAAAAACTGAAATATCTTGCTTGCATAAGAATTCAACCCCCACACATTAATATTTGGTAGAGCCACCTTTTGCTGCAATAACAGCTTTAAGTCTTTTGGGATGAGTATGTACGAGCTTTGCACACAGTGTTGGAGTGATTTTGGCCCATTCTTCTTGGCAGATTTGCTCCAGGTTGTTCAGGTTGGTTGGACGACGCTTGTGGACCGCAATTTTCAAATAGTGCCACAGATTCTCAATGGGATTGAGATCAGGACTTTGACTGGGCCACTGTAGGACATTCACCTTTTTGTTCTTCAGCCACTCCAATGTTGCTTTGGCCTTGTGCTTGGGATCATTGTCCTGCTGAAAGGTGAATTTCCTCCCAAGCTTCAGTTTTTTAGCGGACTGAAGCAGGTTCTCTTGCAGTATTTCCCTGTATTTTGCTCCATCCACTCTTCCTTCAATTTTAACAAGATACCCAGTCCCTGCTGATGAGAAGCATCCCCACAGCATGATGCTGCCACCACCATACTGTAGGGATGGTGTGTTTTGAGG